>NC_060950.1:26339987-26342070 GCF_022045245.1 Lucilia cuprina | reverse complement strand
TGAACTAGAACTGAACTAGAACTGAACTAGAACTGAACTAGAACTGAACTAGAACTGAACTAGAACTGAACTAGAACTGAACTTGAACTGAACTAGAACTGAACTAGACTTGAACTAGAACAAAACTAGAACTGAACTAGAACTGAACTACAACTGAACTTAATTTATTTCTATAATGGACCAGACAATAACATTTTTAGGCGTTATTTTTACTAAAATAAATATATATCGCAAAATGACACAAACTTGTTTTTTGTACCTACGAATTTGCTTTTTCAAAATCTTCTCTTCTTACAAACTTATACCATTCTGTTTATAAATTCATTTGTTTTTTTTTTACTGAAATTTCTACTGTTGCTTTTTGTATAATTTTTGCAAATTTTGTTTTAAATTTTTTGTTTTTATTTTTTATTGTACCTTGTGTTCATTTCTGACACCCCAACCTACCGCCGGCAACAATGCATTCAATATTTTATGTATTTATTTCTATTTTAGTTTGCTTATCTAATCAAGTATGCATTTTGCAACATTCATGAATTTTATTTGTATATTTATTTTTTATATTTACAAAAAAACAAAGTTTAGTTATTTTTTTATGATCAATTTTGTTGTTTACATATTTATTTAACATGCCAAATAGAAATTCAATATGTAACGGTATTATTTAAATATAAAATCAAATTTTAACCTATTCTTTTCAAATTCTTTAAGATGTCTGAGAAAATATTGTTGTGAATAACTAAAATATTTGTGTAGGTCAGTTATAGTCATATTGTTATCATAATCTAGCGAAATATAATAAATAATGGAAATATATAAGAAAACCATCAGAATTTATTTTAATATTGAAAATAGCAAAGATTTACTTTAAAGTTTGCAAAACCTGTACTTTTATTTAAAAAATAATTAGTATACATTTTATTCTAAAATATTCCTTGGCCCACTTTTGTTGAAATATTTTTTTCACATTTAACTCCTTCTTTAATTTAATTTATAACTTGGTAACTAAAAATCAATAATTTTAATAAACATAATAAAACCTTAAAAACAAATGTTATGTATAATCAAATTTAAATACATATGTACATAAGTATTTGATATATTCATAGATACATATCATTGAATGTATAATAGAGTGCCTCAAATGTTAAAGGAAAACGTTTTAATACTATAATCATAATAGTTTGCTCCGATTTGTTAGTTGCTTTTAGTTCCATCTAAATATTCATTTATAAAAATAAAATAAATTAAAATACATTTTTCTGTTCCATACTAATGGAAAATTATTTAGTATGTAATTTATATTAACATTTTTTCAATGGTTTTATTAGTTGTTATAAAAACTCTATGTAATTCTTTATGTACATATGAATATAAATTGATAAATATATAAGCAATTCTATAAGCAAATTTAAATACAAAAAATCTATTTACATATGTATTCTATGTATTTAGTTACGTATGTTTGTACATATGTATGTATTTTAAATGTATAATGATTTTTTTCTCTAATTATACATGAATTTAAAATTTATATCTGGGAACAATTAAAAATTTTATTGTTTATTTTAAATTTTATTCAATAGTCAAGTCTATAGACTAGTCTATAGTCTAGTCTAAAGTCTTGTCAATATTCAGGTCTATTCTATAGTCTAGTGTATATTCTATAGCCTAGTCCATACTCTTGTCTGTAGCCTAGTATACAATCTAGTCTATATTCTAGTCTATAGTTTAGTCTATAGTCTGGTCTGTAGTCTAGTCTGCAGTCTAGTCAATAGTCTAGTCAAGAGTCTAATCTATATTATAGTCCATAGTCTAGTATATAGTCAGGTCTAATCAATATAGTCTAGACTAAAGTCTAGTCTATAGTCTAGTCTCTAGTCTAGTCTATAGTCTAGTCTATAGTCCAGTCTATAGTCTAGTCTATAGTCTAGTCTATAGTATAGTATATAATCTAGACTATAGTCTAGTCTATAGTATAGTATATAATCTAGTCTATAGTCTAGTCTATAGTCTAGTCTATAGTCTAGTCTATAGTCTAGTCTATAGTCTAGTCTATAGTCTAGTCTATAGTCTAGTCTAT
>NC_060950.1:26281118-26339887 GCF_022045245.1 Lucilia cuprina | reverse complement strand
TCAGTTCTAGTTCAGTTCTAGTTCAGTTCTAGTTCAGTTCTAGTTCAGTTCTAGTTCAGTTCTAGTTCAGTTCTAGTTCAGTTCTAGTTCTAGATCAGTTCTAGTTCATTTCTAGTTCAGTTCTAGATCAGTCCTAAATAATTTCTAGTTCAAATTCCTGAAAGTCGGAATGTTAAAAAAACATTTAAAATTATTTCAAAAATATTTTTTTTGGAAATTCTCCCACTGTATTTGAGGAAATATTACACAATAAGAATATGATATAAAATATTGAAAATGAAGAAGTTTGAGGTGGTATAAATGGTATAGTATAAATGATATAGTTACTCATACTTTTACCATACAAATGGATGATTTTGTCCGTCGTATTTGGTTGTAGGCAAGCAAGTAGTCAGCCAGTCATTTCGTTCGTCATTCCTGCCTGTTTATTTTATATATCTACATACATACATACATTCATCAGTCTTGTAGATATTCGAATTTGTATGTAAAAAAAGTAAATAACCAAAAATACTAGACAGGGACAGAAACTTTAAGTCTGGAAAAATGTCTAGGATTATGTATACGATTAAAAACTTCAATATTTTATATTATAGTTAATATATTGAATCGATTATACATTCTATTGTGTATTGTATTGAAAAAGTACAATAATACTGCATTTTCCAGCCCAGTATGTGCGTTCATTTTGATGCTGCCATAAACAAACTGAAATATATTTATTGTTTGCATTTTGTTCTATTTTTTAATAACAGCAGAAAAATGTACATAAGTAGAAGGCATTATTTCTTGTAATAGCAAAAGTTTCTTAGTCATCAAATATTCTCATTTAAAAAAGAAATATTTAATACTAAATGGTTAAAATTTCCTCTCTATACAAGTCAAACATTATTGAAATCATAATAAGAACCGTCTTAAAATAATAATTTTTTTCAATTTATAATCAAATTCCCCATTGTGCCTTACTTGTTATTAAGAAAAGAACACGCTTGATAAGCAACATTTTTAACTCACCACTAGCAGAGTTGCATTAACCTAATTATATCGAACAATTAGCAACACTGTTTAAACTTAATAAACTGGCGCACTAACAAATGAAACACCAACAAAAAGGAATAAAAGTAAATAAAACCGGAAAAAATGAAAGCACAAAGAAAAAATAATGAAAACTAAATAATTAACAAATTAAAATACACCACTGTCAAAGTAAAATAAATCGATGGCAAAAAAATAAAAGAATTTGCCAAACAAAACAAGTAAAATAAAAGGAAAAAAGAGAATCCCATAGAAAAACAAAGTAAAATAACACAGAATATAGCAATATGTAGAAATGGAAAAAAAACCTGAGAATACACGTATACGTTTTGACTGCTACTAAGCTTTGTGTTATTTTAAATAAAACCAAGAAAAAAATACAAAATAAAAAAGAAAAAATGAAATTTGTTGACGTCGCCACAACGAGCAGTAAGAACTAAATGAAAAAACACAGAATACAAATGAAAAAAAAACTCCACAATCTCTTGCGAAGTAACGATGTGTGTTTTTTATACATTTTTCAGTTTTATTTTTGTAAGGTTGTGGAAGTACACAATAAAAAAATAACGAAGCAAAAAAATAAAAAAATATTTATGTATGTAGTTGCTTTACTTATTTTGAGGACGGTTGGTTGGCTGGCTGTTTGCTGGTTTCGTTGCTTAGTTAGAGGTACAATTGTATGTAGTATAGAGAATCGGACAGACGTATGTACAAAACGACAGACAGACAGATCTGAAAACAAAATTGCTTGTGTGCTCATGTTGTTATTATTGTTGCTGTTTTAGTAGTTTAATATCTGTTTGTGTGCTTGTTTATACCTTGACTATACACACATAAACTACATACTCATCAGCCAGCCGGCTTTATATACAGATATTAAAAAAATGGAAAAATATCGAAAAACGACAAACATTAGCTCAACCTTACTACAATATACTTGCAGCAGCAGCAATAGCTGAAAACATTTGCTTATTTATTCCTACACAACATACACTGAGTTGGTTTAATATTAACAAAGTGCTTATTTCTTTTTTAAGTTATTTTGTTCATCACACTACTATACACAAGATTTTAATAGACATTCTGCTTTTTTTATATTTTGTGGAAATAGTTTCTATAAAAAAGCATTTATATGCTGTTTAAATGTGTTTTTTCATTAAAGTACGATTATATTTAGTTTATGTGCAAAAAAAATGATTGAGGTTATAAATGAAAAGAATAAAATAAACAAAATAATGAAAAACAAAAACAGTTTTTGTTTACAATCAACACAACACATACTCTCTCTCTTTCACTCCCTCTCATGCTATATGCACCAACTCATTCACTCTCTTACTTTGTATATAACTTTAATTAAACACAAAATATGATGATTCTTTTTTTCATTATCAATAAATCGTGTAAGAATTTGTTAGCTTACCTTTTAAAAATTCTTTGAGTTGTGAGGCAGATATATTTCTGTAGCCCAATTCATTTAAATAATGCAAAATGGCGCGTGCATCCAAAGGCAAATGTGACATTTTCTTATGGGGGCCTCACTTTACACTTCTCCTACATTGATTTCGTATAATGAAAAACAACAACAATACAACATTCGTATACAAAAACATCCAAACAAACAAAAAGAAAGTCCCCACACAATTGTTGTTTTTATTTAGCCTTTTCTGCTGCTGCTACTGTTGTTGTTGCTGCCGTTCCGTTGTTTAAATTTAATACATTCGTATGATTCGCATATACACTCGCTCACTTACGAGCCAAGCAAAGGAAAGAAATAAATTGAATTTGTATTCTTTGTAATATTTCTGGTTATTTTTAAAGAAAATGGTTGGTTACATTTATTTGCACTTTATAGACATGTACATACATTTGTAGTTTATATATATTTAGTTTCCAACAACTACACTGTTTTTTTAATAATGTATATTTTTATTTGATTTCCTATTCTCTTTAAATTTATCACTTCTTTTTGCTTGCTCTTTGTTTTTTACTGCCTAGTCTTTTTCTGTTTTTTACCAAAAAAAAATTTGTTAAACGTTTTTTAATTTCGTAATTTTATCTATAGTTTTTTTTTTCAATGAAACGTAGCAGTTTTTTATTTCCATTAGCGAACGTAACACTTTAATTATTTTTTTCTTTGCTATTTAAAAAATGGTTTCTTTTTAAACACACACATTTAGGTATAATTTTTTTCTTGCCTTTGGCTTGGTCTTTGTCACTGTAAAGCTTTTACACAGTTTTTTAGCTTTAATTCTAATAGCAATTAAGCTAATTTATTGGTTTTTTGAAAATCTTATGCAATCTTTAGGTGTTAGCAGTTTTTCATAAGTTTTTTCTTTTAATTTACTGTAGTTTTATTTAATTTTAATTAAAAATGTGTAGTAGGTAAAAATTTTTCCTATCGTCGTTTCGTTTCGGTTTGACGCTCGTTTTTCTTGTATTATCTTTTACTTTTCGTTCTTTGATTGGAGGTGAATATAATTGAGGTGGTTGACAAAAGTTCACCTCTCGCTATTCCTTTTCCGTAAATTTGTTATAGGGTTGTGTTTGAAAGCACATAGTTGTATTTTTACGTTTTAAGTGAAAATTTTATTTTTGTTATTATACAATAAAATATTGTTTGAAACGGACTTTACATTAGAGCTATAATCAATTATAGACCGATTTAAAAAAAATCCCACAGAATGATATCTTTACACACAATTTATATTAATGTAAGACATAGACATATGTAAAATACTTTGTGATAATTTCGACAATTGTATATACTCCAAAATTGTGTGGGGTATACACTAGGGTTCTATAAATCGACTTTCGAATAATCGAACAATCTACTTTTTGTCGAAAAAAGTCGAAAAGTCGAAGTCGACTATTTTGTTCCAAAAAAGTCGACAACTCGACTATCGTCTGTGAAAAAAGTCGACTTTGTGAATAAAAGTCGAAAAAAGCCGAAAAGTCGAATAAAGTCGAAAAAAGACGAAGAAAGTCGAAAAGTGGGAAAAAGTCGAAAAATCGAAAATTGTAGAAACAAGTCAAAAATTTTAAAAAAGTGGAAAAAAAGTCAAAAACTCTAAAATAGTCGGAAAAACTCGAAAATAGTCAAAAAATAGTCGAAAAGAAGTAGAAAGAAGTCGAAAATAGTCAAAAAGTCGAAAAAATCGAAAAAAGTCGGAAAAAGTCGAAACCAAGTCGAAAAAAGTCGAAAAAGTCGGAAAAAGTCGAAAAAGTCGGAAAAAGTCGAAAAAAGTCGGAAAAAGTCGACTATTTATAAAATACTTATAGTAGAAAAGTTTAAAAGTCGACTTTTATTTAAATGAAAAAAGTCGAAAAGTTGAAAAATCGACTTTTCATAAAATTCAAAAAGTCGAAAAGTCGACTTTTAACTAAATGAAAAAAAATCGAAAAAAGTCGGAAAAAGTCGAAACCAAGTCGGAAAAAGTCGAAAAGTCGAAAAAAGTCGGAAAAGGTCGACTATTTATAAAATACTTATAGTAGAAAAGTTTAAAAGTCGACGTTTATTTAAATGAAAAAAGTCGAAAAGTTGAAAAATCGACATTTCATAAAATACAAAAAGTCAAAAAGTCGACTTTTAACTAAATGAAAAAAAGTCGAAAAGTCAACTTTTCGTTTCAATTGTAGAACCCTAGTATACACAATTTTGAACCGCCCCTAAAAAATAGTTTTTATTGCTTTAAAATTCTGCTTATATCTTCGTTATTTACAGACCGATTTAACTGATACACGAAATAATATCTGATGAAATTGTTAGATATTCAGATCCAGCAGATATCTGTTATTTCCTGAAAATTGATTACAACATTAATACGTAAAGATAGGATAAGTTGGTATTGCTATACATAGGCACTGGGAATATAAATACTCTATAAGGTCCGAAAATTATTTTGTAGAAAATTACAATTGGAATGACAAACCTATATGTTGTAAAAATTCGATAACTTTGACAAAAATTAGAGATTTTTAAGAAGGTATGTAGTAAAATATTAAATTTTTCTAAAGCTTTATCTGAAGATATCTTGAAAAGGAAGAAGTCCAAATTTCTATTCTAACAGATTGACCTTTCAGATGTTATAACTAAATTTGTAAACAATGTATTTTAAAATAGTTTTAAATAAGGACATAAATGACGTCTTTTCAAAAATTTAGACCATGAATTCTCGAAAAGGTGAAGCTTAGCTCAATTATCTATAAATGTGTAATATGGTCTTTGCAATTTCATATTTTAAAAGGTTACATTTTTTACCAAAATTGTACAACTCCGATTATTTTTGACATTAAAATACAACTCTGTCTTTTGATCTCCGCCATGTTTTTTGTTCTCTTCTTTGTTTCTTTTACTATTACACCAATTCCTTTTTTGTTTGATAAATGCATTGTTGCAAGTTCAACATAAAAGAAATAGAAGTAGACCAAGAAACACACAATAAACGGGAGGAAGCAAAAGGCAAAAACAACATACAACAATAATATATATATTTAAGAGAACTAAAAAAAGAAATCAAGTGCATTGTTAAGATTAATTATAATTAAAACTGAGATTTTTCTTTTCGTTGACATTTGGAACGAATTTAAATTGTAATAAAAAAATACAAAAAATGTGGAAAAAATTAATGATAACATTATTAATAGGTGAGTTTAAGTTATATTTGGATATTTAGTAATTTTACACATTTAATAGATACTACGTGACTATGTGTTTTTGATTTTTTTTAATAATTTTGTAATTTTTTTTTGACAGTTACCTTGAGCATAAGCTATTGCCAGGCGGGTAGTGTGCGAGGCCGTTCAAGTGGTTACAGCTCAAAACGTACATACTATGGCTCCCAACAGCAACCCGTACAACCCACTCAAGCACCCGCCATTACACCCAAAGAATATTTAGACAAAAAATCAGGCTTTTCCACCTTTGGCATTATAGCCATTATATTTGTAGTGATTGTTAGCTGTTTAGCCTTTTACTATGGCATCATGTGCTATCCATTCCTGTGTCGAGATGAAAAGAAATATCGTTTTATGGATGTTTCTTCCACCATAACAGCAGCCACCTCACGCTCCATACAATCAATGGAAAATTATCCGGCTGATGAAAAACATGGTCAGATAAATGATGTACATAATTTTAAATAAGTTTCCGAATGAATGAGGGTAACTGAGGGAGGCAGTTTAAGTAAGCTTACTATCAAATAAGCAACAGAGTAAGACATTTATTAAACCTTCAATAATTTCTATTATATTTTACTTATATTTATGTGTAGTTAGTTTTAAGCAGAGATTCCTTATACTTTTCTTAAAATTCTCAAAATGTAAAAACAATAACAGCTAATAGTTTTAGCTCTAGCACATACAGACAACCATAACTGTGGCCATAATTTTGTTTGTAAAATTTATCAATGATTTCCCCATTTTAAAAACTTTTTTACACAAAGATCAGATCAAACAAGTAAAATAGATTTCCTTGCTAGTTTAGCAAACTCCATATACACTGCCCTTATTTGTATTTTTCCTGTTAAATTTGTACTACAAGTAATTTTCTCTTTAATCATCTTATTTTGCGTTGCATACCTCTATTACTATAAAAGACCTTAGCCAACGAAAACCCTCACAAACATCACAATCAGTTTCAATCTCTAACTATAATGTTCACTGCTTAATTTTCCCTTAAGCCATCACTTTGATTTCTTTAGCTTGTTTGCCTGTCTGTCTGTTCGAATACGTCTTTTATATATGTAAACGTGGTTTAAATCAGTGTGTCTTTCTGTTCTTCTTTTTTGGTTTCTGCTTATAACCAATCATTTCTTGTTTGTACCAAAAAAAAACAATACTTTAGATTTTCTTCTTTGTTTCACTTTTATTACTTCATCTCGTTATCAGCAGGTATAAAAATACATACATATGAACATACTCCAGACACACAATCCATGTTCAAATTTTGTTGTATCTTTATGTAAATTGTTTACTCAGTCATTGAGTTCTTTGAAAATGATTCATGTTCATGTGTTTTTAATTCCATTTTTTTGTGTTAGACGTACAGGAAATTGTTGAAATAATGTTTTGTTTAGATTCAATAGAAAATTTCGTATGAGGATTATTTTATTTCAGATTTAGGGGAAAATTAAGGTTTCTTTTTTGAATACAAATTTGGAATTGTAGATTTTACTGGAAATTAAACCTTGTTTCGTCTAAAGTCTAGATAAAAGTCATGATTATAGTTTAGTCTTTAGTATAGAGAAGACTATATACAAGGCTATGGATTAGACTTCAGAATAGACTGAAATATAGATTTGCCTCAGACATAACTATAGACTAGTCTATAGGATCGACTGTAGACTAGACTATAGATAGACTAGACTATTAATAGACTAGACTATAGATAGACTAGACTATAGATAGACTAGACTATTAATAGACTAAATTAAAGACTGTATTAAAGACTTGACTATATACATAATATGCCATAGACTAGACTATAGACTAGAATGTAGACTAGACTATAGACTGGACTGTAGACTAGACTATAGACTAGAATATAGACTAGAATATAGACTAGAATATAGACTAGACTATAGACTAGAGTATAGACTAGACTATAGACTAGACTATAGACTAGAATATAGACTAGACTATAGACTACACCATAAAATAGACTACAGACTAGACTATATACTAGAGTATAAAGTAGACTATAAACTAGACTATAGACTAGACTGTAGATTAGACTATAGATTAGACTATAGACTAGAGTATAGACTAGACTGTAGAATATAGACTAGACTATAGACTAGAGTATAGACTAGACTATAGACTAGACTATAGACTAGAATATAGACTAGACTATAGACTACACCATAAAATAGACTATAGACTAGACTATATACTAGAGTATAAAGTAGACTATAAACTAGACTATAGACTAGACTGTAGATTAGACTATAGACTAGACTAGACTAGAGTATAGACTAGACTGTAGACTATACTATAGATTAGTCTAGAGAATAGAGTATAGACTGGACTGTAGATTAAACTAGAGACCAGACTATAGACTAGACTATAGACTAGACTATAGACTAGACTATAGACTAGACTATAGACTAGACTATAGACTAGACTATAGACTAGACTATAGACTAGACTATAGTCTAGACTAGACTAAAGACTAGACTATACACTAGACTATAGACTAGACTATAGACTGGACTAAAGACTAGACTATACACTAGACTATAGACTAGACTATACACTAGACTATAGACTAGACTATAGACTAGACTTTAGACTAGACTATAGACTAGACTTTAGACTAGACTATAGACTAGACTATAGACTAGACTATAGACTAGACTATATACTAGACTATAGAATAGACTATAGACTATTACTAGACTATAGACTAGACTATATACTAGACTATATACTAGACTATATACTAGACTATAGACTAGACAGACTAGACTAAAGATTAGAAATACAATATCTTCGCAAAATAATATGAGATTAAGATTTAATTACAGGAAATTTTGTAAATTATATCCCTATGAAAGTTTAAGCAATTTCTTTTTAAAATTATTAAATTTTATAAATTATATCCTTATGGATGTTCTAACAATTTCTTATTAAAATTATTAAATTATTTTTTCACTTCGTTTAACAAACTACAATTTAAAATCTCTTCTTTGACTCGAATATATATTTTCTATATATCTTTTGTTCTAAAACTAAAGTAGGTTGTATAACAAAATCTTTTGTAGATGTACTTAAAAGTAATTTAAGCTCAAAATATACGTTTTTTTATTTTCTTAAAACATAAGCATTTTATATACACATAAAAAAAGTAACGAAATTAATTGCATTTCTTGAAAATAATTTACAAATATTGTGAAAAATTTATAAGTAAATTTCTTATCTTAGTGATTAAGTTTATATTTAAATAATAAGCTAGCCTTTTATATTACGATATTGTATGCATTTTTTATACAAAAGTAAGAAATTGTATTTTTATAGAATTTTTATCTATCCGATTTTTTTATACACGAGATTTAAATAAACTACTTTTTATAACCATTTTTTTGGTAAAAAACTAAAAAAACTGCGTTTTAATTTAATATTATTTATAATTTGTTGAAATATTCATATAATCATAGTTTGCACTCTCGACTACTTTATATGCGAAACATTAGTCTAGAAAAATCTGGTCTAAGGAATGTATTATGTATTAGAATCGAAATCTATACTATATATAGCCTAGTTTTAGTCTATTCTAGTCTATAATCTAGTCTATAGTGAAGTCTATAGTCTAGCCTATAGTCTAGTCTATAGTCTAGTCCATAGTTTAGTCTATAGTCTAGTGACTAGACAAAATTTGGACTACAGATTAGTTTAAAAACTAGACCATAATCAGAGTTATAGACTGGGCTATAATCATTACTATATACTAGAGAATAGTATGGATTAGATAAGACATTAGTCTGGAGTAGACAGACTGTCGATAGTTTTAACGTGAGCACCTGCCGTGTCGGCCTTATCTCACGGTGGTCTTTTTCATCCACTGGGTAGACTTGAGAACGGTCTACCATCGCCCCTTTGTCTTCAATGAAGACTCAGTCTGCAATTTTTGCACATTGGCTATGACCGGTACCATGCGCAAGTACTTTGCTGGAGTACTCGAGCTATCTAATCTCTTGCCAAAGTAGTCACGTTGTAAAACAACCACACTACTATGGCTGTGTTGATTCGGCAACAGCACCTAGAGACGTAACCGGTGGACCGAAGCACGATCCATCAATAAGCCGTAGACATCGTTCTTACTCACAGTGACACGCTGTGGCAAGTCTGATATGAACAGAGTAAACTCTGAACACATCTGGACAAGGAAGGAAAATTAATCGGCATCTCTTGTATATGATATCTTTCATCCATCATCATTCAACCCAGCACACATCTCATTCCTCTGTGGGGTATCTGTTGATTTTCGGCAACAGCACCGAACCTTATCCCGAAATATTGACTATTATCATGCATCAGTCTTTTAACCGCCACTTATTCTCTTCCCGCGAATTTGGGTTCAACCAACAGCCACTACGTGGATCCCGAAGGAACCTCAACCAACTGACCAGCCAGGACATAGTCCTGCGGGCAACTGGCCACCCGTAGTACCAGATTATGCGGTGCTCTGGTCAGACCTCTGGCAATCTATGCAAGGACTAAGCCAAGCAGTAGACTGAGACAACCAATTTTTCAGTCCCGGTCAGACTGGAGGTATTGGGCCCTCTTTGTACCCCGGGATTGCAATAACACCAAGGCGGAGGTCTTCGCCAAGGTAACATGCCCCCGGTGGGGGGGCCTAGTCTGGAGTAGACAATGACCCCTATTCTGCATTTCAATTCGAATCGAAATTTTCTCCGTTTCGCAACTTTGGTATTCTGCATTTCGATTCGACTTTCCGCCACATAAACAACAACTTAGAAAAACTTAGGTACTATCGTAACGCAGAATACATACGTTCGTAAAGCATTGAAACGAAATGGAATTGCTTCTTCCTTTTCTTACGATTCAGTTTTTTTGTTGGAATACCTTTTTTCGATCGTTGCGTAACTGAATGCGCAAACATACAGAATAAGGGTGAATAGTCTGGACTTATAAAGTAGATTATAGTCTGGATTATAGACTCGATTACAGTCTGAACTATAGACTCGATTACAGTCTGGACTATAGTCTTGACTTTAGACTAGACCATGGTCTGGAGATTAGACTAGACTATGGTCTAGACTTCAGACAAGATTTTACTCTTGACTATAGGGTAAGACTATAGACTAGACTGAAATGTAGTTTAAACTATAGACTAGACAATAGTATGACTAAATTTTGCACTATAAACTGGACTATAGTTTACGCTGAGTTGTACTCTGGACTGTAGACTTGATTACAGTCTGGACTGCAGTCTTGACTTTAGACTAGGCTAAGGACTTGACTCCAGACTAGATTATACGCTTGACTATAGACTAGGTTATTAACAGGACTATAGATACTTTAATTATATGACCTATAGACTAAACTACAGTCTGAAATGTAGATTGGACAAACGTCTAGACTGTAGGCTACACTAAACCCTTGTCAGGACCCTTGTCTATAGTCAGGACTACATAATTTGCACTATAAACTGGACTATAGTTTGTGCTATTCTCTAGCTTTGACTATAGTCTGGCATAAACAAATAACTGATATATTTCACATAAATAATCAATTTAGAACACACATACACACACTCAATATCGTTTATAACATCAAAATCACAGCATTAATTAGTTCATGTATATTTTAATTGGAAATATTTGAAAATAATTAACAAATGTTGTAGAATTATTAAAACAACAGCCGTTATATTTAACAAAAATTTGTATACCCTTCACCTTTGTGAGAAAGGTATATATAAGTTTGTCATTCCGTTTGTAATTTCTATACTATAATTTTCCGACCCTATAAAGTATATATATTCTGTATCCTTATAGATAGCGGAGTCGATTAAGCCATGTCCGTCTGTCTGTTGAAATCAATTTTCTGAAGACTCCAGTTATCTTTGAGATCCAAATATTCAATAATTCTGTCAGACATGCTATCGAGAAGTTTCCTATTAAAAATCAGCAAAATCGGTCTATAAATGACTGAGATATGGGTAAAAATCTTAGACTACCTCTGAAAATTTCCTCAACAAATTATAAATTTAAAGCATAAAAACAACATGGAGATAAAGCAGTAATATGTTGGTAATACAGCTCATATTATCATATAACATGTGTGCAGAGATACAAAATAAATAAAAACTGTTTTTTAAAACATACTTGGTGAAGGGTATATAAAAATCGGTACAGCCGAATATAGAAATTTTACTTGTTTAATGTTGTTCTTAATAATTTTCTTTTGAGTTTATTGAACCTGTGTCTAATTGTTCTAGCAATAGTATCATTTACTGATAAACAAATGCTTCATATATTTTTAATTAAAAAAAAAACGAAAATAAATTAAAAAAAGGGGCGTTTATCACTGCAATTCAAAAATCAATTGCTGTCTTTTCAACAAACCAGATAAGATTTTAAAAACAAATTATAAAATATTAGTTTTACTCTTTTTTCTATTTACTGATAAAATACAATTCTCAAGAATTTATTTTTCTAAATTATTTTTATTTTTTTTAAACTTAAATTCTTTTAAAAATAAAAAATATATTTTTAAAATAATTACATAAACTCTTATAAATTATACAAAGTAGAAAAAACAGAATTAGGGAAGTGGTTACAGCACAGATTAATTAATAAACTTAAATGAAAAACAAAAGAATGTAATAGTTTTTCAAATGCATTTTTTCAAGTTGTTCCAAGTATAATAGATCAATATGATTAATTCAATGATACAGTCTTATATGATAAATTACAAATGTAAGTATGTGGGTAGATGAAAAGGAAGTGTTGTTGTTATATATATAAAAAAAAAAAAATAAATTTGGTTTACAATTCATCCTTGACTTCATCATCCAAATCAATGTCTGAAAGATCAATATCTTCTTCGACGGGCAATTGACCGTCTTTACCATCCCAGGCGGGTACTGTGTTGATCTTTGGTTTCTTGGCTCCCTTAACGGGGGCAGTTTGACCGCGGCCAAAGGAAATATCACGTAAAAATTCATTAATGCCATCTTGTGAAAAGGAACCCTTAAGTACAGAGAATTTCATTTTTTTGAAATTAACCACTGCCATGGCGGGATAACCAAAACCACCAATTTCCAAAGATTCTTCCAATTCCAATTGAGCGGTGGCTTCAGACCAACCCCAACCCCATTGTTTCTGTTTGAATTTATCACCCAAGGTACGTAAGGTGTCCAAGAACTTATTACGGCACTTGGCATCACAGTCAAGGATATGAGGTAGCACAGAGATAATACACAAAGGTTTACCTTCACAAGCCTTATCGAAAGAAGTTTCATCTATGATTTCCACCAACTCTGGGGGAGCCACATTGGCAGCGTGCTTATCCAATGCCCAGGTAACAATATCAGAGGAGGTACGACCACCATCATATTCTTGAGCATCTGAGGAGCGTTTCTTACCAGCAGGGAAATATTTAATGGTGGGATAACCTCTAACACCATATTCAGCAGCCTTACTTTGATGGACAGTTGCATCAAGAGCACCTAATTTAACTTTGCCCTTAAGCTGACTAGCGGCCTTAGCCCATTCGGGAGCCAAGTTCTTGCAGTGACCACACCAGGGAGCAAAGAATTCCACCAACCAATCATCTTCAGATTGCAATACCAACTTATCGAAATTATCATCTGTTAGCTCAATGACATCATCACCGCTTGAAGAACCACCGCTGCTGCTGCCGCCGCTGCTGCCACCGCCAAAAGCAGCTTGAACTTTTTTCTTAGCTTCAGCTAAAGCCGCCTCCGCAATAGCTTTGGCTGTGCGTTGGCCATTATAGTCTGTAGGCGAACGTTTGTTGGCGCCAAAGATTTTAATGGTAGGGAAACCTCTTACACCATATTGGCCGCCCAACGACTGGTGTTCATCGGCATTAACGGAACCCACTTTAACGACACCCTTCACAGCTTTGGCAAGTTTTTTGTATTCAGGCACTAAACTTTGGCAGTGACCACACCAGGGAGCATAAAACTCTACCACCCAAATAGCATCGTCTTGCACCACTAATCTATCAAAGTTCGAGGGTGTCAATTCGGTAACACCATCACTGGGAGAATAAAAAGCCCACGCAGTGGGCAGTAATACTGAGAGGAAAATACACAAACCCGCTGCAAAGTAGATGAAAGATTTCATATTAGAATATCATTGGCTTTATATTAAATGATGCTTTATTACCTTTTAATAACATTTTCTCTTTTATTGTTAAACAAAGTTTCCAGAACAAATGGAAGAAAAGAACATTAACTGCAATAAGCCGGTGACGTTGACAATTTTTCTGTTTTCTTTGTCTTCTGTTGATAAAAGCACACGTTATATTTTGTTAAAAGTTGTTTAAAAAATGATTTAATATTGTATTCTTATTTCTGCAAACTGTTTTTATTTATTTCTTAAATTTTATTTAAAATTTACTTACTTTATATATTTTTTCGCAATTCCCAGTTGTTTATCTTACTTTATTACTTCAAAGACTGTCAATTTAGTTTGGTTTCTCTTAAATTATCAGCTCTCTTCTAGACGTATCGTCTTCTGATTGGTCAGCGTCAGTGAAACAAGCCGACTCTGTACAAAACGGCGTTAGTTAGCCGCAGAGTCAAATTTTATTATTTTTCACTACGCCGATGACTTTTTCGACTCGAGTTGTTTTCATTCTTATGTTAAATTATGAATTTCAACTGTTATTAAAATATGAAAAATAAAGTTTTTGATTAATTTTCATTTTTTCGAGCTTTTCCGACTATTTTAAAATATTTAACATTTTTTCCAAATATTTAAAATGTTCAACTATATATGACTTTTTTCTACTATTTTCGAGTTTTCGACTTTTCGACTTTTTCCGACTTTACGACTTTTCAACTTTTTTTATTTATCGACTTTTCGACCTTTTTTGGCTTTTTCGACTTTTATTTCCAAAGTCGACTTTTCGACTTTTTCACAGACGATAGTCGAGTTATCGACTTTTTTAGAACAAAATAGTCGACTTCGACTTTTTTTTGACAAAAAGTCGATCGTT
Organism: Lucilia cuprina; assembly: GCF_022045245.1. Taxonomy (NCBI): domain Eukaryota; kingdom Metazoa; phylum Arthropoda; class Insecta; order Diptera; family Calliphoridae; genus Lucilia; species Lucilia cuprina. The sequence continues at coordinate 26,325,139 of NC_060950.1, read as the reverse complement.
CGATTAATCGCATTTCGATTTATAGAACCCTAATGTATGTAGTGTTAGTAGTATTTTATTATATTGTTGTATTTTTAAATTTCTTTCATGATCTCTGAAAATGGATTTCTTAAATTTTGTAACAACTTTGGATTATATTTTACAGCAAAAAATATTAAAATGTTTTTATGATTTGGCGATTTCTTAATGATTTTTTTTAATAAATTTCCTAAAAAATTTGACATCTGTCTGGCAACTACAATGACCCTGCTAAAGTTTTCTTGTCATGACTTAATATATACGAAAGCTTGTTTATTTATGATGTGGTGTTGTTATCCGCTAAGAAGCAAAACCATGGAAAATTTTATCGATAAATAAAAGGTTGTGATCTCGAATAATTTGTAAAAAATATATGTACAATAAAAAATATATGGTTAAAAATGCAAAAGAAGCTTGTTACAACTAAGTAGATGGCGCAAATGTTTTATGTAAGTTAGGCTGTTTCAGACTATGCCTTTGAGGCAGAAACATCAGTAATAGTTATTATGAGAATACGAGGAAAATCGATGGTCCAAGGCATTCTTCGCAGTTTGTCTTGAGGCCCCGAAGCTACCTCTCTAAGGTGCCACTTGTTGTAAATAGAAACATCGGTTTAAAACTGCGTTTTTCTGGCAATCACTTGATGATCCAAAACATTGATCTGCCGGTGCTAGAACCCGTGCATATGTCGGATGAAAGCATAGTTATAAATTTTATGTATATAAATACTCTGTTCATATCAAAGCTACTACAGCGTGTTCCCTTATGTATACACACATATCTAGTAACGACCTGTATGTAGTATAGTGAACTTAAAGGATCTGGATTATGCAAGCAGACCTTTGCAGATATCAATGTCCATACTTACTGATCTTATCTAAGATTTAGTACCTTACTATGTAGTTGGCCATTTACTAATAAACAAATGCATAATACAAATTCTATTGTCTCCTCAAAATCTGTATATAATTTAATCTTTAAATCGATTTACTAAAATTCGTATCAATTTCATAATAAATCACTTTTTTCTAGTTCTAACTATTTAACAAAATTGACCACATTAATTATATGACGTTCGTCTCACCCCTCACAATAATAAGAACTGAATTGAGTAAATAAATAAATGTTTTTCTTTCAGATTTTTGGGGTAAATAATATGTAAGAATTTTTGGTGTACAACATATAAACAACCACAATTTTTACAACTCCTATGACCACGCAGAATTAAATCAGTGCGAACATTTTACCAGACCTTTCTTGTCTTATTAAGAGTCCTTCACACGATCACACTTTACGTACGTAAAGTCTAATTTAAAAGTGAAATGAAACAGCTGTTTAATGTTTTTATTAGGGTTCTATAAATCGACATTCGAATAATCAAACAATCGACTTTTTGTCGAAAAAAGTCGAAAAGTCCATAACTCGACTATCGTCTGTGAAAAAAGTCGACTTTTTTAATAAAAGTGGAAAAGTCTGAAAGTCGATAAGTCAAATAATGTCGAAAAAAGTCGAAAAGTCGAAAAGTCGGAAAAAGTCGGAAAATGTCGAAAACTCGAAAATTGTAGAAACAAGTCAAAAATAGTTTAAAAAGTGGAAAAAAAGTCAAAAACTCTAAAATAGTCGGAGAAACTCGAAAAAAGTAAAAAAAAATCGGGAAAAAGTTGAAAGAAGTCGAAATAGTCAAAAAAAATCAAAAAAATCGTAAAGTCGAAATAAGTAGAAAAGTCGACTATTTATAAAATACTTCTAATCGAAAAGTCTAAAAGTCGACTTTTAATTAAATGAAAAAAGTCGAAAAATGAACTTTTCATAAAATGCAAAAAGTCGACTTTTAACTAAATGAAAAAAGTCGAAAAGTCGACTTTTAGTTTCAACTATAGAACCCTAGTTTTTATATGTTTTAACATAAAAATACAACCCTGATCTAGTTTCAGAAACTACGTGCCAATTGCATTGATTTGTTTTTGGTATGAATGAGATGAATAAGACCTGGTCCTCGCTAGGAAAATTTTTCTTAATTCTCTTTTGAAGTTTCCTTAATGTCCACACATAGAAACATTTGTTTCAGAAACTATTTGTTTTTGTACGTAGGAGAAGAATAACAAAACACGTTCCGAGTACGAGAAACTCCGTACCGCGAGAGATGAATGATATTTCCTTCTCTCTCACGCAAAAACAAAAGTTCTCCGGTGTGTTTAGACGTTTCCATCCGTATTTTTCTAGACGAAATTTTGACAAATCATATTCACTCAATGTGTGATGGTTTTTTATATATTGCGTTTAGGCGATTCCAACCGCACTCTTCTAGACAAAATTTTGGCGGATCATATTTGATGAATTGTTGCGTAGTCTCATCAAGGGTAGCCAAATGGTTGAGACTTTTTTGGGTGGTGTAAATGATTTTTAATAGATTTATATTTACAGAACAGTTCCTTATGGATTTTTAGCATTGAACTTTGTTGAACTTTATGAGAACACTACTTTTCAGACTATTGGCACATAAGATTTCAAAATAAGTTGTCACTTAACGTTTCGGATTGAATTCTATTTTCAACAGGTACATCCGCAACTTCAACGTTACGGCCAAACTAAAGACTTACACAGGTTTTCATAAGCTAAAAACGAATCTGCTAATTCATTACATAACGGCACGTAGAGACTAACTGTGCCTTCAAACCAATTACATGAATCGTACAGCTGTTTTTTTTTTCAAATAATGAGAAGTTCTAGAATCTTGCTATATTGTTTTGAAATTTAAGATTTAACAATTTATAAAATGTAAATTACTTTACCTTACTCCTGAATTCGGACCATTATGGACTTTTAAACTAAATATTAATAACTTTGATAAAAATTTTTTGTTGGATTTTTTTAGTCCATTGTCCTATATTACATATTTATGTGTGTGAGACGTTCTTTTTTTTAGAAAAAAATACGTTACTTTGTTGTAAAGGCTGTTGAGTTTAAGATAAAGGACGAAAATGTTGTGTTTAACACAAAGTCAAACGGAAATGGATATACGGAGAGAGAGAGCAAAAGCAACCATAAAAATTACCACAGGCAATTGACCACGGAAATTAATGGGAGTTAAGAAAAACATAAATAAACAATAAAATTGATGGGTAATATGTTTTAATTTATATATTTTTTGCTAAATTTTTAACGAAAAAAAGTTGGTTTTTATTGTACCATTCAACAATTAGGGTTCTATAAATCGATTTTCGAATAATCGAACAATCGACTTTTTGTCGAAAAAAGTCGAAGTCGACTATTTTGTTCCAAAAAAGTCGATTACTCGACTATCGTCTATGAAAAAAGTCTAAAAGTCGACTTTGTAAATAAAAGTCGAAAAGTCAAAAAGTCGGAAAAAGTCGAAAAAAGTCGGTAAAAGCCGAAAAGTCGAAAATTGGAGAAACAAGTCAAAAATAGTTGAAAATTTAAAAAAAAAGTGGAAAGAAGTCAAAAACTTTAAAATAGTCGGAAAAAACTCGAAAAAAAGTCAAAAAATAGTCGGAAAAAATCGAAAGAAGTCGAAAATATTTAAAAAGTCGAAAAAATCTAAATGTCGAAAATAGTCGAAAAAAATCGGAAAAAGTTGACAAAAGTCGATAAGTCGAAAAGTCGGAAAAAGTAGAAAAAAGTCGAAAAGTCGGAAAATGTCGAAAAGTCGGAAAATGTCGAAAAGTCGAAAAAAGTCAGAAAGTCGAAAAGTCGACTACTTATAAAATATTAAAAGTCGAAAAATCGACTTTTAATTAAATGAAAAAAGCCGAAAAATCGACTTTTCATAAAATGCAAAAAGTCGACTTTTCATAAAATGCAAAAAGTCGAAAAGTCGACTTTTCGTTTCAACTATAGAACCCTTTTAACAAGTATACACATTTTGGACACTTTGTAATAGAACGTTTTCGAATATTTCAATTTTATCTAAAATTATAGATCCAATAAAGTCAGGGTTGTAATAGCAAATCGTATACGAGAATATGTCGGAAACTTTGAAACGCTGATCCCAGATAGAATGTCCTGGCGGAACATTACAGCAAATACCTCTAGGAATCTGTTGTTACACGGATTTCTTTCAATTGGGGGATAAAGTGGGGCGGGGGTTCAATATTGAAGACCTAGAAAGAGAAATATTCCACCATTTACCAAATCATAACACAAGCTTCCAGGCAGAAGTACGAGCAATAATGGAATGCGTAAATTGGATTAGAATAAATATGGTGCCCACAGAGCTTAATGTATTTACCGACAGCTAGAAGGCAATTAGGGCGATATTAGGTGATAGAACTAAATCTAAGACCGTATTGGATTGTAAGAAAGCTTTAACTGAATACGCTCCGAGAGGAAAGGTTTACATAGTATGGGTATCAGCCCACTCGATAGTCGTCGGTAACGAAAGGGCGAATGTAATAGCTTTAAAGGGAAGGGAGCTCGAGGCAGTTAACCAGACAAACGCAAAACCATTTGACACAACAAAAGATGAACTAAAAATATGGGTGAGAGAATCCCATAAGTCCTCCTGGAATAATGAAACAGTTGGTGGAAACACGAAGATCCTATGGGGTGACCCTGATGAGAGCAAGACGAAAAATCTCCTCAAAAGCAAGTCTATAGTTAGTGTTCAGAATTGAACACGCATTTATTTATGTTTAATTTTGTTTAAGTAAAATAAGAAAGATCATAAATTATAAGTTCAAGTGCATGGGTTAGGTCATAAAAAATATTATATACGTTTGTTTGTACTACAAATAAATATGTATTATCGCTTTGTTTTTAGGACAAGCCGTAGCAGTGATAAGAACTTTAGTTCTAAGATGCACACATGGTCCTTCGATAAAAAAAAAAAACCAGCGCAAAAAATTAAAGAATATATATACAATAAAAAATATAAATAAAAATTTAAAAAGAAAAAGTCGACTTAAATAAATAAAAAAAAAAAAAAAATAATAAAAAACATTAAAAATGGCTCAGAGACAAAATTTATACGAATCTCAAAAGCAGATCACAGATCAGTTGACTGCAATTTTGGCGAAGATTGAACGCACAGAGATACGTAGTGCATCAATTGCACAATATCAAAACCGTATCGATAGCTTAGAAAGACAATTTTATGAGAACGACACTGTTCTCAATAAGCTTGGAGAGACATCAGAGGACTATTTTAAAAATAAGTTCTTCCAAAATGGCATTGATCTTATTAAACTGTGCAGAACTGCGATGCAGAAGTATGGCCAAACTTCTGCAGAAGCTATATTGGCGCCCAAAAAAGCAGAAAACTTAGAAGAAAGCCAAATGGAATCCAGCCATCAGAAATCATTAGAATCAATTAGGATTTCTATAAAAGATGAGGTGATGGAGCAGGTGAGATTTATGATGCAAGAATTGTTGCATCAGTTAAAACCCAACCTTGCGGAAAACTCTAAAAAAGAGTTAGAAAGAGCTCCAAGAGAGCTAGAGAATGCTCCAAGAGAGCCAGAGAATGCTCCAAGAGAGCCAGAGAATGCTCCAAGAGAGCCAGAGAATATTCCAAGAGAGCCAGAGAATGCTCCAGGAGAGGAAGATAATACTTACAAAGAAGAGAAGGTAAAAACCCATGATGAAGCCGGCATAAGAAAAGATGAGGAAGTGACGTCCAACTTGCTTATTCAATTTCGTAGAGAAATTCAAAAATTAGAAGAATGTTTATCTGACATTGAAGCAGAAAACATTCTAATACTTGAGCACAAAAAAAGCTCTTGGGAAAAAATCATGGTGGATATAAAACAAATCCACCGTGAATTAGTGGTCAATCACTCCGTAAAAGATGATATTGATGAAGAGCTGGAGTTGATTGACAAGCTATATGGAGAAGCATTAAAGGAAATACTAATAAAAATTTCCACAATGCAAGAAGAGAAAAGAGTGGTGGCATTTATTATAAGGTTTAAAAATAAGTTGCACAAAAAATCTTACGCCACTCAATATCTTTCGGTGAATGAACTAGGAGAAGCTGAAGAATTAATTATACGATGTCATCAAGAAATACAATTGCAAGAGGAGATGACAGCATTAAAGAAATTTGGCGTAGTAAATAGATGCAGCAGAATAGCGAGTTTATTTCCCTTTATAGACAAGAATGGAATAATTCGTGTCGGTGGTAGATTGCAGAATTCAAATTTACCATATAATCAACAACATCCTATAATATTGCGAAAGTCCCATTTGACATCGTTGTTGATAGAAAAGGCGCATATTTCAACATTACATGGTGGTAACCGAATAGTTGAAGCAGCACTAAGGCGTAGGTTTTGGATCTTAGATATGAAAAATTCAATAAAGAAATGTTTACGAAGATGTCCTAGATGTATTCGGTATAGCCAAGATCAGGCGAAGCAACTAATGGGCAATCTTCCAAAATCACGCGTAACGATATCAGCTCCATTTCAACATGTTGGTATAGACTATGCTGGCCCTATTCAAATGAAATTTTCGAAAGGCAGAGGGCAAAAATCCTATAAAGGATATATAGCTGTGTTTGTGTGCATGACGACAAAAGCGATCCATCTAGAAGCAGTTAGCGATCTGACGTCAGTAGCATTCTTAGCAGCATTAAAGAGATTTTTTGGAAGGAGAGGTGTTAGTTCGGATATTTATTCAGATAATGGAACGAACTTTGTTGGCGCAAATAAAAAATTAGATAAAGATTTTAAAGCTGTTGTTCGGAATAATGAGTCGATTATTCCTATATTGGCGATGCAGAAAATTCAGTGGCATTTTATTCCCCCGGCAGCTCCTCACTTTGGAGGTATTTGGGAAGCTGGCGTCAAATCAGTAAAATATCATTTAAAAAGGACAATCGGTGAAGCCAAACTTACATATGAGGAAATGAGTACTCTCTTAATTCAAATTGAAGCAGTATTGAATTCCAGACCTCTAGTAGCTCTAAACAATGATGAGCCAGGTCAATTTGATGCTTTAACTCCGGGACACTTTTTAATAGGACGTCCCCTGAATGCCTGTGCCGAACTAGTTGAAGAAGCAAATATTAATTCGCTAAATAGATGGAAACTAATTCAGAAACTAAGAAAAGACTTTTGGGTCAGATGGAAACAGGAGTATTTGACTACGCTACAGCAAAGGAACAAATGGAAGTTTCCGTCAGAGAATTTAAAAGAAGGTACAGTAGTACTAATCAAGGATGAAAATACTCATCCAGCAAGTTGGCCGCTAGCGAGAATTACAGAAGTACATAGCGGCAAAGATGGCAAAGTAAGAGTTGCAACATTGAAACTAGCAAATAGCTCGCTGAAAAGACCTATTAGCAAATTGTGTCCATTAGTATCTACGGATACAGAAGAAGAGAATTCAGCACCAGCAATGAGCTGTGTAACAACGACGAAGCCAGAAAAGAAAAAACTATGTTGGTTACAATTTATATTGATGATGTTGATGATAATGAACCCAGTCAAAGCACTACCAATTAACATGAACAACGTAGTCTCGATAAGCAACCTTTCAGCAAATACAGCACTGTATCTGGATAAGGTTGGACAACTAAACGCCATAAATTCGAAGTGGAATCTAGTAGTTTACTATGATTTATCCTTGTATTACCAAGAACTGGAGAGGATTGGTAAACTGATGGGGAAAGTAAGAGAAGAATGTCCGAAATTAAATTTATTTAAGGACTCCTGTGAAATGGTGATGTCAGTGATGGAAAGGAGATATAAGTTACTTGATCAAAATAACGAACTTCTAATAAATAAAAGCCGCAAGAAAAGAGCACCCTTTGAGTTCGTAGGATCTATTTATCATATTCTCTTTGGAATGATGGACGCAGACGATCGAAAGCAGATGGAGGAAAACATGAAAAACATTTTCAGTAACCAAGATGACTTAAATAAATTAATAAAACAACAAACTTCCGTTATTGATTCGACAGTAAATGTGTTGAAAAAGACAACAGAAGATGTCAATAACAACTTTAAACAAATGTACGGCCAATTAAAGTTATTCTACGATCAAACGAAAAATGAAACGAGTGAAGAGCGTTTAACATTGCTGTTTTCCGTATTGACCACCCAATTAAATTTAATGATTGATGAGTGTCAGAAGATACAATCTTCTGTAATAAATCATATGCTGATTGATATCAATCACGGTCATATAAATACTGACCTTCTTACACCATCCCAACTACAAAAAGAACTATTACACATAGAAAACGTGTTGCCAAATAATTTAGTTCTTCCTGGAAAGGCAACTAGTACTGAACTAAAAGAAGTATATCATGGAATGAAGGCGAAGGGTACTATAATTGATGATCGACTAGTGGTTCAGATAGAAATACCTTTAATACAGAAACATAATTCTGAGGTATACGAAATAATTACACTTCCTGTGGAAGTTAACAATAGCGCCGTTATGCCAAGAGTAAAGGATGAGTTCATAGTGTATAACTTCGCAACTAATATGTACTTCCTAATGTCACAATCAAAATTAAATATGTGTGAGAAGAGTCTTCAAGGTCAGTACAACTGTATTGGAAATATACCCTGGAAGCCAGCCATAGAGCGGTCTTGTGAAGTATCAGCGCTAAAACAATCCCGGCATGCTGAATGTGAATTTGAAGCTGTCCCAAGGAAAAGTGTGTGGAAGCAGCTTTCTACAGAAAATCAGTGGATATTTACAGTATTCGACAATCTAGTATTAACAGTAGATTGTGGTCCAAATAATCGAAGCTGGGTTAATTTACCAACAAAAGGTGTACTAAAACTAGCAGAAGAATGTACAGCAACTTATGAAGGAATAACTCTGTCAGCTTCTCGACACTTCGAATCTAAAGTAAATTCAGATATTCAGGTATCAACATGGGGTGTAGATCCAGACAAAATAGAAGCTAAGTTGGTAAAACCGTTTGATGTTACAATTATAAATAACGCCAAAGATATCAACCATCTAATGAAGGAAGTGCTTAATATAAAGGATACCAAAATCGATCTAAAACGGCTTCATTTTCACATGTTATCTGGACACACATCTCTAATTTTAATTATTATAATTATATTTATATTTATTGGTCTAGTTCTCAAGAACAAATGTTGTAAACAAAAAGAAGTAGTTAAGATAGATTTTTCTACACCATTGCCATTGCGGGCCCGGCAGAATGTTCAGAATTGAACACGCATTTATTTATGTTTAATTTTGTTTAAGTAAAATAAGAAAGATCATAAATTATAAGTTCAAGTGCATGGGTTAGGTCATAAAAAATATTATATACGTTTGTTTGTACTACAAATAAATATGTATTATCGCTTTGTTTTTAGGACAAGCCGTAGCAGTGATAAGAACTTTAGTTCTAAGATGCACATTAATTCTGTTGTTTATGTGACGCATAAACCATATGTTAGAGTTAATAATGAGGCATGAAATATATTTATATCACTGATGCAGTTATTACCCCATGCTAAGATAGAAACATTACACTGATAAGACTGAAAGTACACATGTGCACAAGATGTCTTATCATAGTTCTAGTTAGTTTTAAGATTTTTGTATTTAGCTCTTAAGATCATTGATTTTAAATAAACTCTTAATGTCTTACAAACATTCATTCGAACAGTACGTTCATACAGTTAGTATGATGGTACGTATTCTGAGTGGACACACAGGATTACGAGCACATCTATGCAAAATTGGACGTGCAGATTCAGAAGTATGTAAAGCATGTGAAGAGGACAGTAAAACTCTGGAGCACTTTCTTTGCCACTGCCAAGCATTCGTCGAAGTTAGATCCAGGTATCTTGTCAGGTGAGAGAATTCCATATGGCCTCTTGGAATAATGAAACAGTGGGTAAAACAACGAAGATCCTATGGGGTGACCCTGATGGGAGCAAGACGAAAAATCTCCTTAATAGCAAGCAAGTCTGTAGTTAGTATGATGGTACGAGTTCTGAGTGGAAACACAGGATTACAAGCACATCTATGCAAAATTGGACGTGCAGATTCAGAAGTATGTAAAGCATGTGAAGAGGACAGTAAAACTTTGGAGCACTTTCTTTGCCACTGCCAAGCTTTCGTTAAAGTTAGATCCAAGTATCTTGGAATTGATGTTATTCCGGAAATAACATTCCTGACTAACACTGATTGCAATATTCTTAGGAATAACGTTCGGAAACTGAGTTTTTGAACTCTGAAAAATAATTGATTCAGTTTCCTTTTTTCGTCATAAGGAGCGCACAACAGGCCCAAAAGTGGCCTTCATCCTCCTATCAACCTAATAGCAAATCAAAAGCACATACCTGCTTTCTGCTAACCTCAAGGACAACACATTTCATTCTATTCTTTCAAAAGACAAATAACAAGCTACTTAAGAAGTACTTTTTCCTTTAAACTCTTGATAGATTTTAATGCGATTGTTGTTGAATAATATTTGTCATTGTAAAAAAAAAAATCAATATCAATGTCCCCTCATAAGGGGTGTTCGGCTTTTTATGCTTGAAAGTAAATAACTGTGGGTGCAAGTGTCAAAATATCGTATGTAAACAAAGAGTGAAACAAATAAACATTGACTCGGCATATCAAGCATATACATGTTTTTTTGCAAAACAAACAAAAAACAACCGATTTAAATATTTGTATACAATTCTTTTTAAGCAGAAAATAAAAGGAAACCCCCTTTTTTATTTCAATATTTATTTTCGCTTTTTTTTTGCACAAATAAATGGGTATCAATAATAAAAATTACGTTTACTTATGTGGTGTAACTCCTATGGGTGTTATCTCAATAGCAGCATCATCATCATCATCATCGTTGCCATCATCAGCTTTGGTATTATCATTATTGCCAAACATTTGACATAAAAGGATTATGTGTTTGTTATCTTCATATACGTACGTACAAATCTATGAATATGTTCAAAATTCATATTTGACATATTGAACGGTGGGCAAAAATGGGAAAATGATTAAAATTATTATTTTTCGTATATGAAATGAAACCAACATAAGTATACTTAATGATATAAAATTGAACTGTCTGTCTTCCCCCCCCCCCCCGAGGGGCATGTTACCTTGGCGAAGACCTCCGCTTTGGTGTTATTGCAATCCCGGGGTATAAAGAGGGCCCAATACCTCCAGTCTGACCGGGACTGAAAAATTGGTTGTCTCAGTCTACTGCTTGTCTTAGTCCTTGCATAGATTGCCACAGAGGAGTGACTGTGGGACTAAGCGTTGGAAATGAGTTGGTGTCAATTGTATATGATATAGAATGAATGTAGAGGTATACGGGCCTTACCCCACCCGTATACCTAAATGAGTATGTCGTATGTTTTTCTCTATGAATGTATCGAATAAATGAGATGTGTACTGGGTTGAATGATGATGAATGAAAGATATCATATACAAGAGATACCGATTAATTTTCCTTCCTTGTCCAGATGTGTTCAGAGTTTACTCTGTTCATATCAGACACAGCGTGTCACTGTGAGTAAGAACGATGTCTACGGCTTATTGATGGATCGTGCTTCGGTCCACCGGTTACGTCTCTAGGTGCTGTTGCCGAATCAACAGAGCCATAGTAGTGTGGTTGTTTTACAACGTCATTACTTTGGCAAGAGATTAGATAGCTCGAGTACTCCAGCAAAGTACTTGCGCATGGTACCGGTCATAGCCAATGTGCAAAAATTGCCACCTGCGTCTTCATTGAAGACAAAGGGGCGATGGTAGACCGTTCTCAAGTCTACCCTGTGGGTGAAAAAGACCACCGTGAGATAAGGCCGACACGGCAGGTGCTCACGTTAAAACTATCGACAGTCTGTCTGTCTGTCCGTTTGTATGTTTGAATGTCGAGAGCACCTGCCTTGACGGCCTTATCTCCACTGTTTAGAGTTGAGGACGGTCTACCATCGGCCCTTTATTCTTCAAAGAAGAACTCAGCTTGTACATTGGCTTTGACCGGTTGTTGGAGTACTCGAGCTATCTAATATCTGATCATTGGATGGCCTCTGTTGATTCGCAACAGTACCAACAGACGTAACCGGTGGACCGAAGTACGATCCATCAATAAGCTGAAGACATTGTTCTTAGTCACAGGGACACACTGTGGTAATTCTGTTATGAACAGAGTATACTCTGAACATATCTTGACAAGGAAGGAAAATTCAATGGTATCAAATGTATAAGATACCTTTCATCCATCATCATTCAACCCAGCACACATCTCATTCATACGACACCGTACCCCACATTCATCCCGTACCATATACAATTAATACCAACTCATTTCCAACGCTTAGTCCCACAGCCACTCCTCTGAGTGGTATCTGTTGCATTCGGCAACAGCACCGAACTTATCCCGAAATATTGACTTTATCAAGCATCAGTATTTTAACCGCTACTTACTCTCCCCGCGAATTTGGGTTTAAACCACAGCCACTACGTGGATCCCGAAGGAACCTCAACCAACTGACCAGCCAGGACATTAGTCCTGCGGGCAACTGGCCAGACATCTTCTCAATCTCAATCAGTTTGACATCTTTTCAATCTATGCAAAGACTAAGCCAGGCAGTAGACTGTAACCAATTTTTTAGTCCCGGTAAGACTATAGGTATTGGCCACCCTTTTATTCCCCGGTATTGCAATAACACCAAGGTGTAGGCTTCACCAAGGTAACATGCCTCCGGGGGAATGTGACGTAAGTTTGTCATTCCGCTTGTAATTTTTTTAATAATTTTCCGAAACTATGTCCATCTGTCTGTCTGTATGTTTATTGAAACTAGTTTTTAGTATGCCCCAGATATCGGCGAGACCCGAATCTTCAATAATTTCAGCAAAATCGGTCCATAAACAATGGAGATATGAGCAAAAATCCGAGACAACCTCTAAAAATTTTATCAAAAAATAAAATACATAAATACATACGGCAGCTAGAAACATGAAATTAAGTATGTTGAGCCTGGCTTAAGATAGAAGCAATAAAAGGAAACTTTTTGGTACTTTTTCGTTTTTCAAAAGGCACTTTTTGAATTTTCTATAATATTGAATCTAAAAATATGAAATAAAGTATGAACAGTCTGATTTAGGTGAGAATCCATAAAAGGGAACTTTTTCGTTTTTCAAATGGTACTGTTTGAGTTTTCTATAATAATGAACTTAGAAACATTAAATTAAGAATATAGAGCCCCGATTAGGTACTTTTTGAAATTTCTATAGTATTGAACCTAGAGGTACCTTTTGAATTTTGTGTAATATTGAACTTAGAAACATGAAATTAAGTATTGAATCTAGAAACATGAAATTAAGCATGTTTAGCCAGAAGTAAGTTATGTAAAAGAGATATAAGATTCGGCACAGCCGAATATAGAACTCTTAATTGTTTATATATAAACCGCTATTATATACTTCACTCCCACTGTATACATGTATTACACTCTGACTATTTATTTCGCGTGACATTTCTTTTATGCTAAAAAGGATTTTTACGGTTTGACTTCTTGGCACAAATCAATTGCTTTTAAAATTTGTACGTTCAACAAAATCCTCCCCCATCAGCCTAGTTTACCTTAGGTACATCACCCTTTATCTTACTGCTGTCATAAAGACACAAATAAATGTCATAACAATATTTGTATGACTTTTTCATATCAAAATCATTTCTAATATAAAACTGATATGTATTTTTTATATCTATGTATGTATGAGTGACTTATATGATCAAATAATAAGCTTTTGCACTTTTGTGTATTAACATTAAAATGACATTACATTGAAAATCTACTCTACTTGTATAGGACTTTTAAGGAGTTTATTTATATTTAACCCCTTTATAATACTTACGTTTCGTCTGTGTCGTCGATTGAATTTTATGTTTGACATTCGTTATGCATTAGAATTCAATAAAAATAATAATAAATAGAGCAACATAATATTTACTTAACTTTTGAGACATTTTTCTTGTGTATGATTTTTAATGGCGACCAGTGTAATGTAGACATATGTAAGCATATCAAAATTTATATGTTTTATATGTAAGTAAAGTAGTTTTTATGCGCTTTTCATATTAATAAAAAATAGCTAATCTTTTAATACAATAGGTAGACTTTTCTATATATTAAGAATGGTTTAGATTAGATTTCCGTATTTAGAATTATTCATATGGTTAAAGTGGTAAAAAAAGAACCTAATGCTTAGATTATCTTGTTGCTAGCCTGTCCCAAATTTTAATTCTTATTTAGTATAGGACTGTAGTTCTAATATCCAATATTTCCATCATAAACTTTTTATTGTTTAAAAGTTTGTCCAGTAATGAGCTTCGCGATTGAATTTATTCTATTGTAATATCGATAGAACTCTAAAGTAATATTACGACGGTGTTTTATACAAAGGAGTTTTATTCTCTACTGCCCCCTTCGGCTCCCCCCGCGGGCATGTTACCTTGGCGAGTCCTCCGCCTTGGTGTTATTGCAAGCCCGGGGAATAAAAAGGTGGCCAATACCTCCAATCTGACCGGGATTGAAAAATTGGTTACAGTCTACTGTTTGGCTTAGTCCTTGCATAGATTGCCAGAGGTCCAACCAGTGCACCGCGGAATCTGGAATCCTGACTGGTCAGTTGGTTGAGGTTTCTTTAGGATCCACGTAGTGGCTGTGGTTTAAACCTAAATTCGCGGGGAGAGTAAGTTGCGGTTAAAAGACTGATGCATGATAATAGTAAATATTTCGGGATAAGTTCGGTGCTGTTGCCGAGAACAACAGACATCCCGCAGTCGAGCGACTGTGGGACTAAGAAAGGAGTTGGTATTAATTGTATATCGGCGGGCCTTACCCCACCCGTCTACCTAATGAATGTGTCGTATGTATTTCTCTTATGAATGTGTCGTATGAATGAGATGTGTGTTGGGTTGAGTGATGATGGATGAAAGGTATCATATACATTTGATACCATTGAATTTTCCTTCCTTGTCCAGATATGTTCAGGGTTTACTCTGTTCATATCAGACACAGTGTGTCCCTGTAAGTAAGAACAAAGTCTACGGCTTATTATTGATCGTACTTCGGTCTACCGGTTACGTCTCTAGGTGCTGTTGCCGAATCAACAGAGGTCATCTAATAGTCAAGAGATTAGATAGCTCGAGTACTCCAGCAAAGTACTTGTGCATGGGCCGGTCAAAACCAATGTACAAAAATTGCCACCGGCGTTCTTCATTGAAGAAGCAAGGGGCGATGGTAGACCGTTTTCAAGTTTACCCAGTGGTTGAAAAAGACCACCGTGAGATAAGGCCGTCAAGGCAGGTGCTCACGTTAAAACTCTCGACATTCCTGTCCCCTCCGGGTGCTTGTTATATTAATGTAAGACTCCATGTTATTGCAATCCCAGGGAAAAGAAGTGCTGCCATTACCTCCAGTCTGCCGGGATTAAAAACTGGTGATGTCAATTCACTCCTCGGACTTTTCATGGCATGATATGACTTGTGACCGAAATAGAGAACCACATAATCAAAAGTATGCGCTATAAAGTATTCGCGTTTCAATTCATTTCATTGTAAAATCGATAGAACTGTAAAGTGGAATTGCGACGGTGCTACAGTGAATCAAAGTTGTTTTATACTCTACTGTTTTCCGCCAGGGGCATGTTACCTTGATAAAACATCCCATCTTTGTGTGATTGAAATCTCGGGGAAAAGAGGTGCTACTAGTGCCTCTAGTCTGTCGGGACTATAAAAAAGTGATGTAAATTCACTCCTGGGACTTTCTTTGTAATAATTTGACATGTGGTCCGACCAAAGAAAAACATAATCGAATGTTTGCCCTATAAAGTGTTTTCCGTTTTAATTCATTTTATTTTAGTATCGATAGAACTGTAAAGTGGAATTGCGATGGTGCTACAGTGAATCAAAGTTGTTTTATACTTTACTCTCCTTCGCCGGGGACATGTTACCTTGCTAAAAGACCCCATGTTGGTGATATTTTAATCTCTGGGAAAAATGTGCTACCAGTTCCTCTAGTCTGCCGGGATTATAAACTGGTGATTTCAATTCACTCCTGTGACTTTCCTTGGAATGATTTCACACGGGGTCGAAAAAGACAATTACAAAACCTAGTACAACAGGTGACCAGTTACCCCAAGGACTAGTTGGTTGAAATTCCTTGGGAATCAACGTAGTGGCTTTGGTTTAAACCCAAATTTGATAAGTTCAAGGAGTGACTGTGGGACTAAGCGGTGAAAATGAGTTGGTGTTAAATGTATATGTTTTTCTCTTATGAGTGTGTTGGAAGAATGAGTCGTGTCCTTGTCCAGGTACGTTCAGAAAATTTTTTTTTCAGTGTGTAGTGGTAAACGTAAGTGATGTTCAAGAACTTGAGAAGTTAAGCAGCGGGATAGTAATGGTCAAAGATTAGATAGCTCAAGTACTTGAGCAAAGTGCACGAATATTGGACCGAAAATTCAATATACATACGTTAAATTCTACCTTCGAGTAAGATACACGGTGGTGAATCGTCACAGAAGCTCACCCTTTGGTTAAAGAAGACCACCGTAAAATAAGGCCAACTTGGCAGGTGTTCACATAAAGCTTTCGACATTACATTGCCCGCCATAAGTACTTTCGACCTCTCCTATATGCGATTGAATAGACTTTGATGCTCCAGCCCTCATTGACTTTACTTTACGACAACAAGATGTTGGAAAATAATTCTGATAAAGATAAATTCAAAAACATCCCAGCAAAATCTTTACTTACCCGGTAAGTAGGTAAGTAATATTGGTCGAAGTGTAAGTAGTTATTTTTGTGTGAAGAACTACATATTTTTGTTCGACGATGACCAAAAACTAACTGTTTACAAATCTGATTTTGACCCGACTTTTCCCGATTCAAAACGGGTTTTACAGTTACTTTTTATTTTTGCTAGTCTATTCTTTTGCTCAATGTCTCATTAAAAAGTAATTTTATAATTATATTTGGAATGGTTTCTACACAAATGGAAATATCAATATTTCTTGAAAAAACTTCTAAAATCGACTCCCGTTAGAAACATTAACTCCAAATTCTATTAAAAAAATAATTAATGTTATTGACAATGACAACTCCTTACCAAGTAATGTATGAAATAACTACATTACCTACAATACTCATTAACAAAATCGGAAAATATGTTACTGGAATATTGGACTTTAAGGGAGCCATATTCATCTAGTAAATACTCACCAATGAAAGTACGAATATACTTGTTATAAACATAGAATAATGGGCTGATGGGTGGGACTACGAAAATCCTATGAAATAACTCAAATAGGGTTTGGGTTTTATTCAAAGTATTATCTTAAGGTTTATTCTTTAAAAGGCTGGTACCTAATTTCAATGTGTTACGCTTATATCTCAAAATAGGCGCAGCTGACTTGCAAGTATGCCTAGAGGAAACGGTTTTCTCCCCTTCTTTCTCCGAATGTTTAGTCCTTGTCGCCAAGTGGAATAGATTATTGGGGAAATACATTGTATCTAACATGGGTTTATTAGACTCATTGCTATGGGCAGGTTCTAATAGCATTTTAATATTCAATACGTTACATCTGCTGAACTTACCAGAATGCATGTCAATCAAATAACAAACATCGATATCTTTAAAATCCGATGTGATGGTAAAAACTTGAATTTCTTTCGATGTTAAAAACTATTTATTTCGGCAAATATTTATTTAAAACCAAAAAACTCCAATAAAATCCAGTAATAAAACGTGATCAAGCATAATTAACAATAGCCATTAAGAAGTTATATTATAGAATATATACAAAAAGATTTCTTCAAATCTTAGAATTTATTAAAATTTACTCCCCTTGCTAGTATTTAGCATTTAAATTTAATGCAATTTTCATATAGAATTATAATCAGAAAAAAGGAACAACAAACATAAGTTTCAAAATTTTCTTATAGTATCAAGTTAATTTATGCAAAAAATAAATATTTAATAATGAAAATAATAAAAAAAAACATACAACGAAAGAAAAACTATCAAAAGATAGCAGGAAGAAATCTAACAGCTTACAAACACTTTCAACTCCCTCCCCCAAAATAGTAACTCCTTGAACAACAAATATTTAAGTGTGAAAATAGTGAAATGTCATTCTAAAGTACTTCGTGTGTATTTCAAGTGTAAACAAAATGAATGAAAATAAATCCCTTTTTTAGTTTTCCACACTCAAAAAGGGGGGGAGGAAAACAAAAATAAACTATTTTTTCTTGTTGTTGTGATAATTATTAACACAACCACCGACATCTAACACATATACGGAATATGAATGTATGTTTGTTTACTACTTTGTTATAGTTTTGATACACTCATGGTAATTTAAAGGATTTTCACACCAAAAATACCAGTTAATGAGACTATTAAATGTTTTATATACAATGAATAACTTATCTATAAAACAATGGAGAAGGGTATGGGCAGAGGCAGGGTTATATGCTTATTCAAAAGACAATTAAAATCTTGAGGAGATGTCCGTATGTTTAGAAGATTTATATGAGTTATGTTAAAAGAACATTTCTTTCTTTAAGAAATACGATTCTATATTTTGTGTGTGCGCTTTCAAATAGGGTAGAAGGGGGATCATTCGCCATAGGGGCACATTTGTCAATGCGAAAAACTTGAAAATCGATTTTATCGCATTATCGAATCTTGTTTTCGTTTATCAATTATCTATTATCCTATCCCGCCTCAAAAAAAAAATGGCTATGGTCCCCCTTCTACCCTATGGTTATTGTTTTCTGAAAAGATTTGATATTTTTGAAATTCGTTTTATTAATAGGGGCATATTCTTATTTTGAAAAAAACTTTATCCACCTCCGATGTCGATTAAATTTAAGACTAAGTTTAAAACTAATTGAAAAATTGTGGGTTTTACTAAGGAAAAGTAGAATGTAGAAAACTCAGGGTAACAATGAAAGTTCAAAACCTTTCGCCCATCGGAAGGAATCGGACACTAAGATAAAACAAAATTATTATGAAATTCCTAACCAAAACCCTTGTTGATGACATGAGCTTAAATTTGTAAGATATAGAATAAATCACGAAACTGATCATGGACTCTAATGGATATATGGAGAAGGCGGGGCTAGAGAAATAGTCTTATGCTTAAAGACAATCAAGAGTTCAGCTTTAAGACCCGACTTTCCTTCGTTTGCAAATTGCTGTTATTGTAGTCGGTATTGATGTTGAAGGACTGAAAGTGTTAAATCTGTTATGCAGACTATATCGTTATACATAAAATGTGTAAGGATCCCAAAAAAATTATACAGAATGGCCAAATAGGCCTTAGCTATGGCTTTTGGCTGTAGTAAAACAAGAGTGCTTTATCTTTATTTCAGAGACACAAATGTTTTGGAATCGTGCGATGAGAAATCTGTGAAGCTATGATATCCATGAGATTCAAACTCATGGAATAATAGAACAGTGAATAGGACAACAAAATTCTTATGCGGTAAACCAATGAGAAAGGAGAGCTAGTTCAAAGTTTGTTTGATAGCATGTAACCCGACTGACATATAGGACTGCGATTACAACTTAACCACTTGAAACTACTTAGATCCAAACACTCTGATGCGATGTTATAAAGAATGATTAGAAATGTTTAAGGAATAAACTGCGGAAGTATGATTTCTAAGCCCCGTTAACTCCACCTCTGGTTATCGCTTAATCGAAAGTTATTCTGCCGATTAAAATATTTTTTTTGTATAAAAACGGTCAAACTGTCATTGTGTTATTGGGGGTAAATCGTATAACTATTCTTTTAATGCTTGAACCATAAAATTTAACTCCATGTAAAATAGCACACAAAATGTGCTGTAGTGTCGGCCCTTGCTATATATCTTAATGATATGATAATCCAATCTAATTTTATCTTTGCCATTTTGGAAGGTTTTCAATAATATATTTGAACAATTGTGAAACATTTTAACCATAAAATATTTAACAATTTCAATGCGATTGATGGTAACTATTTTATTCATACCAGTGTCTGCTTAAGGATTGGGCAACGCTGAATCCGAATCTGGTCTCAGAGCTTATCCATCATATCAGATATCTTGCAAAAGCTTAAAAGAACCCCGATTTTGGCCATATTTTAGATTATATAACAGGAGGAATATACCTCCTAGCGCTGAATCTGAATCTGGTCTCATAGCTTATCAATCACATCAGCAATCGTGTCATTCAGTTTAAACCAATCCCTTTTTAGCCGTATTTGCAATAAGATACCCAACAATTTCTAACTTGGAATTATTTTTTATTAAATTGTGTATCATTGTTATTTCGAAAAATGTTCCATCTATTCATTTTTCCAAACTAAGTCAACGAACTCTTTAAGTAATAGAATTTTCTTATTGGTAGTGTAATGGTTTTCTCTCATCCTTCGTTTTAGTTTCTTTCTCTATTCAGTGTTTTAAAGTTGCCAATATTGTTTGCCACGAAATTAATGACATTTAGTTTATATATTTTTATACCCTATACCACTATAGTAGGTATGGTATTAGTTCTTTATGCAGATGTTGGTAACATCCATCTGATATCCATCTAATAATATAGTTTATCTATAATTTTAGTTCAAAATTTACAAAAGATCACGTGGCTGATCATTAGAGTGCTCCAAAAAAACTAAGTTTCGAATTTTGCAAATTTCTTATGTTTTGTGATAATCTACCTAAAAATAGAAACAATTTCGACTAGTTTCCATCAAAAATTGCAAATATTACAAAATTTGACCTTTGACCTTTAAAGTTTATGGGTTAATGGCGTCCATATTGCATGAAACTCTTGATTTTTATTTAAAAATATGTGGACTAATAAATTTACAAAAGGTTCCATTTAAAATATACAACAATATAATAAAAGGGCTAATTTTGTACAATATTACATAAAAATGGTTTTTTTTCTCGAAATCCGCTGAATTCAAATTGCAGGTACAGGCAAACTATAAGAGGTATTGACCTATTTTTTTTACTGTTTTATTCCCTAATCTGTTGTCCATAAATCTCTATGAGTTTTCCCAAAAATATTGAAATTTGTTTAACAAAGTATCAAAAAAAACCAAAATTTGAATTTTGAAACGACCGTTAAAAATATCAAAATTTTTTGACCATAGCTGAGAACAGGTTTACGTTATTCTATAAGGACAAAAACTTATATTCAAGTAACTACAGATCTATTTTAAGTAACACAATTGTTTTATTAGAATATTTTCAAAAATAAGTTTATTTTTTTATCACATTTCAAATTCAAGTGCTCTGAGACACGATAATGGCCTGGGGAATTTTTAATAACTTTTACATTTTTTAACCAATTTTTGTGATTTTTATCTTTTTGTAACGCTAATTCTGTGTACATTACGATTCTTTGACAATAAAATGCAAAACAAATTGTTTAATGAAAAAACTTTTGTGAAAACTGAAAAAATTGCATATTTTCCCCTTGTAAATGCATCTTTAAACTTCAGAACCGTTGCGGCACCAGTTAACGTAATCCTATTGATCTAATTTTTTTGCACGACTTACTTTTTTAACCCATAGAACAATTCCAGTGGGGGGACGGCCTGTAGGATAAAATTTTTTTCCTTCATACAAGCATGGAGCACTCTACTGATTATACATACATAAGTATTATAGTACCTAATTAACATAGGTATGTAGGTGTATATACCCCTAATGCAAATCATTGATGTATGCTATTACAAAGTCGTCTACGCCTGCCTATAATTTTGTACTTGTTATTATTGACATTGTTGTTGTTGTTGTGGTATCTGTAGCAATATTGTATACTTTTTCTGTTGCTCTTTTAAATATAGTGTTTGGGTGACATCGCCTAGTGATGTAATAGTAATTTCTCTAGTATTTTCTGTATTTTATTTTATTTTTTTGCTGACGTTAACTTGAAAATAATTTTATCCTTTCAATTAAAGTTTTATTATATTTTTTGTTACTCTACTTCCTATTTAAGCTTATTTCTTTACATATGATTGCTTTCTAATAGATTTTCCATAGTGTCAAGACATAATCGTTGTCTTGGGCTCTGGCAATTGGCGCTGCACTATGGTATACTTTAAGAACAAAACTAACGTTTATAGGGCTTTAACGGAATTATCTCATTTAGAAAGTAACTGTATAAATATTACATGAAAGTATAAATTTTTCAAATATATAATGTAATTTTGTAGAAAATATGTTGAAATTTTATTTTCATCATTTTTTCTTTTATCAATACTAAAATAAAGAAAATTCCCATAGTTTTATGATTGAGAAGTAAGTACGAAACATCTTTTACAAAATATCCACTGTTAATTGAAAAATGTTTTTAATTGAAGAAAGTGATTATTAAAATGTATTTAATACTTAATTATAAATTTGATAGAAAGATCAAAAACAAATATAACAAATTCACTCGAAAGACTTCGAAAATCGAAGATAGATAGATAGATAGATAGACAGACAGACAGACAGACAGACAGACAGACAGACAGACAGACAGACAGACAGATAGATAGATAGATAGATAGATAGATAGATAGATAGATAGATAGATAGATAGATAGATAGATAGATAGATAGATAGGTAGATAGGTAGATAGGTAGATAGATAGATGGATAGATAGATAGATAGATAGATAGATAGATAGGTAGATAGCACCAAAGCCCTATTTATAAGGCCAGACGCCAAATAAGGATATTAAGTTGATCTATGATATTGTCACGTATATATATGTAGAAATTTTTTTTAAATCTTACGAATTTACTTCCGTATAGCCAGATACTTTTAAGTCCTTAATTATTTCCATTAATTACTCACCCAAAAAAGACTTCAATAATTAAATACAATTTTCATTATTTTCATTTTATTTTTTCAAATAATTGAAAGATAAGCATTGATTTTATGTGGTTTCGAAACTCAATACGAATATGAACAGTGTTTGAAGCAAATTCGCTTTTGTTGTTTTAATTCATTTTATTATTAAACGAATATTGGCGAAAGAAAGAAAAAAATTGAAATATTTATAAGCGAAAATCAGCTTAGGGGCTCATTATCCACGTTTATAAATAATGAACAAAATAACACAAACACAGCAACAGAAGAAGGAATTAAAACGAAAAAAATGAAACAAAAAATATTTTTAATTAATTTTTTAACACAAAAAAAGTCCTGTAAACCAACTAACAATAACATGAGAAAAAATGGTACGCGAAAGTGAAAAAAAAGTTTCCGAAAGGGAAGTGGGGGTAGTGGTTGGTGTTTGGTTTTGGAAGGATGTGTTGCAGCACGCGAAATATTATTTTATAATTTCCTGGGTATTTGAGTTGCCAGCAGAAGAAAACAACAAGAAATAAGTTTTTTTTTTTTTAAATGTGTTTTTGGTAAAAAGTTGAAAAAACTTGTTTTTTTTTTAAATTCGTTTACTTTGATAATTACTTTTTTTTTAACAAGTATTTCTTTAATATTTTTTCTCAAAGGGATGAAGGTGTTTTATTTAGTATATCAGTTTATCAGGTGTAATGCAACCACACACTTTTACAAACCTTTAAACAATAGTGAGTATATGTATATATGTATGTATGTAGATGTTATTCATTCTCTGTCAAAGATTTAATTATTTTGTAGCCCATTCATTCAATATGCTTTTGTTAGCGCTGGGGAGGGTGGGGGGTCTAGGAAAGTAACAAAAACAGTCGCTTTCTTAAAACTCATTAATTGATTTTGGTTTATTTGAAAAGGGATTTGTTTTCTTTTTATAATATTATTTTTTTCTTCAACAATTTTACTTTTGTTGTTCTTTTGAGTTTCTTATTAAACCGCAAAAACAACTTTCGGATACAGTAATGTGAAACCTTGCAAGGGTTGGCAAATGCGTTTGTAGGAATTATCTATTGAAAATCCTATGAAATTTTTCATACTTTAAAATAGTGGGAACGATCTAATAACCAAACATGTATGAAATTTTTTTCACAGAGGCTATAAATGCACATTCGAAGTTGTACATACCTGTTACCACAAATCTCAAGTTTAACTCGGTAAAGATTTTATATGTTGTTTTTTTTCCAAATAAATTCAATATTTATTTTTTTTTCAAAGTTAAAAGTTTTTTTCTAACAAAAGCCCCAATATTTTGTTATTTTCTAGTAAAAATAAAATAACAAGAATAAAGCAAAAACAGGGCTTCTTATGCTTAATTAAATATTCATCAAACACAAAAGAAAACTTTTAAATACTCATCACTAACAAAGTCCGCATACAGTTACAGAGGAAGCATAAGTAAACATAGGATAAGACAGGATATATTTAGATATTTACATAAGAATAAGATTTTATGTTACAACTACTCATATGTGGAGTTAAGATAAATCTCATTTCATTCAAATTTATAAATTTCTACACTAGTACAGCAGTTTTAAATTGTCGAATATACCATTTCCAATTAGAATTAAACTTAAACTGAACTAGAACTAAACTAGAACTGAACTAGAACTGAACTAGAACTGAACTAGAACTGAACTAGAACTGAACTAGAACTGAACTAGAACTGAACTAGAACTGAACTAGAACTGAACTAGAACTGAACTAGAACTGAACTAGAACTGAACTAGAACTGAACTAGAACTGAACTAGAACTGAACTAGAACTGAACTAGAACTGAACTAGAACTGAACTAGAACTAAACTAGAACTGAACAAATAAATGGTTTTTCTAAGTAATAGAATAGGGGCCTGCCTTTCCCTAAATCACAACACTCAAATCCGCTAACTTTCACGTTTAGGGGAAATTATGAACAGGTTTGAATCGAGAATAAGTTGCATAGAATCATATATGAAGCCCATTGAAAAAAGACTCCCTGCTATGTAAGAAATTAAACTAAAATCAGTACAACCCTTCCAAATATTGTTATAATCGAACATTAAGTACACAAAACTAAATAAACAAAACGTTAAAAAGGCAACACTAACCCAATGCTAAAGAAAAACAAACTTTAATTTAATAAAATCCTTATAGTTTATATATTTCTTTTTACTCATACTAATTTCACGTCCTTAAATAACGAAGTAACGTTTATACCCTCGAAACAAAGTGATTTTTAATGGATTCACACATACTCATATGTATAAGGTATCAACTATTTAAGGAATATCTGAGCAATTACTCGCATTCCAGGGTTAGCCGTCCAGTAGAAATGAAACTAATTTTGTAAAGGAATTTCTTTAAAATCTTTGATACTAAGAAAATAAACATTAAATAGCATGTCTCTAATAAAATAGCATGTCTGTAATCAATAAATTTAACATCTTTTAAATGTTGTCCAAGAAATGGCAAGGCCTTAGATCTGTCTGAATTGAAGCAATGACCCAGTAGATTCAAAAGTCATGATAATCAGATGATTTCTTAATTCACACTTTATAAAAATCCCACACTAATTACAGGAACCCCTATTCATAGCGCAAAATACTTAAGCGAACTCTTCAAAAATTATTTAAAGTTTATCTATTGTTTGTTTTATTTTTTTTTTTCGAAAAGAAAACTTTGCATATGTTTAAATAAAATTGAATTTGAATTGTAAATAACAACTACAACAATATAAAATAGCAACGTAAGTATCCCAACACTCGAACAAAGAAAGGGGTAATAAAATCTTAAAAAAACTTTTAGTCAAACTGAAGTAAAACGAACCCAAAGCACAGCACAGAAATAGCAAATGAACAACAAGTTGTTAAAACAATGACGGAATAGACTCAACTGCAAAACGCACAACCAAAACAGAGTGGAAATGAGTTTTTAATGTCCCAAAAGGGAATAACTAAGTAAGTATTAGAATATTTTAAAATCAACAAAGAAAAAGGATACAAACAAAACGTTGTATTGTTATGAAATAAAATGCATGGTATACATTTAGGCAGCTAGTTATGGGGTTGTACATACATACATCTGTATGTATACATATGAGTGAATAGAAAAGAAAGGGTTTTAATTGTGGGATTTAAAATACAAAGTAAACCAATGATTTGTTGTTATTGATTAAAACGGACATGTATTCTTAGTAGAAATTTGAATTTCTCATACAACTGTTTTTAAAGACTTCTAACATATGTGTATCTATTCAAGTGTCTATGTGTTTGTGTAAATATCAACTAATCGTTAAAAACTTGAAGGACTTATTTGTCTTTCCATAAACACAGCTACATTAGATTTGTTTATCTATTTAATGACATTTATACCAGCAGTTCTGAGTTTCTTTCATCGAATATCAATACATCATAGTAGGTATTCGGAGACATACATACTTTTGATCTTGAAGTTCAGTTCTAGTTCAGTTCCAGTTTAGTTCTAGTTCAGTTCCAGTTTAGTTCTAGTTCAGTTCTAGTTCAGTTCTAGTTCAGTTCTAGTTCAGTTCTAGTTCAGTTCTAGTTCAGTTCTAGTTCAGTTCTAGTTCAGTTCTAGTTCAGTTCTAGTTCAGTTCTAGTTCAGTTCTAGTTCAGTTCTAGTTCAGTTCTAGTTCAGTTCTAGTTCAGTTCTAGTTCAGTTCTAGTTCAGTTCTAGTTCAGTTGTAGTTCAGTTCCAGTTTAGTTCCAGTTCAGTTGTAGTTCAGTTCTAGTTTAGTTCTAGTTCAGTTCTAATTCAGTTCTAGTTCAGTTCTAGTTCAGTTCTAGTTCAGTTCTAGTTCAGTTCTAGTTCAGTTTTAGTTCAGTTTTAGTTCAGTTCTAGTTCAGTTCTAGTTCAGTTCTAGTTAAGTTCTAGTTCAGTTCTAGTTCAGTTCTAGTTCATTTCTAGTTCAGTTCTAGTTCAGTTCTAGTTCAGTTCTAGTTCAGTTCTAGTTCAGTTCTAGTTCAGTTCTATTTCAGTTCTAGTTCAGTTCTTGTTCAGTTCTTGTTCAGTTCTAGTTCAGTTCTAGTTTAGTAGTAGTTCAGTTCTAGTTCAGTTTTAGTTCAGTTCTAAATAACTTCTAGTTCAATTCTAGTTCAGTTTTAGTTTTTGAACAAGAACTTCAGATCAGAAACTAAACAGATGGAAATTTAAAACTATAGACATGATCAAGTGGTCTTTGTTCCAATACGAAATGAACAGTATATCGATGTGTTACGAATCGGAACGTTATCCCTTAATAACATGAGGTATATAAAGAAGAATCTTATTTTACTTTTAATACATTTATTTACTTATTTAACTAAAACTATTTAAAACAAAATTGTCTATCACAATTTAGAACAGAATAATATTAAACTAATTCAAGCCTTTCTCCACTTTTGCAGTACTAATCATATCAGTAACACTGCCCCTGACGTTTTGGGGAGACTTTCTGGCATATGCTATAAGTAATTTATAAGGCGAATTAAATTTGCTGTCTAATTCATTGGAATGATGATCTAGTTTTAAATCTAAACTGGTCACGGTATTAATAAAATCATCCATAAAGCTGTCGTGCAAATTTAGAGGCATACGTTCCAGGAAAGGGCAAACTGCTTTGACATTGTCTGAAATTTTAAAAATAAAATGAAAAACGTGTATTTTTAAAGAGGACTTTATGACCCAGCTTACCTTTAAGAATTTCTAAGCCCTCATAGACATATACTTTATGTTTTAACTCTATATTTACAACTGTAAAGCCCACCTCTTTAAGCATAGTAGAAAATTCCATTTTAGGATCTTTGGAATAGTGTAGGGGAGAGATAAATTGATCTACATCTTTCATGTAAATAGACCATTTCGAGGATTTACTTAACAGTTTGTAGACATCAAAAATAGGATTAGAGGCCAAAAAAACTAAAAGACAATCACCACCCTCGGCTCTTAAAAGATTATAAATATTTTGCAAAGCTTGTCTGTTAAATAAAAAAAATACATTAAATTAATTAATAATAAAATTATTTTAAATTATACCTTTGATTTTGTATCCAGTGTAGACAATAGAACGAGGTAACATGATCAAATTGCTCCTTCATATCATTAGGTATATCATTTTTCGTGCCGATATCCAATACCTTAAAATCACATTTCTCCTGTGAGTGATAACAGTTTTTAGAGTAATTTACCATTTTAGGAGAAATATCTGAACCCACAATTTTCTCAAATTTCGGTGGCATAATGTTATAAATAAAATCCATTAAAACATCTCCCGAACCGGAACCAACATCTAACAAAACATCAGAGCCATCTAAACGCCATTGCAATATATTGGCATATTCTTTAATGATCTGTTCAGCATCGTGTCTTTGGACTTGATTGGCTCTATGATATAAACAGGCTTGATTCATGTTGTTATATGTTATTCTTAGAAAATGTGTTTCCTACTCGAACTTTGAATGAGTTTTGTTTTGCTTTATTTGAAATTTTTAGGTTTTTATAGAATTCATTGGATTTATTTTATGTATTTCTGGTTACAAAAATAATACAAATTTCTATTGTTAAATTTTTTATTCATAAGTGCTGGTTGTATTGAGATGTTTTCCATTTTATAAATACATTTTTTTATGATTAGTGAGCTAATGAACCCTATTTCGGTGGTATTTCATAAGGGGGATTCACAGACAGTTTGACACCTTTAATTAGTTACTTAGTTAGTTAGCTAGTTAGTTTGTTAGTTTGTTAGTTTGTTAGTTTGTTAGTTTGTTAGTTTGTTAGTTTGTTAGTTTGTTAGTTTGTTAGTTTGTTAGTTTGTTAGTTTGTTAGTTTGTTAGTTTGTTAGTTTGTTAGTTTGTTAGTTTGTTAGTTTGTTAGTTTGTTAGTTTGTTAGTTTGTTAGTTTGTTAGTTTGTTAGTTTGTTAGTTTGTTAGTTTGTTAGTTTGTTAGTTTGTTAGTTTGTTAGTTTGTTAGTTTGCTAGTTAGTTAGTTAGTTAGTAAGTTAGTAAGTTAGATTGTTAGTTAGTTTGTTAGTTAGTTTGTTAGTTAATTAGTTAGTTAGTTTGTTAGTTTGTTAGTTTGTTAGTTTGTTAGTTTGTTAGTTTGTTAGTTTGTTAGTTTGTTAGTTTGTTAGTTTGTTAGTTTGTTAGTTTGTTAGTTTGTTAGTTTGTTAGTTTGTTAGTTTGTTAGTTTGTTAGTTTGTTAGTTTGTTAGTTTGTTAGTTTGTTAGTTTGTTAGTTTGTTAGTTTGTTAGTTTGTTAGTTTGTTAGTTTGTTAGTTTGTTAGTTTGTTAGTTTGTTAGTTTGTTAGTTAGTTAGTTTGTTAGTTAGTTAGCTAGTAAGTTAGTTAGTAAGTTAGTTAGTAAGCTAATTAGTAAGTTAGTTAGTATGTTGGTTAGTAAGTTAGTTTGTTAGTTAGTTTGTTAGTTATTTAGTTAGTTATTTATATGGGGAATTCACAGACAGTTTGACACCTTTAATTAGTTATTTAGTTAGTTAGTTGGTAAGTTAGTTAGTTAATTAGTTAGTTAGTTAGTTAGTTAGTTAGTTAGTTAGTTAGTTTGTAAGTTAGTTAGTAAGTTAGTTAGTAAGTTAGTTAGTAAGTTAGTTAGTAAGTTAGTTAGTAAGTTAGTTAGTAAGTTAGTTAGTAAGTTAGTTTGTTAGTTAGTTTGTTAGTTTGTTAGTTATTTAGTTAGTTAGTTAGTTAGTTAGTTAGTTAGTTAGTTAGTTAGTTAGTCAGTTAGCAAGTTAGTAAGTTAGTTAGTTATTTAGTTAGTCAGTTAGTTAGTAAGTTAGTTATTTAGTTAGTTAGTAAGTTAGTTAGTTAGTTAGTTAGTTGGTTAGTTAGTTAGTTAGTTAGTTAGTTAGTTAGTTAGTTAGTAAGTTAGTTAGTTAGTAAGTTAGTTAGTAAGTTAGTTAGTAAGTTAGTTAGTAAGTAAGTTAGTTAGTAAGTTAGTTAGTAAGTTAGTTAGTAAGTTAGTTAGTATGTTAGTTAGTAAGTTAGTTAGTAAGTTAGTTAGTAAGTTAGTTAGTAAGTTAGTTTGTTAGTTAGTTAGTTAGTTAGTTTGTTAGTTAGTTAGTTAGTTAGTTAGTTAGTTAGTTAGTTAGTAAGTTAGTTAGTAAGTTAGTTTGTTGGGTTTTTAGTTAGTTAGTTAGTCAGTTAGTTTTAGTTAGTTAGTTAGTTAGTTAATTATTTAGTTAGTTGGTTAGTTAGTTAGTTAGTAAGTTAGTTATTTAGTTAGTTAGTTAGTTAGTTAGTTAGTTAGTTAGTTAGTTAGTTAGTTAGTTAGTTAGTTAGTTAGTCAGTTATATTCGAACCCTCACCACCACCAGAATAACATTTACTACAACTCCAAAAGAACCATGGCAGGTATTAGAAGTCACGTTGACACCTCAAGAGTGAATACCGTTAAGCTTTCCCTTTTTTGCATTCATTGAGAATGTACCTTGATTTCGTGATCGCTATTCACAGATTTTTAGAGATTTGCAGAGTTGAAGAGATCTCTATTTTAAACTGAAATACTAAGAACATCGATCATAAAAAACCAAGTGAAAATGCTAGATATGAATTAAAGTGTTTTCACAACAATCGACTAGTATACAGTGAATAGCCTAAATACTTTTGACTTATGAAAATGTATTTATTTCAAAATTTGTAATTCATTCATAATTCTAATATCTTAAAAAAAATATTTATTTACGTAAATTATTTCTTAAGATTCATTCATTGTCTGAATCTTTTTTGAACTTGAACTTGAATATATTTATTTTAGCATCATGATCATAATGAATATCGTATCGTATATCTCTACGGTTGGGTCTCACTTCACTGTGTATGTGTGTGTGTGTGTGTAATATTCAAATTATACATTTTCAAAATCATATAGGTTCACTGATCTCTGTGTGGGTTAAAAATGATTTAAATATTAGAAACGTTAGAAAATTTATTAAAAATTACTAAAAATAGTTCAATGACCGACCTATCTTAAGTGAAAATGTATTAATTGAGGAAATTTTCTTTATGATATTGAAAAGTATGAGAATGTATTTATTTTTAGCTAGAGATTATAGGGAGGAGTTAGAGAGTGTAATGGTTAATAGGGGTCAAATATATATTGTAAGATATTTTCTTTAAAGATGGCTTTAGTTAGATTTTAATTTTAGAACAAATTAAAAACTAATAATTAGCTTAAGTTCTTAAAATAATTTCTTAAATTCTTCTTGAAATATTTTATAAAAAAAAACTTTTCTAACTTGTTAAATTAGAATTTGTAAAGGTGTGTAGTTATTTCATCTATTACCAAATATGTCAGATATTAAATAACGTTTTTTTTTCATTTCGTTTAGAACATAAAAAGTAATTATACGTAAATTCAAAAAGTAATTAGAAATTAATTACAAATTCAAACTTTTTCAATAAGTACTTCAAAGGCTACGCCGTAAAGAAAAAAGATGAAGATGATGATTATTCAATTGTTTCTTTTTTTACAATTCAAAGAACAGCTAAGAGGCTAAAAGCAGACAAAAACAGCAAAAGAAACCAAAATTTGTTAAAACCAACCACCCCATCATTCAGCCATTTCAGCAGCCAATTTAAATTTAGAAATAAAACAAATAAACGGAAATACCAAAAGGGAAACCAGTTGTTGGTGTTTTCTTTCTTTCTTTTAATTTTAACAAATTAAATTAAATTTCTTAAGAAAATTACCCAGTGCAATGAAGTGCAAAAGAAAACATTTTACCACAACTTCCAGCTCTAACTACTCATTCTTCTACCAAATCATTTATTTATCAAAATTCAATGCAAAAAGAAAATTAGCTGAGAAATGCAGCCAATTAAATACTTAAAATTTTACAAAATAATTACTCCAACTCTAAAGGAAAGGGAGTTTAAAAAAATTCATTATCAACAAATTAACAAATAAATCAAATTTTCAATACGAAATTATTTCCATTTTGGCTTAAAACAATTTATAATGATTTCTCTAGCAGTCAAACAAACATTCATTCCAAAGACACTAAACTTCTTAAGTAAAACGATTTTCATGCCATGCCTAAACGCTTTTTGAAATTATTTATTTACTCATCCTTTTGTATAAACTCCGCCATACAGTACAAATACCTAGTGTTGCCAAAGTTGTATCGAAAAAAAAAAAAAACAAAAAACCTCTTCAAAAATCATTTATCTAAATTAATTCCTGTCGTTTACATTTGAAAAACAAATCAAAGATTAAGACAAACATTAGTTTTAACCCTGTATACAAGTTCATCTTCTTCTTCATCACCATCATCATCATCAGCACTACCATTAACATTTCTTCATCAGGACTCTCATCATCAGTTTCCCATTCCTTTATTTGTTAGAATGTGAAAATTATTTAAAACAATAAAAGTTTGTGTGAGAGAGGGTGTAAGTAAATCTTCTGTTTTTAGCAGGCTTTTTTAAGGAAGGAAGGAACTACTGTGGCAATGCTAGGAAATGTTAATAATACTTATGTTAAGTGTTGCTAAGTTTAGAGAAAATGAAAAAATCACTAAGATTTTACAATTTTCCATATAGCTAGACAAATAATTATACTTTGCTGATATCGCCCTAGAACTTCTAAATGAAAACTATAGATTGGACTATAGACTAGACTATAGACTAGACTATAGACTAGACTATAGAATAGACTATAGACTAGACTATAGACTAGACTATAGACTGGACTATAGACTAGACTATAGACTAGACTATAGACTAGACTATAGACTAGACTATAGACTAGACTATAGACTAGACTATAGACTAGACTATAGACTAGACTATAGACTAGACTATAGACTAGACTATAGACTAGACTATAGACTGCACTACAGACTAGACTATAGACTACACTAGACTAGAGTAAAGACTAGATAGACGGTCTTTTAGATTAATATTTATAATTAAATAATCGCTATTAGTAGCAACACTTCAAATACTATGTTTATTTGATTCTATTATTGAGGCGTGAGTTTGCTTAAAATTAAACAATTTCTCAGGCAAAATAATAAATGACATGATGCCTGAGATTTGATGAAGATTTTCAACTAGAGATGTCTATGATTACAATTCTTTTTATTCATCAAATATAACAACACACATTCAATCACACACCCATATACACCGAAACGCTAGAAGGGGTTAATAAAAAAGTATACAGTTCTCCAAAAAAAAAAAAAAAAACAAAAACAAATAAAAAACTGATATACTAAAAATCAGCCCTTAAGTATAAACAACGAGAACGATACTATCATCACATCACAGGGAAAGATACAAATCGAGAAATTTTAAATAAAATATAAATGTAAGAGTCTAAGAAAAATTTACATAATGAATGTTTAAACGTTAATAACTCATTTTGAAATTCCGCGGTGACGTTGAATGTTGTTGTTTGAATGTGGATGAGAGTGACGGGAAATGCCGGAATAGGAAAACCAAATGAAACCGTTGTAAATGTCGTAAACAAATTAAAAAAAATGTTGTTCACAAAATACCAGGTTACACATTCATATCACAAATAAACCATCTTGCTCCCACAGAATATTTTGTTTCAGAATTTTATTTACTCCTTTCAACAAATGCCACATACAGGTTTATATTAAAATATTTTCATTTTCATTTACAAAACAACGCAAACAAAACTTAATAATTAGAATGTAATATTTTATATCCCGTTCCGTTTTTCTACGGTATACATACATACATACATACGTTCTGGTTAAACTTTGAAACATTTTTCCATATCCTACTACTGCGTTCATAAATAAATATAATTACAACCCTTTTGCATAATTTTTCTCTAGTCATCGTCATCATTTTAATATTTTGACGCGTTCAAAAGAAGCACACACACGTTCTACATTTTCATAGGAACA
This sequence comes from Lucilia cuprina, assembly GCF_022045245.1. Taxonomy (NCBI): domain Eukaryota; kingdom Metazoa; phylum Arthropoda; class Insecta; order Diptera; family Calliphoridae; genus Lucilia; species Lucilia cuprina. The sequence goes on along the minus strand of NC_060950.1, from coordinate 26,291,382 downwards.
AAAAAATTAAGGACAAAATTTCGCGCTCTGTTTTTGTCGTCTGATGAATATTCCAATTATTTTATTAATAGTGTAGTTGTTTTGCGCTTTTCTAGGATCATATACAGCTGCACAAAGATTGTGGGTGCCATAATGGTAATTTTAGCAAATTATTAAATATTTTATATCGAATAGTATTAGTAGTATTAGGAAACTATTGGAATCTGTATGTGTACATTTATAGTAAAATTTTCCTAAATTTGATGCAAGTTTGTTCGTTATTCCATCTTATCTAAGGAAGTTCATAGAACAGTTTGTACAATTTGAGCGGAATACTGCAAAAGTAGTCGTTGATGCTACAATCTTTCCCAATCATATAATACCATACCCGACCATATAATACCCTACACCTGTATACAAATAAAATATGATTTAGTTTTCATAATAATGCATTTAAGTTAAATCGTACCATAGGGTCATCAAAGCTAGTATAGAACTTGGTTTTGCACCAGTATATTAAACACAATTATAAACATAAAAGCCCTATTTGGCGGGTTCAGTTGTATGGAACCAAGGCGAAATAATGGATCGATTTTCAATAGGCTTCGGCTACGATAAAAAAAGAACATAAAAGATCGTGTGCCATACTTGAAGGTGGTATGTGAAATAATGGACCGATGTTAACAATATTCAATAGCTTTCGTATACGGTACCACAGAAGATCATGTGCCAAATTTTATTGAACTATCTCAAAAATTGCGACCTGTAGATTGATTACAAGGTTTACAAACCCTATTCGGGGGTACAGTTGTATGGGGCTAAGTGAATTAATGGACCGATCTTTTTTCTCGCCCCTGGGACAATAGAAGATCATGTTCCAAATTTTATTGAATTATTTTAAAAATTGCGACCTTTAGTTTACATGGACAGACAGACAGATAGATAAACAGAGAGACAGACAGACAAACAGACATACAGACAGACAGACAGATAAACAGACGGACATAGCTTAATCGATTCTGAGCTGATTGGTATACTTTAAGGTGGCTATAGGACCAATATTATTGTGCGTTACAAACATATATCACAAACCCAATATACCCTTCCCACTAAAAAAGTGAAATTCCATCTGTATAACAAAAAAGAGAATAAAAGTCGTACGGTTTATATTTTTTGAGTTTACGCAATTGTTATTAAATAATAACAAAGTAAGATGGAAACAGCTGTTTCACTTTTTTGTAAAAATACATCCCTGAACTAATGCGACCTGTATGTTTTTTGAATCATTTCAAAAATTAAGAGAGCCATACGACTGTGCATCCGTATTCTCTCTCAATCAATTACATATTGCGTTTAGACGATCCCAACAAAATTTTGACAGATCATATTACTTGTGTGATCGTGTAAAGCGAGCTTTAAGCACTTTTGTTGAATGCTGTTTTAGAATGAACCACATTCTTGGAGTAGTTTTGATGTAATGTTTACACTTTCGGAATTTAGTTGCAGCTGGACTATCGGTAAAGATTTAAATGGGTATCTAATCTGTTTTAAACTTCCCCTTTACTCTTTTGACTACCTTAATTCCTTATTGGGGACTGTAACCGCCTTACTATATACAACATATTTAGTATCCAAAATATTGACCAACTTCCGGGTGGGTCAGAGTCTTTACTCTGAAAACGCCAGACCGACATTAGTATCAATCTTTAAGGTAACTCGTTGAGAGAACAACATTGAGTTTCTCTTCACTCTCCATATAGACGTCAGTGCTAGTCGTTTAGCGGATTTAGCCTGAGAATTTTCTAATATATTTCAAGCTTTTTTAGATTCTAAGAGATAGTTCAGTCTCTACCGCAGTTACCCTAATATGCAATATTCCTAGCGACTTAACTGTAAGGTTTGAGATCCTAGTATCATATTGCTCCTGACATCTAGTATTCGGCTGTGTTGTTCGGTGCAGTAGTTGGTCTTCCTTCGAAAGCTGCTTAGTTCTCTATATCTGTGGTTGTTAGAGAACTGGACCACTAAGTTCAATCAGAAGACATTTCAAGACATCTTTTCATTTGCTAATCTTTTTCACATTGGGTTTGTTTTTGTTGTTTTTCATATAAATGTTTTTATCGTAAAGATTAATATGAGTAGGCCAAGTTTGGAAGAAACATCTGTGATATTTTTATACTGCGTGAATTTTTTATACTGGAAGGAACAATAAGCTACTCTTTGTTTTAAAATTTCAAGTGGGCGAGATGCCACGCCCATATTAAAAAAATATTAAAACCGTATATTTGAGATAATATAATAGTTAGATTCCTGAATTTTTGTCAGAGTCACTTTAGTGTCAATATAATTATTGACGTCAAATCATTGGCGGAAAGCATTAGGGGGCGTGGCACCTCCCATATAAATAAAATATAATAATTTGGTAATCTTGGAAACTATTTCAATTTGCACGAGTAACTTTACCATCGTTAGATTTCATCTAACTTTTGTAAATTTTCTTAGAAAAACTATTAAAAATGAATATATTATTGTTACTGAATTTGAAAACATATACATACATACATACATTCATAAATATAAACTACAATTAGAAACATAACTTTAAACATACATATGTACATACTCGTATGTATGTATACGAGTTTAATGTAGTTTTTGGCCAAATATTTGTGGTTTAATACTTGAGGTCGTTTAATACAAACCACAGGTGTTGCATACATTCAAAGCTTTGCATTAATTATGAAATTCTAACTAAAAGAAAAACACACACACACACACAAACACCCATACAAACAGAGAAACATGGCATGCAACAACTATGACCAAGAAATACAAAAGGACTTTTTATACCCAATACTCTTAACAGCAACATGTGTAGCAATGCTTTGCGAAGTAAACCTGGCCAAAAATAGAAGAAATGAAAAGTAACAATAATAACAACATGTAGAGTTAAAAAAAAGGCCATAAGATTGGTCTGTGTACAAGTGAGTCTAAGGTTAAATGGTTATTTGCATATGAAAACTATTTGTAACACTTGGCGCTACACAGAAGCAAGTTGCAAGCAGAAGAAGAACTCCTTTTTAGAGTATGAACCACTCATACCCTGTAATCAAACAACATCTTCTTTTAATAATTTTACAGCAACTACTGTTATGAGTACAGAGTGCAATTTTAAAGAAAAACACTCGAAAGTTATAATAGATTAGTCTAGACTATAAAAAAACTCTATATTCTAGATTGTAGAATATACTATAGTCTGGACCATAGTATAAACTAGAGTGTGGACTATAGAATAGCCTATAGTCTGGACTACAGAGTAGACAATAATCTTATATATAGTCTGGACAATAGTCTGGACAATAGAATTGACTAAAGTCCGAACTATGGAATAGTCTAAGGTCTGGATTATATTCTGGACTATAAAAAACTCTATATTCTGGATTGCAGAAAAACTATAGTCTGGAATGTAGTATAAACTATTGTCTGGACTATAGAATAGACTAAAGTCTGGACTATGGAATAGACTATAGTCTGGACTATAGAATAGACTAAAGTGTGGACTATAGAATAGTCTAACGGCTTACTATGGAATATACTATAGTCTGGACAATGGAATAGGCTATAAACTGAACAGAATACTCTTTAGTCTGGACTAAACAAACTCTATATTATGGATTGTATAATATACTAAAGTCTGGACCATAGTATAAACTACAGTGTGCACTGTAGTCTGGACAATAGAATAGGCTATAGTATAGACTGTAGAATAGACTATAGTCAGGACTACAGGTCTGGACTATAGACTAGACTATAGTCTGAACTATAAAAAGCTCTATATTCTGGATAGTAGAATAGACTAATGTCTGGACTGTAGTATAATCTATAATCTGGACTATAGAATAGACTAAAGTCTGGACAATAGAATAGACTACAGTATGGACTATAAAATAGACTACAGTATGGACTATGGAATTGACTAAAGTAGGGACTGGAATTGACTAAAGTCTGGACTATTAAATAGTCTAAGGTCTGGACTATAAAAAACTCTATATTCTGGATTGCAGAAAAACTATAGTCTGGAATGTAGTATACACTATAGTATGGGCTATAAAATAGACTATAGTCTGGACTTTAGAATAGACTATTGTCTGGACAATGGAATTGTCATTCTCTATAGACGATATTGGGATTCTCTATAGACAATATAATATTTGGGAGTTGTGATTCTATTCTAATGGACTGGTGATTTGGACTATAGAAAGGCTAACAATTTGGACTTAGCAAATTTCCATTCACGTTGAAAATTTTGTTGTGTTTTACAAACATTTTTCTGTGAACTTAATAATTTTTTATAAATATTCATACATACACACTCAATTCTTTTCCGCTTCCTGCCTAGTGAACTCTAGGTTTGCATAAACCTTCATACATATGTATAGTTGTATATGCAACTCTCATCATGGTGAAAAACAGTAAAAACAATACGTTGTAGCTACTAAAACATTGATGACTTATGGTTATTAAAGTGCAATATGCGGTTGGTTTAAAAATTTCTAACCAATAATAACTAAACTAAACTACCAACTAAACTATACATTTACCCACCACTCTTTTAACCTTCCTTCCCAAGTCATACAAAAGGCTATAAACTTTGCCAAGTTTTATTATTTTTTGAGGAGATTGAGTAAAAGGTTTTTACTTTATTCTTCTTGTTGTTTCATATTTAGTTTCTTTATTATGTTTTGCATTTTAAGTTTTGGATTACAACAAAGCAATAAGAAAGAGAAGAAAAATACTGAAACAACACAAACAAAAAAGGTCTAAATTGTTCTTGTTTAGTATAGATTTGATTTGTTGTATTAAGAATAGAATAGAAATGCCTGAAACTTTACTATAAAAATTTATTATTTTCTTGGGCTCAATTGAACCGTTATGTTTGTGTATGTTTTGAAATTTAAATCGATTTCTATGTAACCGCATCCATATGTTTAATAAAAGTGTATTTTGTTAGGTATATACAAAAAAAGTTTGTTCTTGTTTGCTTTATGTTCATACATACATCTATTGACTTTATTGAAATGTTGAAAATGTCCACCTGTTACCACACCTTTACATGTTGGGCAAATACAATAGTAATTTGTCCATTTAATGTCTAGACAAAAGCCTCCAATTACCTTATCCGATTACAGACAAAAAGATTTCTCACTACTTGATCTTTGTTTGGGGGGTAGAATGGTGTTTTGTATAGACTGGGGTGTCCATTATTTTTAAAAGTGGATACTAAGCGGTTCATAATTTTTAAATTTAACTAAACTAAAAAGGCAATAAACTATATCTCAAAACTAAACTCGGTACAACACTATAGAAAAGTCTATTGTCTAGTCGATAGAAGAGACTGTAGTCTGGACTATAAAATAGACTTTAGTGTGGACTACAGAACATACTATAGTCTGGACTACATAACATATTATAGTCTGGACTGGAGAATAGACTATAGTCTGGACTATAGAATAGGTTATAGTCTGGATTAATGAATAGACTATAGTCTGGACTATAGAATAGACTGTATAACAGACTATAGTCTGGAATATAGAACAGACCATAGTCTGGACTATAGAACAGACTATAGTCTGTACTATAGAACAGACCACTATAGTCTGTTCTATAGCCTGGACTATATAACAGACTACTATAGTCTGTACTATAGAACAGACTATAGTCTGGACTATGGTACAGACTATAGTATGAACTATATAACAGACTATAGTATGGACTATAGAACAGAATATAGTCTGGTCTATAGAACAGACTATAGTCTGGACTATAGAACAGACTATAGTCTGGATTATAGAATAGACTATAGTCTGGATTATAGAACAGACTATAGTCTGGATTATAGAACAGACTATAGTCTGGAATATAGAACAGACTATAGTCTGGACTATAGAACAGACTATAGTCTGGACTATAGAACAGACTATAGTCTGGACTATGGTACAGACTATAGTATGAACTATATAACAGACGATAGTATGGACTATAGAACAGAATATAGTCTGGACTATAGAACAGACTATAGTCTGGATTATAGAACAGACTATAGTCTGGATTATAGAACAGACTATAGTCTGGATTATAGAACAGACTATAGTATGGAATATAGAACAGACTATAGTCTGGACTATAGAACAGACTATAGTCTGACCACTATAGTCTATATAACAGACTACTATAGTCTGGACTATAGAACAGACTATAGTCTGGACTATGGTACAGACTATAGTATGAACTATATAACAGACTATAGTATGGACTATAGAACAGAATATAGTCTGGTCTATAGAACAGACTATAGTCTGGATTATAGAACAGACTATAGTCTGGATTATAGAACAGACTATAGTATGAACTATATAACAGACTATAGTATGGACTATAGAACAGAATATAGTCTGGTCTATAGAACAGACTATAGTCTGGACTATAGAACAGACTATAGTCTGGATTATAGAACAGACTATAGTCTGGATTATAGAACAGACTATAGTCTGGATTATAGAACAGACTATAGTCTGGAATATAGAACAGACTATAGTCTGGACTATAGAACAGACTATAGTCTGGACTATAGAACAGACTATAGTCTGGACTATAGAACAGACTATAGTCTGGACTATGGTACAGACTATAGTATGAACTATATAACAGACGATAGTATGGACTATAGAACAGAATATAGTCTGGACTATAGAACAGACTATAGTCTGGATTATAGAACAGACTATAGTCTGGATTATAGAACAGACTATAGTCTGGATTATAGAACAGACTATAGTCTGGATTATAGAACAGACTATAGTATGGAATATAGAACAGACTATAGTCTGGACTATAGAACAGACTATAGTCTGACCACTATAGTCTATATAACAGACTACTATAGTCTGGACTATAGAACAGACTATAGTCTGGACTATGGTACAGACTATAGTATGAACTATATAACAGACTATAGTATGGACTATAGAACAGAATATAGTCTGGTCTATAGAACAGACTATAGTCTGGACTATAGAACAGACTATAGTCTGGATTATAGAACAGACTATAGTCTGGATTATAGAACAGACTATAGTCTGTACTATAGAACAGACTGTAGTCTGGACTATAGAACAGACTATAGTCTGGACTATAGAACAGACAACTGCAGTCTGGACTGGAAAATAGACTATAGTCTGGACTATAAAATAGGTTATAGTCTGGACTATAGAATAGACTATAGTCTGGACTAAAGAATATACTATAGTCTGGCCTTTAGAACAGGCTTTAGTCTGGACTATAGTCTGGACTATAAAATAGGTTATAGTCTGGACTATAGAATATACTATAGTCTGGACTAAAGAATATACTATAGTCTGGCCTTTAGAACAGGCTATAGTCTGGACTATAGAACAGACTATAGTCTGGAGTATAGAACAGACTATAGTCTGGAGTATAGAACAGACTATAGTCTGGACTATAGAACAGACTATAGTCTGGTCTATAGAACAGACTATAGTCTGGAATATAGAACAGACTATAGTCTGGTCTATAGAACAGACTATAGTCTGGTCTATAGAACAGACTATAGTCTGGTCTATAGAACAGACTATAGTCTGGACTATAGAACAGACTATAGTCTGGACTATAGAACAGACTATAGTCTGGAATATAGAACAGAGTATAGTCTGGTCTATAGACCAGACTATAGTCTGGTCTATAGAACATACTATAGTCTGGAGAATACATTTAAGTCTAATGTTCAATTGGTTTCTTTATATGAAAAATTCAAAACTTTTTAATTGTGATCATTAATTAATTTAGAATAGTTGGCCACCTCTGCTTATATAATTTTTAAATTCCCCAAGAAGTTGTTGTTTTTCTTTTTAATATTTTGATTTTACTTTTACATAAAATCCACTCGTGCAACACTTAACTTAAAAAATTGTTTTGTAACAAAATATAGAAATATAAACTGCTGGCCCAAAAAAATAATAATGAAAAATATTTCTAAATAAAGCAAATATCCCAAGTAACTCAACTAATAAATGTAAAAGTAGCAAAAAAGGATTTAATTGAAGTTGAGCCTTTTTAGAGCAGGTGTAAAGTTAAATCATAAAATGAAATTAAAATAAAACACCATTATTTTGTATGCAAAACAAACATTCAACTTAAATGAAATCAAGTATTTTCTTCTTATGATGTCCTTTAAAAAAAACTGAATTTTTAGAAAAAGGGGTTGATAGATTTACTTTTACAATGAAGTTTCAAAAGAATCTCAAGAAGCTAGAAAAAAGGATGCCTTTAGAATATGTTGTTGTGTATGTGCGTAAAATTAATAAAAAAAAAACAACAACAGCAAATCTAAACCGTATTACTTAATGTCCTTGGAGATTATATTTTTTCCTTATTTTGGTTTGTATTTTTGGTATTTTTGTGTTTAAATTTGAATTTTTAACTTCAAAATGTTTATATTTTTTGTAATATTCAAAGGATTTGTTTTTTTATACCCTCCCCGTCTTAACTTAATTAGCTGCTTTATGTTATTAATTTTGTGTTTTTCGGTAGAATTTTTTTCCGACAAAAATAACATGGTATTTAGCTATTTAATTGTAACAAAAAAAGTTATTAAAAATTTATGTAATTAAAAGATTTTTGTGCGGCTTTTAATAATACTTTTGTTTTATATAAAAATGTAATTTTTCCTATTAAAGGACATTTGTTTGAGAAAAAAAAACAAGGATTACAAAACAAATGTTGTATTTTATTTCTGAAGAATTAAAAGATTATTTTATAAATGATATGCACTTAATAAATAAAGGTATGAATTATATGGTGAGATTTTTTACTTTCGTCAGCTGGGGCCGGTTTGTGACTGCAATATAGATCAAAGTCTAGACTATAAAATAAACTATAGTCTGAACTTTAGATTAGACTATAGTCTAGACTATAGTTTGTACTTTAGAAGAGTTTATAGTCGGGACTATAGAATAGACTATAGTTTGGACTACAGAATAGACTACAGTCTGCACTATAGAAAATTCTATAGACTGGACTATAGAGTATATTATAGTCTGGTTCATAATATAGACTATTTTCTGGACTATAGAATAGACTATAGTCTGAACTATAGAATGGGATATAGTCTGCACTATAAATAGACTACTGTCAGGACTATAAAATAGACTACAATCTGGACTATAGACTATAGTCCGGACTATCGACTAGACTATGGTCTGTTGCATGGAATAGATTACAGAATTTACTATAATCTGAAGTTTCGAATAGGCTATGGTCTGGACTATAGAATAGACTATAGTCTAGACAATATAATAGAATAGACTGGACTATAAAATAGGCTATAGTCTGAACTACAGAATAAACTACAGTCTGTACTATAGAAGAATTTATAGTCTGGACTATAGAAGAGTTTATAGTTTGGACGATAGAAGAGTTTATAGTCTGGACTATAGAAGAGCCTATAGCCTGGACTATAGAAGAGTCTATAGTCTGGACTATAGAAGAGTCCATAGTTTGGACCATAGAAGAGTCTATAGTCTGGGCTATAGAAGAGTCTATATTCTGGACTATAGAAGAGTCTATATTCTGGACTATAGAAGAGTTTATAGTCTGGACGATAGAAGAGTTTATAGTCTGGACTATAGAAGAGCCTATAGTCTGGACTATAGAAGAGTCTATAGTCTGGACTATAGAAGAGTCTATAGTCTGGACTATAAAATATACTACAGTCTGGGCTATAGAAGTGTCTATAGTCTGGACTATAGAAGAGTCCATAGTTTGGAACCATAGAAGAGTCTATAGTCTGGACTATAGAAGAGTCCATAGTTTGGACCATAGAAGAGTCTATGGTCTGGGCTAAAGAGGAGTCTATATTCTGGACTATAGAAGAGTCTATTTTCTGGACTATAGAAGAGTCTATAGTCTTGACTATAGAAGAGTTTATATTCTGGAGTATAGAAGAGTCTATAGTCTGGACTATGGATGAGTCTATAGTCTGGACTATAGAAGAGTCTATAGTCTGGACTGTAGAAGAGTCTATAGTCTGGACTGTAGAAGAGTCTATAGTCTGGACTATAGAATATTCCATAGTCTGGACTGTAGAAGAGTCTATAGTCTGGTTTATAGAAGAGTCTATAGTCTGGGCTATAGAAGAGTCTATAGTCTGGACTATAGAAGAGTCTATAGTCTGGACTATAGAAGAGTCTATAGTCTGGACTATATAAGA
>NC_060950.1:26106505-26280978 GCF_022045245.1 Lucilia cuprina | reverse complement strand
GACTATAGAAGAGTCTGTAGTCTGGACTATAGAAGAGTCTGTAGTCTGGACTATAGAAGAGTCTATAGTCTGGACTATAGAAGAGTCTATAGTCTGGACTATAGAAGATTCTATAGTCTGGACTATGAATAAAACTATAGTCTATATTATATATGGAATATAGAATATACGATAGTTTGACTACTGAATATACTATTTTCTGGAATATTAAGTTGATTACAGTCTTGACTATAGTATTAAGTGTGAAACAAACTTCAATCTGAACTATAGAACGATTAAAGTTTAATTTTAACATAACAACCCCATTTTAATTGCAATTGTAATGTTCACACTTAAATGATTTCGTAACATTTGATGTTTGGCTTTTGTTTTTAGGTAAATAAACCCCGAGTTGCAAAATTGACCGCCCATTTGACGTTTTAATAATGTTTGATGGAAATTTCATTTAATACAAATACAAACATATAAACACGGAAAAGGACCAGCAACCAATGTGCGGTTGGTCGATTGTTGAAATGATGAAGATGATGGTCAAACTGCATTTGCATATGAAACGCAATCAAAATCGAAATACAGGAAAATGTAAACAAACAAATCGTTTGTTCGTTCGTTCGGTCAGTCAAACATACAGTCATATTATTAGTATATGTATACAGTTTGCTGATGTGTGGGTATATAAAATAAACATATCCTTAGGCATGACCGCACCTCCAAATAATAAAACGCCTACGAAAATGTTTGTATGTATGTTGTTTATTTAGCAGAAAGCTCATATATATTTACATACATATATGGGTATTTATTGGTATGTGTGTTTTAATACTAAATGACTGAATTTAAATGAATGTTTGACTGGCGGTTTGTGTGACCGACTGACTGACCATTATTGTATAATTTGTTTTTAAACAAACATTTACACACCTAACAAACAAATAAAACAAAAGACCTAATAGCAATAACAATTATATGCATATATACGAGTGTAGTCGGAAAAGTTATTTAAAATTTTTCAGTTAGTTTCATAAGGTCCACAATAGTTTTGTTAATTTATTTAACATGGGCATATTAATAAAATATTCTAATCCAACGTCGTTTTTATCAATATCTTTTGCTTTTGCTTTATAAGTAAATTTTAATCCTACCCTCGTTCATATGAGTTGAAAATTTTGAGTAGTTTTCAAATCCTTTTCAGTCAAATATTGTACATATTTTGGTGTTTGAAAAAAACTCTTGGTGTGCGGACACCTGTGTTGAAAAGTTTCTCTTTTTACATTTGAATATTTGCTGATAACGCTTATTTTGTAGATGGATATGCGTCTCATTCGCGTACTTTTCCATTAAATGAAAATCACGGAAATAAAATAACAAGTATGAATTTATAGTCGGACATCGCCGACCATATGATACTCTACACCAGTCAGTATGTTAAAATGGGGGATTTTTTTTTAATAAAGCATTTAATTTGTTTTATTGTGGAATATTTTTACTTATTGTTGAGAAAAAAAAGGATTTTCTACAAGAGGGCTCATAGGGTAGAAGGGGTAAATATGGGCCTATCCTTATAAACTTTAGTAGATGAATTTACGTCTACTTCAAAATCATAAAATCATGTAGATTTTAATCGTTTTTTTAGTAATTATAAGTTAATTTTGACCTTCAAGTCATTTTCTGAAGGGTAGTTTTTATGGGGGCTAGGGACAAATGAGGCCCTATCACTATAAAAATTAGTATTGTCATTTATTGTTCTATAAAACTAATTTTTGCTGATTTTTGTTGACATTATAAAACATTTAACGTAATTATGAGCCTAAAAGCCCGATTCGGGGAGTACGGTTGTATGGGGCGAGGAGAAATAATGGACCGATTTCAACCATTTTCAATAGCGTTCGTGTTTGAACCAAAATGAGAGTATGTACCAAATTTCATCAATTTATCTTGAAAATTACGACCTGTAGTGTGCGCACAAGTTTACATGGACACACAAGCAGACGGACGGACGGACAGACGGACATAGCTAAATCGACTCAGAAAGTGATTCTGAGGCGATTGGTATACTTTAAGGTGGGTCTAGGACCAATATTTTTGGGTGTTACAAACTTCAGCACAAACGCATAATACCCTCCCCACTATAGTGGTGTAGGGTATAAAACATGAGTCCAGCAAATGTAGTGAAATCAAACCTTAACTACAAGGAAATCTACATTATTATTAGTTTGGAATGTTGTTTGTAGTTGTTTATGCTTAATACGGTTAAATATCTAAAGTGATACAAAAAGTATTCTAATTGGAATTGATTATTAAGGAACTCTCGTTGGTGACAACGATTCATGACCTGTCAGATATATCTGTTATAGTCTTAACATTAGGCACTCATCAGTCTTAACACCAGGACTGTAACTTGGGTTAAACAATAGTTGTTTATAGGCAAAAGGTCGACTTTGACGGAGAGTAGTACTTAATAGAATCTCGTTGTTATTATAATAACAGTTATTGTTTGCTGGTTTCCGCCGGAAATGTAACAGCAATCACGTCAAAATACAAACAAAAGTCCATTTAGGGAATGACGTTTAAGCGTTTGGATTTTAAACTAAAATATATACCTTTATATGAATACGTTAGACTGCTACAGAATTGTATGAAGAAAACTAAACAAAAGACGATTTTTTATCCAGATTCATTCTTATTATCTGGAAAATTACGATTTGCAGTTTAGATACAAGCTAATGTGGCACAACTGAATCTAAGCCAAGTGGATGTCACAGCAATATTTACAAACAATTTAATACCCATAATACTTTCTTAACTACGTGTCTTGAAAATACAGTTGTATTTTTTTAATAATAAAATAATACATGATTTTCTATCTCTGGTTTTGTTGCAGTCTAATATGACTATCCAAACATTTAAGTGTTCGCTTTTAGTTTTTGTCCACCAATCAATTTTTATATTGGAACTTTTTGAAGGGTCATGTTAATTTATTCACTGTTTTTTGTTCAGACACTCTGTCATTGAAGGTAGTAAGAGAGGTCAACACACCTTCTTCGATTGCAAAGTTAAATTCACATATTTCATATAGGTTTACATACGTATGCCTGTATGGCTGTGTTTTTTGTTCATTATTTACATTAATTGTACAAAACAAAAAACCGTCAATACTTTTAGGGGATATTTTTAGCGTTAAAACAACAACGATAGAGAAATAGGACATAACTTTGATTTCACAGGTTTTTGTTTGGTCAACATTTGCATTTCGTGTTAGTGTAGGGGGGGGGGAGTAACTAACTAACTAACTAACTAACTAACTAACTAACTAACTAACTAACTAACTAACTAACTAAGTAACTAACTAACTAACTAACTAACTAACTAACTAACTAACTAAATAACTAACTAACTAACTAACTAACTAACTAACTAACTAACTAACTAACTAACTAACTAACTAACTACTAACTAACTAAACTAACTAACTAACTAACTAACTAACTAACTAACTAACTAACTAACTAACTAAAACTAACTAACTAACTAATGAACTAACTAACTAACTAACTAACTAACTAACTAACTAACTAACTAACTAACTAACTAACTAACTACTAACTAACTAACTAACTAACTAACTAACTAACTAACTAACTAACTAACTAAAACTAACTAACTAACTAACTAACTAACTAACTAACTAACCAACTAACTAACTAACTAACTAACTAACTAACTAACTAACTAACTAACTAACTAACTAACTAACTAACTAACTAACTAACTAACTAACTAACTAACTAACTAACTAACTAACTAACTAACTAACTAACTTACTAACTAACTAACTAACTAACTAACTAACTAACTAACTAACTAAACTAACTAACTAACTAACTAAACTAACTAACTAACTAACTAACTAACTAACTAAACTAACTAACTAACTAACTAACTAACTAACTAACTAACTAACTAACTAAACTAACTAACTAACTAACTAACTAATAACTAACTAACTAACTAACTAACTAACTAACTAACTAAAACTAACTAACTAACTAACTAACTAACTAACTAACTAACTAACTAACTAACTAACTAACTAACTAACTAACTAACTAACTAACTAACTATCTAATCTATCTATCTATCTATCTATCTATCTATCTATCTATCTATCTATCTATCTATCTATCTATCTATCTATCTATCTATCTATCTATCTATCTATCTATCTATCTATCTATCTATCTATCTATCTATCTATCTATCTATCTATCTATTCTATCTATCTATTTCTATCTATCTATCTATCTATCTATCTATCTATCTATCTATCTATCTATCTATCTATCTATCTATCTATCTATCTATCTATCTATCTATCTATTCTATCTATCTATCTATCTATCTATCTATCTATCTATCTATCTATCTATCTATCTATCTATCTATCTATCTATCTATCTATCTATCTATCTATCTATCTATCTATCTATCTATCTATCTATCTATCTATCTATCTATCTATCTATCTATCTATCTATCTATCTATCTATCTATCTATCTATCTATCTATCTATCTATCTATCTATCTATCTATCTATCTATCTATCTATCTATCTATCTATATCTATCTATCTATCTATCTATCTATCTATCTATCTATCTATCTATCTATCTATCTATCTATCTATCTATCTATCTATCTATCTATCTATCTATCTATCTATATCTATCTATCTATCTATCTATCTATCTATCTATCTATCTATCTATCTATCTATCTATCTATCTATCTATTATCTATATCTATCTATCTATCTATCTATCTATCTATCTATCTATCTATCTATCTATCTATCTATCTATCTATCTATCTATCTATCTATCTATCTATCTATCTATCTATCTATCTATCTATCTATCTATCTATCTATCTATCTATCTATCTATCTATCTATCTATCTATCTATCTATCTATCTATCTATCTATCTATCTATCTATCTATCTATCTATCTAACACAACTATTATTACGTTATGAACGAAGTTTTCTACAACTGGATAAATCCGGCTTAAAATTTTTGAGCGTACAACTGCAATTAATGCCAGAGCTCTACAAAAAGGGCCATTCTTTAGGTGAACGATTTGGCATATAATTGAAATAAATTTTCGAAAGATAGTTTGCTAGATTTAGCGTCCAATGACCACCTCCATTAAACTTTAGAATGACATGCAAAAGTGTAAAGAGCTGATGCACAGTGAGAGTCATTGTTATATAGATGGTAAACTATGTCCCTTTTACACCTTCAAGATTAAAACCAAAATATTTCGATTTATATATTAATTTAGTAAATAACTTAAGGCAATTACATACAATTGGTAATCTATCAAATATTTTAAACTAAATCAGCAGAATATCGAACAGGAATTCAATTTGAAATTAAATTGTTATATTTATGTACATTTTACATACATACGTATGTATGAATCTATGTATTTGCCGTCTTGGTAAAATACAAATTTCAATTTAAGTTTAATTTCAATATCAAACTGCCCAGAAACATATAACAAAACTGCCAAGAGCCATATAATTTCTGATAACATACGATTACGTAGTAAATCGAAATAAGGCACAAAGAATAAGGACTAAATATAAATGAAAATTGTTATTTTTTTCCTTATTTATGTGGTCAAATGAACAGCAGCTGAATTCAATTACACAATTGATGAAACCACAAACTGTATGTCAAACCACAGAAAAACGTAACTACTGGAATACATACATATGTAAGTATAACTAGGAGCATGGGTATTAAGGATAACGAGTACCTTGTCAAGTTTACTTTTTTTCTTGCTATTAAATAGTAAGAGAAGATGTTTCATTTAGTTCTTAAACAAGGGTACATATGTATATAGCAAGCAACCCCTTACTTGTCAATACTACTAAGTACTTATATTTCAATTTATTTCCGTTTCAATTGCTAAAAGATGAGTTGGCAAATTAAATTACAAACATTTTAAAATGATGAAGTGTTTTTTTTTCATTTCGTACTTTCTGGCCAACATTTCAATTTTATTTTTGTATCAATAACATTCTTTAACTTCTAGATGTTTTTTTGCGTCTTTGTTTTAAAGCTGTCAAACATGACATGTCAAACAAGCTAATTTATCAAGAGGCAGCAGTGGAAAAAGTTTACACTGAAAGTTAAATTGTTATTGTCCATATGTATGAGTTTATTGTGTGTGTATGTATTCATTTATATTAAAGTTATAATTAAATTAGTTGGTTTTTTAGTCCTGTTCCTTTTTTTATTGTAATGTAAAACATGACTTAACAATTTAATTTTGAATTAATAAAGAACTACAAAATAAACTCATACATCAACTTTTCAACTTTTCCTTGATGGATGGATGAATGGATGTGTTGAAATCCTATAATTATTTTGTTAGTTTTAACAATTGGTTTCTCTGTTTTTATAAAAATTGAGTTGCTATAGTTTTAAAATATTCGAATATTCGATATTCTTCATAACTTATCCAATAGTATTTTAAATCATAATAGCAATACAGTTAGATAAGGCAAGTACTTACTAGTAATGAGTTCAAAAGCTTCCTCTGCTTTTACAGCAAATTACTGATGCTACAAAAGTAATCAGCAAAAAAAGAACATCCAAAGAAGCGAAAAAGAAGTAGAAGTTATGATTTTAACACAGGCTTGTCATGGGAGGGATGTCCTTTTTATTTAATTTTAAATTCATTACATCTGAAGTCATTCTCAGAAAGTTAAACAACTCCAAAATAAATTGGGTTTAATTCAAAAAAATTCAGTACAAAAAAATATGCCCTCAATTTTTAAACAAAATTTAATTCTTTTCGCTTCTTTGGAAGTCAATAAACATCACTTCCACAGAAGGTAAAAAAATTCACTTAGTGCTACTTTTGTAGTAGTGATAAATGTTATTCATTAGGAAGTCATTACTAAACTACTTATTTGTAATAAAGACAAGATGTAGAGGCCTTTTAAAAGTATGGTGCTGGTAGACAAAAAATTATTTTGCTTTATAACGAATAATCGTTTTTAAAATGTCTTTAACAATTAGTTTAATCATACGACTTCATTTAATAAATATCCAAGTTTAGTTAGTGGTTGTAATAATGACTCTTTACACTTATGATATGCAAATTTTATTACAGATTTTTTAATTATTTTTGTCAAATCATCATGACATTTGCTCAAGATAATAACGAAAGTCCAATTGTTTCAAAGGGTTGAACATTTGTTATTGAAAACGATTTACATTTATAATTTATACAAAAATAATAATAATAAACATTTTAACATTTTAGTAAAAGCCATGATACACGGTTGTCAGATCTTACAACGTTGTCAGTAAAATATTCAAAAAATATCTAAGAATCTTCCTAACTTACATTTTTTTCTTTAGCAACGTTGTCAAAAAAGGCATTACTGACAATATTAAACAAAAAAAAAAAAAAAAAAAAAACAAAATTTTGTAAGTTGGCTTTTCTTAGACATTTTCTGGGTCAATTATGAAGGGTAGGGTCAATTATGGACCAATACTTATAAAATTTGGGAGGGTGATTTTGGCTCATATTAAACTTATCGCTATACTCGTACTTTTAAAACAGATATGCGCGTTAAGGCTGCTTTTCGAGGGTCTACTATCCGAAAACGTAGACCGATTTTGCTCATTTTCAATACCAAACCTTATCTATAGAAAATATTTGTGGAAAATTTCAAACCCTCTAGCCTATTCCGTTCGGACTATATTGTACTTTCAACTGACGGACGGATATGGTTAAATATTTCAGATAGATTGGTTATTCGAGGACAAGACCTTATCTCTATAAAAGTTGGTAGCATGTACAACATTATATAGCTTTATCGACTCAGACACTGATAAATCTAAAAAAGTTACGGTGCAGATTTTAAACAACTTTGTACCGGCGGCAAAGTGTTGATCTATATGTTATCGTCATCCTACTTTTTTGAGCATTGCGGAAATGCTTTTAGTGAAAAAAAGGCTGCTGCCAAAAAAAAAAAAAACAGAGGTAAAAGGGATAGATCTAATCGGAGAGAGCTTTAATCTACCTCGGCTTTTAAATATAGGTAAATGTTCCGACTCTGGTTCATCAAATCATAATAACCAAAAAACCAGCTTTCTTGAGCACAGAGAAAATTCTTAATGAAGTTGCTTCAGAAAGTCATAGTGAGCTAATACCACAACACTCCAAAAAAAAATAAGATACTCTGGCAATATCTGAGCAAGGAAGATCAGGATTCCGGAGGAGTTGACAAAGAAGAATACGAATACCTCGGCGAAATTAATTTCAAAGGTAAGAGTGTTTCAAAAGAAGTCCCGAAAAAACGAATGTCGAAGTGCTTTACGTGAATGGCACCTGCCGTGTTGGCCTATTCCACAGTTGTCTTTTTCAACCACTGGGTGAGCCTCTGTGACGATTCATCACCGCTACATTGTGCTTCTTACACGCCTCGTTGCTTAACTTCCGAGATGCAAAAACCTTACTTCCTCTGTTGAGTAGACGAATCCATCAAATAAGCTGAAGAATTAGTTCTTATCAACAAAGAAGATAGTTTTTTCTGAAAATACATACAAGGAAGAAAAATTCAATAAGACACCTTTCATCCATCATCATTGAACACAGCACACTTCTCATTCATCTGACACATTCATGGAGAACAATATCAAGACCCGTATACCACCCATTAATCTTGAATCATATATATTTAACACCAACTTATTTCCAACGCTTAGTTCCACAGTCACTCCTCTTTGGGGTATGCGTTGTCATTCGACCGAGCTTATCCTGAAATATAAACTTTACAGTGCATCAGTCATTTAACCGCAAATTCACTTTTCCCGTAAATTTGGGAAGAAGCTAGACACTGAAAAAGAAAAGGAGCCTCAATCTTACACCAAAGTTGTCAAGAGAAGACTCTGTAACGATTTCTGCTATGCAGATTGCACTGACCTGACGGGCAAAATTCCAAAATTCCGACAAAGTACGGTAGACCGATAGAGAGGCGCTAAGCAGGGACTGGATAAGAAAATTATATTCCGCTGCTTTTAAAGTCCATTGTTTGAGCCTAAGTGAACTCTATTTGTAATACATATCGACCAGAACTCCATAGCTAGTCTTGCTAAGGGCTATTACAGCAAGCTCCGACAAGCACAATAAAAGGAAAGAAGAATCTGATGGAACTCTACTTGTAATAGGTATTGACCAGGATTCTATGGTAAGTCTTGTCAAGAACAAATATACAACTTTTTTTGCCTCTAAATTTGGAAGGTGCCAATTACAACAAGCCCTATAAGGCTACAGGGAAATTAAAGTTATATTGCGTGATAACGGTTAAATCTAAGAACGTATTGGATTGTAAATCTAAGAACGTATTGGAAAGTAAAAGCAGCACGATATGACCAACTTGAGAACTCTAAGCCGTTCAATGCAGAGAGGGCCGAATTAATAATATTCCACAAGGATACTTGAAATAATGAGTAATGGAATAACCCTAACGAAAAGAGAACGAGATTTCTATTCAAAATTAACAAGTCGGAGGATATTCTGAGAACACATAAAGGGTAACGGGATGAAGGTGTGTATTCAGACGAATATAGAGAATGTGGGGAAGACAGTGAAACTTTAGAGCACTTTAAGTTGAGAAACATGAAACAAAACATTCCAAAATAGACTTCTAAGGTGAAAAAGGATATCAGAGATGTTTGCTCTAACTGTTCTAATTGCGAGGATAATATCATGTTGAACATGTATAGAGAACAATAAAACTTTAGAGCTCTTGAATATATAAACATGAAACAAAACACTCGAAAATAGACTATCGCTGGGAAAAAGGAGATCACAGATGTTGGCTCTAAATGTTTTAGTTTCAAGAAAAATTCACTTAAATGATTTAGTTCTATATCTTTTAGTTTCTGAGAAAAATGTTTTCTCAAAAAGTCCACTATTTTGACAGGATATAAAGGTGATCAAAGTTTTTACACTAACTCCTATAGTTTCCGAGCTGAGCTGTAATGTTTTCAATCACTAATTCATTTTTGATATGAGGCAAGCTTTTCTGCTCTATATCTTCTAGTTACTTTAAATAATTCGTTTGATTATCTATTTGTAACAGAATCATTGATTTGCAACCAATATCCTTTGCATAAGAATAAGAAAATAATTTTATCTAAGATATCCAGATTTCTTTAAAATAAGCCGAATAGAAATAACATGTGGAAATTGTTGTCATCCTTGTTGGAAAGAGATAAAAATAGATTTACCCACACATTGTATTAGAAGGTTACGCATATGCTAATAATAAAGTTAAATACAAACATTTATGTTGCGCCACACAACTTTCGAGCCATGAAATTATTTCCGTGTTAAGGATGCCACTCACCACACAAAAGGGAATAAACGAGACGGCACACACGCACTTAAAGGAAAGGGCGTCGATGAAAAATAATTCAAAATTTTAAAACAGAATTATGAAAAAATAGGAACGAATGAAAATAAATATGTAGCATACACTAAGGGGGTGATGAACAGACGTATTTACTATTGCATATGTAAAAGCGTTTAAATGTAAAAATCAATCGGTGGGGGATGATAAGCATAGTATTTTTTTTTGGTATTTTAAATCTTTGTGTTAGGAAAAAAAGAATGGAAAAATATTTATTTGTATCAAAAGCATATTTTCATTCTGGTAGAACGAATTTTATGTTTTTTCAATAAACATTAAGCGATTTTGGTTTTTGTAGTTATTTGTTGATTTCTCTGTGCCATTCTAAACGAAACTGTTTTCCCCCTTAAAATTTTGTTACTTACTTGTCATGTATCATACCAGCTAAATCTTTAAAGTAATCGGGAGAAGGGAACTGTGTACGTATTGTATGAAAAAAAAGATTATAATGCTCATTTGTTTATGAATGTTGTTTGTATTTCTGTTTTTTTTTTGTTAAGCGAGAAAAAAGTAGCTATTATTTGAATATGAAGAAAAAAAGTGAAAATAAAATTGTATAAAGCGCCTTAAAGTATACTTCCGTTGTTATTATATTGCCTCTATTGTATTATTTCAATATTATAAAGTATGTAGCATTCAGTGAGGCGTTTATTTATTTTAATATTTGTAGTATAACCTAAGGCGAGTTATTTTTGTTTTTGATATACTGCATTTCAAGCTTTACAGAAAAAGTAAATATATTTCCATATCTATATTAAACACTCAAATCCAGCATTTATTTGTTCGCCTACTGTGTTCTTTTTTTCCTATTTTCCCCCCGTTAACCATTATAAAGCTTAAAAAATATGAAAATCAATGAGTTGGAAATTTTCTTGTTTTTAGTATTTTTCTATCTTGTTGTTATGAATTTTTTTCAGGGCCAGGAATTTCTTTAAATTTTTTTTCTTTAAAATATTTTTCTATTTGTTTGTATTTTTTTTCGTTACATTTCGATTTTGTGCATGATATGTGGATATTCGATTACGTTATTTGTATTTGTTATTTATTTTTTTATGTTTGTTGTTCATATTTTTACAATTTTTAATTTAGCATGAAATTAAAGGAATTTAGAAAATTATACATAAAAGAGAATATTAAACAAAACGTTTAAATTTTTTTGTATTGCATACTTTTAATATATGATTGCATATTTGTTGTGAATGAATGTTTGTTTTCCTTCGGGGGGGTGAGAAAGGGAAATTTAATTTTGATTTAAAGACAGGACTTTGTGTTATTATGTTTTTGCAGTGATTTTAAGAACTGTTTAACTACTCAAGTCTAAGTTTTAGAAAAAATATAATCTTAAAGTCAAGTCAGCAGGACACACCATACTTCTTAGACACACTTTCCTGTTGAAAAACCTCATTGTGTTCCTGTGAAAAAAACTCATGGTGTTATTACGGTTGACCAAAGAGACATGAGTTTGTAAAACAGGATATTTAAGGATTCAATAATTTGATAGGCTTTATCTAAATTGAGACTCTATAAATCCCAAATGTAGTTGCTTTAAAGAAAAGGTCGAGAGCATTCCACAAGGACACTTGAAATAATAAGACCTTAATGAGGTCCAGATTATGATGGAATCCTTTCATGGTTCTTTTAACGGGGTGGATAAATTTTAATATCAAAACTTTCGAAGTTAATGTGAAGAATTTCCAAAATCATGGAAATGCTACTAGACAGTTTTATTAAGAAAACATATTTGTTAATGAATCCAAGACAACGCTATTAGTTTGACTAACAACCAAGAGAAATAAACGATTGAAAACGAAGGTAATACGAAAGATTTTATCTAGTAAAACTATATTTATTTATTAACATTTTTTATAATGTCATTGATTAGGTGATAGACGGAAAACGCTAGAAAAGCGTAAATCCATGGCGTTAGGTTTGACTTATGTGGTATATCTAGATTACCAGTAACTGTCCATAAGAAGGTGTATTATTGTCTTTATTAGAGACAACGATTATCGAAAGTCTATTGGAAACACTTCACGACTTGGGTTTTCGTTCCTATGCCCAGCCAAAGAATAACATTCATCATAAATGAATTTGTTTATCCTCTGTGGAAGTGAAGTTTATTGACTTCCAATGTGGCGAAAATAATCCAATATTAAAAATTACTTCCTGGGAATGACTTCTGATGTAATGAATTTGAAATCAAATAAAAAGAACATACCTCCTATGACAAGCCTGTGTTAAAAGCATTATTTCTATGCAGTAAATTTTACTTGTTTTTCGTTTCTTTGAAAGCATCTTTTTGCTGGGTCAGTACTTCCATGGAGTAAATTTTACTTCTTTTTTGTTCTTTTTGGAAGCATCTTTTTGCTGGGAGATTGTGTTGATAATCTGATTATGGTTTTGATTACAAAAATATATTAGAAATGATGCACTCTTATTACTTTTCCATCAAATGTTATCCTCGTATATAAAATGTTACAAGTTACTTATGTCACAAGAGCTCTTTTACGGTGACCATGATAGTATTTAGCACAACTCACCACTACATATCTTTATAAAGCATTAAGAACTAACAACTTTAAAAGCTGGAGTCTTAGTGGTTCAAATAAATATTATAAATTAACTGACACTGGCGCTCCCAGGGGCATTTTCACTTGATAAATGACCCTGATCTTGGTATATTGTAATCCCGGACACTGGCGCCCCCAGGGGCATTTTTACATAATGAATGACCCTCATCTTGGTATTTTGCATTTCCGGAGTAAAGTGGTGCTACCAGTACCTCTACTCTGCAGGGACTATAAACTGGTGGTGTCACTTTACTCGTCGGACGATCCTTGGAATGATTTGATATTAGATCGAACCAGAGAACCACCTAATCTGGTACAACGGGTGGCCAGTTGTCCTGGTTGATTGAGATTCCTTCGAAAGTTGCGTAGTGGCAGATCGCGAGAAAAGTAAAGTCTACATTTCATGATAAGTTCGATACTGTTACCGAATGGCAACAGATACCCCACAGAAGAGTGACTGTGGGCCTGTTGGGGGATATGGGTCTTGCCAGCCCGCAATAATACCTAGATTGAATGTTTCGGATGTTGTTTACCGTGAGTGTGTGCCTTGTTCTAGTATGTTCAGAAAAAACTGTTCATACCAGATTTACCGCAGTATGTTCTCTGTGAAAAGGAACAAAGTCTTTGGCATATTTAATGGATTTGTACTTTAGTCTACCGGTTACGTCTCTAGCTCTCTCTCCCATCTGTGTGGTTGTAAAAGAAAGTGGTGTTTTTGTATCTCGAAAGTTAAGCAATGGTCAGAGATTGGATAGCTCAAGTATTTGAGCAAAGGCCAAGTCCGGAAATTCCATTTAAATGCCACCTGGTTGTAAGAATCACAATGGGACGGTTGTGAGTCATCATAGAAGCTCACCCAGTGGTTGAAAAAGACCACCGTGAAATAGGCCAACACGGAAAGAGCTCACGTAAAGCTCTTCGACATTCATTTGACATTATGCTGAGTACACGGTAATGAAAGATAATTTATTGGGTTGCGAAAAATGTCTTAACACAGGTTGCATGTCTGAGTGTCCCCTCAATCTATCTAACATACAAGTTCATATACTAGTCAATAGATAAGATCATAGAATAGACAATATACTGGTGAATAGTTTAGTTCATAGTGTAAAAAGTCCTATTCGTCCATCATTAGAATATAGACTAGTTTATAGTCTTGTTGATAAACTTACCTATAGTATGGTCAATATACTAGTCCATAGTTTATAGACTAGTACATATAATAGTCAATAAACTAGTTTATAGATTAGTCTGTATTCTAGGTCATAAACTAGTCAATAATTAGTCAATGTTTTGGGCAATCGACTAAAAAATGGATTAGTTCATGAACTAGTTAATAAAATAGTCCATAGACTAGTTGGTAGACTAATCAATAGACTAATTATTACATGAATCAATAGACTAGTCCATAGACTAGTAAAACTAGTCAATAGACTTGTGGGTAAGTCCATAGGCTAGTCAGTGGAATAGTTTCCATAAACTAATCAATAGATTAGTCCATAGATAAGTAAGTATACTAGTTCGTAGTGTGCTCAATAGATTAGTCAATATACTAGTCGATACACTAATCAATAGACTATTCCGTAGTCTAAACTATAGACCATACTCTAGTTAATAAAAAAGTCTTTGAGGGTTTCAGCTTCAAAACATTAACTCGAGATTCCTCAACGGACAACAAATTTATTTTCCAAAGAAAAACTTTAACCAATTCGAATAAAATGTTAAACATAATTAATAAAACTTTTTATTAGTTAATAACTAAAACAACTAATAATAGTTTCTATTAACTGCCTGAAAATAAAATACCGAAAATATTCTCTAACGTTTTCTATTTAACTATTTAACTTATTTCCAACTTTTATTAAGCTTCACTTTGTCTGTTTCCAAGAAGATAACACTTAAAGATTACAATTCATAGACAATTTATTTGTAGTGACTATTTTCTTTACTTCCTTTAGTCATTTAACTTCAAGCAATTGCCAAAGTACAACAAACTTTAGCAAATAAAATAAATTTTCTTTATTTCGAGTGTGACAAGCGCTTAATGTTTACAAGAGCTTTTCATTTATGGTACTTGCACATTTAGAGATTCTGTCAGACACTGGTAACATATACAAACATCATAGTCATAATTTATGTAGTACCAAAATCCTGGGACAACAGTAAAAAATAAGGAAACATAATGTATCCTTTAAACACACATACACTCATACAGATGCTTGTGTTTATTAATGTTTTCTCATAATCATAATAATTTTCGTAATGTTTGTAACATTTATTATTTCCGTGTTGACCTTTTTTTTTGCCGAAATTTTGTATTTTTTTCTATAGAAAAAGGTCCCTTTTTTCCATATAGTTCTAAGTGTATGTGTGTGAGTGTATGGCATGGCATATTCTTGATAATTTCGTTGACATGTTATAATTGCCATAATGTTCTGATGATACTGATGCTGTTGTTGCGTCTAAAGCTTATGATGACAATGATGATGGACAAAGTTAAATTAGTAGTTGGTCGGTTGTATTAAATGTTAATGAATGTAATTGAGATTGAGTCCTGAAAATTGTGTTTGTTTCTGAAGTGAAGACAAATCAACATATATTATTACCTGGTAAGGAAAATAAAAAAAAATAACAAAAATTAAAGGACAGGAAATGAAATATGTTAATAACATACTTAAGCCAGACTAGAGGATAGTTTGAATATTTTGAGTTGAATGAAATGACAAGTTTGTATGTATTGATTCTTAAGTTTTGAAAGAGATTGCTTTACGATTTTGGGCTTTTCAAAGAATATTTTTCTGGAATAGTTTCAGGTTAATTAAACTGAAAAAGTAATGAATTTCTGAAGATAGTCTTTCTCCAGACTAAATAGTTTTCTCAAAATTGTGTAACCATCTGTTTACGGGATCACTTCCATGATCTTCAAAGGTGCGAGGTAGTATAGCGTTGACAGGACTACTCTTGTTTTTACTCCAACAGTTCTTGGGCTTTTATTTCTTAACTCTTTGTACACTATTATATATTAGGACACAATTTTGAAGGTATTTAGATATTGCGAATTGTAAGATATCCTTGAATATGTG
The DNA here is from genome assembly GCF_022045245.1 of Lucilia cuprina. Lineage (NCBI taxonomy): Eukaryota > Metazoa > Arthropoda > Insecta > Diptera > Calliphoridae > Lucilia > Lucilia cuprina. Next base: position 26,264,825 of record NC_060950.1, on the reverse strand, counting down.
TTCAATGTCTATGACTTTTGATAGGATCTATATAGATATCGATCGAAAATCGGACGATATTGTTAAACTCAAAGTAGACTAGATAGTTTATGACTCAACTCTTCGTGTTTTTGGAAAAGAATAATTTTTCTCTCTCATATCATTTCAGTGGCAATGTGGAATCCCTCCGAAGCACCTTTACCCTCTTGGTGTTATTGCAATCTGGGGAAAAAGAGGTGCTACCACTAACTTTAGTTTGTGGGAATGTAAGATGTTGGTGTCAATAGTATCCTAATTCTTTTTTTGAAATAATCTGACATGAGGAATAATGTGATACCAGATGAACCGGTAGCGTACAGGTCAGAGTTTCGGTTATTGGAGAGGACCCTTGGGGTTGCTCGTGGTGGCTGTGTTTAATAGCCAAAGCCGAGAGAAAATAATGTTGGTTAAAACAATGATACGCGGCAAGGTATATAATTCTGGTTAAGTTCGGTGCTGTTGACGAAACAACAAATACCCACAGAGAAGTGACTATGGGAATGAGTTGGTGTCAAATGTATATGATGATAGATGTAGAGATATGTGGTCCTCACTCATACGAATACCTAGAGTGAGTGTGTGGAATGTGACCTGTGGCGCTGGTTTAGTTAAGAGAAGAGGTCTGATAGAGGCCTAGATGTATTTCTTCGGATTTGATATATATAGAATAAGTTCTAGACCTGCTTAATGTATTTGTGTTTTGGTCTACCGATTACGTGTCTAGGTGCTGTTGCAGATTTAACAGTGGTCATCCCATCTGCGTAATTGAAAATGTAGTTTTTGCATCTCGGCAAAGTCAAGGAAAGGGACAGCAATGGTAAGAGATTAGTCCGAGTAAAAAAAGTAATGCGCTTGGACTTATGCAGTTGTGAAACTGTACGATTAACAGAAACTTGTGTCGATCTGCTAACAGTTTGAAGATCAGACCTTATCGGATTTTCAATACTAAATGAATCCACTCTCTTACCATACAATGTTTTTGGTTGAAATCTGGAAATTGAGGAATTCATGAACTCATGAACAGCCTACATATAGAGAAATCTCATGTTATTTCCGTTGAACTGTCTTAATCGCATTATTGTGTTAGTAGAATCTACTTAGAGAACGTTGTATATTCATATTCATATTGTCATTAGTGGTGAGGTCTATAAAACACTTCGTCTAATAACTTTGACAATTCAGTCCAGTTGCATGCAAATTGAAACATCACTTTCGATTCGTTCCTCACTGGTGGCAGTTACATAGAAAAGAGCTACAAAATAGTAAAAGAAAGAATATCGTCTTGAAACTTCATGGGTTTATTCTTGACAAGATTTTGAAGTGTTTTACGTGAACGCCAGTCGCGTCGGCCTTATTTTACGGTGAAATTTTTCATTCATATGGTGAGCTCCTTTATATATCTTTGTACATTCATGTATAAGCACTTTGTTAAAGTACTCTCTGATCTCCGTTACTTAACTTTTGAGATGCAAAAACATCACTTCCTAAACAGAGAACATACTGTGATAAGTCTGTTATAAACAGACTTGTTCTGAATATTCCAGAACAAGTGAGGAATAGTCAGTAGTATTTCTTGTATAAATTACTTTTTATCCATTATCATTTAACCCATCTCATTTTTCATTCATTTGATGCACCCATATAGAACATTTTCCGACACACTCACTTTATGCAAACGGTCGATGGGAGATCGTGATGCCTTTACATTCATCCTCTATCATGTACATTTAACACCAACTCATTTTAAATGCCTAGTGCTACAGACACTCCTATCTGGTTTAACTTTGGTCTTCGGCAACAGCACCGATCATATTCAGAATCATAGATTTTACCGCACATCAGTCATTCTTCATTCTCTTCCCGTAAATTTGGGTTTAAACCACAGACACAACGTGCAACCCGAAGGTACCTCCACAATGTTCATTGCTGTATATTGATTAGTGTCCGAAACTAGGAAATTGGCAATGTACATTTTGTTGACTCTCTCTCTCTCTCTCTGAGCATCTGAACAGAGAGAGAGAGAATGGGTAAAACAATGTAATATCGCTGGGCGTTCAATAGGGAGTCACTAAATGACATTGTTCGACATCTGCCAGAAAAGTAGCCTATTGAATAGCATATAAAGCGATATTATGTCCAAAGAAGCTGCATTACCAAGTTTTTAATGTTAATTGAAACGTCACTTTTGATCCATTCGATTTTGGCATACAATCACAGTAAGGATTTATTTCAATTCCAGAGTTGATCAGCAAAAAATGGCGTACTTATTGTAGAAGATTTACTACATTTATACAATAGAGTCATGGAAATTTATGTACAAATATTGTTCCCTAAGATATATATTTAACATTTGACTTAATTATGATTACCCTAATACAAATATTGTTCCCTAAGATATATATTTAACATTTGACTTAATTATGATTACCCTAATACTCATTGGACATTTAATGTCGGACAATAATAATTTCTCTTTTATGTATATTATTTCCGCTTGTAACATTAAATAATAAAAATAAAAAAATATTTCACACATTCCATGAGAATTGGTTTATTTGATTGTGTTGATTACTTTTTGTCATAATTTATGAGCAAATAAAAATATCACACACGCCAAAGGAGATGTATGACCGTGGCGATGATTTTATTCCTGATGTTCTCGATATCAAATCATTCATTTAGTTTTATGCACTTGCATGATTTTTATGAACTTAATAAAGTTATTTGCAGTCACAAAAAAAAAAAAGAATTTTAGGATTTACTATCAAAAATTTTTATTGTTATTTTCTTCGTTTTGCTATTATTAGCAAAATTTCACATACATCATCAATATTGATTTTTTGTTTGTATCAAACAGGATGGTTGGTCCTGCCCGTTAAAGAAGATTTTTAATACTATTGACAAACTTTAATGTATGCAAAGAGGAGTAGATGCTATCCAAGGAAAATCTATATTATTAAAGATGTAAGAAAACAAACCCACCCTCTCTCTTTTTAAGCATATTGAAAGGACGACTATTTATTTTATTTTTGGAATTTTGTTTCTATTGGGGTTTTGTTTCTTATACTCTGTTATAGAAAGTAATAATTAAAATCATAATTTTCACCATTTAAGACCTTGTAATTATTTTTGACATTGTTCAAACATAATTTTTGAAAGTGTCTCTACTACTCTACATCTATAGTGTCTACTTATTATTCGTATTCAATGTACAATATTGTTTTTCATGTTGTTTCATCATGGTATGTGGTTGTTTGCCAGCCATTATGTTCTTTTAAATATTTGGTCTATGTGCTGAATTAACCCTCTGTGGGTAGGTTTACAATTGTGGATCATAAAATTCTTGAATATTTTTGGGCTTTTCTCTAACTCATCAATATTTAAATCATTTTAATTTTCTCACAATTCCTAACTTTTGGTTTTTATACCACCCTCTAGGGGTTAATTAATTACATTGAATATAATACTGAAAACCTCATTAAAGTTTTTTTTTTTAATTTTTTGTTTTTGTATAATTTCCATTTTTCTTTTTGTTTCTTATATTTTTCTGGGCGGATATATAAAACCAAACAATCGATAAAATGTTACAAAAATTTTTCCATTAATATTATTATGGTTTCAAATGTGGTCATTTTGTTTCTTTTATATTAATTTTTACTTTTTTTTAAGAAAGTAAATTGTATGTTTATTCTTTGATCTATTTTATTAGTCCATCATAGAGGAGACACAATTTTTCAAATTCTATGCAAAATTTAGCGTTTGATTGTAGCTAAAGTCCTACTAAAAATCCACTTCCGCATATCCGCTTAGAATACGTTTGCACTGGAAAAGAAATTGTTTTACATCACTAATGTATGAAATTCCGAAAATAATGTGTGCGAAAATGGGCCACAAAGCTGAAAGCTGTAAGATCTTAATTGAATCTCAGAAGGAAAGCACTTGCTCATACAATTTCTTCCCCAAAAATTATTAAACAAACCATCGACAATCCAAATGCCAGATTTCAAATATTGTCTCAACAACATCAGGAGAAAAATCAAAAAAATAAGTGAAACCAAGTAAAACCAAAATGACCACTAAAATAAAATTATCAAAAAATTAAAAAAAATCGTTTAAATTAAAAATGGAATTCCTAATATAACTATTTAAATCAACGTAAAGAAACGAGATAGCTTTATATAGCAAAACTATACGATACGATGTCATCAAGACTTTACAATAATCCAAAAATCTTTACAGAGATTATTGGATCTATAATTTAGTTCTACCACAAATCATATCTCAACGAGTTTCCGCATATAGCTATTGGACTTATTATTGAGTTTGGAAGAATGTTGAAGTCATTTGGAATAATTATAAGGGTACAACCACAAAACACATGGTTAGGCCGAGGTTAGTATGTATTCCAGAATATGTATATTGTGATTTTATGGCTCGGATCCAGAGGGCGAAATAGGAAAATCCCCCCTTCAAAAAGAAAATTTTTGATGTAAAATATAAAAAAAGGAAAAAAAGAAACTATGTAAAAAAAGAACAAATTTCTCAAAACCTTAGAGCTGAGACCGCACCTGCCTTAAGGGTTTCTCTCGCCCATATTTTAAATTCTGATAGATAGATAGATAGATAGATAGATAGATAGATAGATAGATAGATAGATAGATAGATAGAGAGATAGATAGATAGATAGATAGATAGATAGATAGATAGATAGATAGATAGATAGATAGATAGATAGATAGATAGATAGATAGATAGATAGATAGATAGATAGATAGATAGATAGATAGATAGATAGATAGATAGATAGATAAATAGAAAAATAGATAAATAAATATATAGATATATAGATCGATAGATAGATAGATAGATAGATAGATAGATAGATAGATAGATAGATAGGTAGATAGATAGATAGATAGATAGATAGATAGATAGATAGATAGATAGATAGATAGATAGATAGATAGATATATATATATAGAAAGATAGATAAATAGATAGATAGATATATAGATAGATAGATAGATAGATAGATAGATAGATAGATAGATAGGTAGATAGGTAGATAGGTAGATAGATAGGTAGATAGATAGATAGATAGATAGATAGATAGATAGATAGATAGATAGATAGATAGATAGATAGATAGATAGATAGTTAGATAGATGGATAGATAGATAGATAGATAGATAGATAGATAGATAGATAGATAGATAGATAGATAGATAGATAGATAGATAGATAGATAGATAGATAGATAGATAGAGAGTTAGTTAGTTAGTTAATTAGTTAGTTAGATAGATAGATAGATAGATAGATAGATAGATAGATAGATAGATAGGTAGATAGATAGATAGATAGATAGATAGATAGATAGATAGATAGATAGATAGATAGATAGATAGATAGATAGATAGATAAATAAATAAATAGGTAGTTAGTTAGTTAGTTTGTTTTTAGTTAGTTAGATATTTCCAAGCACTTAATTATATTCGCTACGCTCTCCTTTCTTATTCTTGTTTACTAATAACCATTTTTTAAATATTTCTAGGACAAATAGATTTATACATTTACAAAAATAAACAAATCAGTAATTCCCTTAAGATGCAAAATGATGCATGAAATAGGCTTCATGGTTATTCCTATAGAACAAACACAAAAGCTTAAACATATAGAAAGTACAACTTCAAATATAAAATCACAAATGCATGGAAAATTGTTAATGTTTATGTATAAGTGTGTGTAATATTGTTGATTTAGTGGACAAATTACACACACATATAACAATACTCGAAAAGAAAGAAAACAGGACCAAAACACTTACAACCACATGTATACAAATCATATTTATACCCTGGAGAACAAAACTAAGGAGGAAAACTGGCTGCAAGAAGGAAAAAAGGGTTGAAATTATTATTAAATCTAATAAAATATAATTGCATATGAAAATAAAACTACTTGTATAAACACATAAATCTAACAACAAGAAATAAACAGGAAGCATGAAACAGGAAAGGGTTTCTTTTTCCGTTTTCATAATGAGATTTTTCCAAAGAAACTAAAATATGAATATTCATAAATATAAAGCAAAAGGATTTATACAAATATAATTGATAATAGAAAAACTTAGTTATATATAATACTCGGCTACCAGCACACACACACAAATATAAACACAATACAAGTAGAAAGCGGAAACATAAACATAGTGGTGAGTGAGTGTTAGTTGAGTTTAAAGTTGAAAATTATTTTTGATGATTTTTGGGTTATAAAAACCGGTTTTTAATTAAGATTAAATGAGTAAAAAATTTTCCACATTTACACACTCATATGAATATAATTTAACTGTTTATGAGTATGCGTCTGTGTGTGTGTGAATCTCTGAAAAATAAGTAAGATTAACTAAGGGATTTTTCTTTTATTAACATTTAAAAACAACTAAAAGAAGGATTCGCAATCACACACTTGTTTGTATTAACATATACAGACAGACAGACAGACAGACAAACAATACTCATTTAAACAAACATATAAACACATATGGATTTAAATTTTCGTTAAAAAACACAAAAGAAAAATTGTTATTTAAATGAACATCAAGCGAGTTTGTGGAAACGTGTACGAGGGCGGGGGGTACATTAGGTTGGGAGGCTATTCATATGTATTTGCTTGTATTGTTGGGCTGTGAAAGAAGCTCATTAAATTTTAAAAAGGTGTTAAAAAACATTAATTTTAAGTTTAAATCTACTTACGAAAATAAAATGTTCATTCATTTACTTATACGACTAGCTATTTACATATGAATAATTACATATGTATGTGTGGTTATGTTGGTGAAGGGGGGGGGGGGGTTAGGTTTATTTTAAATGTATGTGTATTAAGCCTATTTAGAACTGTTTTGCAATATTAATAGTTTTTAAGTATTTTAGGAAAGATTTATTTTATTGTCAGCGGCTCTAAAGAGTAAATAAAAAGACAATTTCAGATTTAGAGTTCTTCACTCGGAAGCTTGACTTTCAGAATCCATTGGCTTGTATGTATATGTATAACTATTTCCAAAGGTTTCATTACTTCATAACTTCGTTGTCATTTGAGAAGATCTTCTGCCGTTAGTTGGTTTGAAAAGGCGGATGAATGTTACATGAGATCCGAAGAAACACACCTAGGCGTCAAGTGAGCCTATTGTGCTCCCCTTTACTTGTATGGGAATTGAACCCACTAACTCCGATCCAATTGAATTGATTCTTAAGAAAACATAATTTCAAATAGATACTTCGTTTTCATTTGGGTTAGCTCTCTACTATTGACTCGAGGTTTAAAAATCAAAATTGTAACGATTTGTGTTACTTAACTAAGTCAAGAAATTATTATTTACGTCTGTTACTTCAGATATCATTTGAAATATTCATCTAGATCTTTGGATGATTCGGATTGAAAAATGTTTTGATATAGTTTGAGTTGCTTGCATGCTGACGATATCGATGTATAGTTTTCGTGCTTTAGCCACGAATACCTCAAAGAGGGTCCTGACGAGATTCAATCCTACCAAAATCCCTTCTTCAGGTGCTGGCGAGTCGGTTCGGATTTAGTCCACCGCCTTTGTTCAAAAAGCCTGGAGCGGGCTCAATGGCATATGTAAGTTCCTTTTTGGTCAAGAGAACATTCACATTCATGAAATAAATCGAATAAGCACAATGTTGACCAAACCGTTCGGAGAGTAAGTTAAGACTTCTCTCTCTAGATATTGGTAAAAGCTTATATCGATGGGATTAATGAAAACGCTAAATGAAAGTCAGTCGAAATTGCCATCCAAGTAGGATCCAAAAGGTTGAAACACAATCCTGCACGAATCATGAAGAGAACGTTTAGGGATATCACGAAAGACTGCCTAATTTGGGTCATTATTGACTGCAACAGAACGATGACATCATTTCTACTGGGAACTTAAAATTAGTTATCATAACTTTCACTGTTGAGTTCTTAAAGTTCGATCGGCAAGGTCCTGCCTTAAGACTTCATATCCCGTGCAGGTAGAATCGTTTGGCACGAAACTCGAGGCAATACCTTAAAACTATATCCCACATGTGCAAGATCTGAAGCCCATTTTTCCGCTGCATGTTACGGCATAAAAAAGATCTTAGAATTTTTTCGGGACAACCATTAGTCCCCACTAGAAAGTAGCCAATGTCTCAGTAACTCACAGCCGTTACTTGAGAAGACTCAGAAGAAGGTGTTCAATTGAATTGAAACTTTCATTGTCCGCGTTTACATAGTTGACGGCAAAAAGAAGCCTCCGGTCCCAGACTAAATAAGTTGTGATGACGGCAAAGTGAAGGTCTTTTCCTTCTGATTGGTTTCATCGTCGAATCTTGGCTGTATAGGAAATGGGTTTGCGAACTCAATATTAAGATGATGGAAGTTGATATCGAAATTTATTTTTTTACTAATGCCTTTTCAAAACTTGTTCAAGAAGGCTGGGTATTGATCGTTGAGTTAGCGAGACATTATACGATAACCCTTACATGGTTTTTTGGATATGGAGAAGGGCAGATGACCTGACAAATGTTGCAAAATTCACTATGAAATCTTATATAGAAAACATTTGATAGGGGATAAGTTCCATTTTATTGCAAATATGGGTTAACAGAGATTATGAAAATTTGGTCCATTGCAAAGTATACGTTCTGGGTCATATCTAAATATAATGTATCTCAGAAATCTCTTATCGGTAATAACTAGCCATTATTCAGTTAAAAGCTTCCCTGCTTTCTGTAGTATTTGTAATGAAGAAGAAGCAAAATTATAGAAACCGATTTCCATCATTGTCCTGCTTTTGATCAACTAACACAACCATTATGATCGTTAAACTCACACGAACAATTTCATCCTGTCAGTAAGAGATTTATAAACCATTCATGAATCTCAAAGAGCAAATAATTGGCTTGAAGTCAATGTTAACCCATCGGATTAGGGAAAGTAGTTGCAATCACAAATGGTATTACAACGAGTCCATGAATACAACATACTTCAAGATTTGGAGTTCGGAGGAACGTGTAAATAGAGGGACTTAATATTTGTGGGTAATCTTATATACACTTACAACAATATAAAAACAATAATTATTTATGTTTGTATGTATGTATTTTCTCTCTCTCTCTTTCACTTCTACATTAATATGTATGTTTTTAAAATTTAAAACGGAAATTACATTTTTTCCTTAAAATATAAAACAAAAATATCCTTTTCAAATTTACCAGCACAACAATGTAAAATTTTCTTATTTTTTTCTCACATTTCATGCTGAATGCTGTATAAAACTTCTTTATTATTAATTTGAATTTAAATGAGTTTTTCCTGTCTTTTTTCAGTTTGAAGTATTTAGGAAAAAAATAATTTACTTTGATATTGAAATTTTGTTGCAACTTGTTGAAGCTGCAAATATGATTTTTGTATGATACATAATTTGTATTTTTTGTTTTCATCTTTCAGATGTGAATATTAAAATCAACAAACATAAAAGTTTTTGTATATATTTTTTCAAAGTTATGTATACATTTTGTATTACCAAAAGAAAAGGGTTAAACGAAATTTTCCAACATCAAAAAAAAAAATTACATACGTATATATATATATTTGTATTTTCTGATCAACCTCGTGATACTGGGCTTGGCTAGGTTTAGGGCATCTAACCAAATCTAACCACCAAATAAAGATAAAATAAATTACATAACTTTTTTTTGTTGGCAACTTCAATTGATGAATTGTGTGTGGCCACATTTGCATATAAATTGGTTTTCAATTTTTACAATAAAAGACCAAAAAATAAAATAATTATTCATAAATTAACGCTCAACTTATTAGAATTAATATGGAAAAAACTTCATATTTAATTTGTTTGATAATTTACTACTAATTTATACAATATGAAATTTTAATTTGATTATAAATATGAAATAAAAATATGTATATGTATAAATGTGGAATGTATAGTTTTAGGCTGAAAGGTTATTATGTAATTTAAATTATAGTTTTAGGGTTGTAGCAAAAAAAGAAAAACCGAATATTAAATTTAGAAATTAGAAACAAACTACAACAATTTATGGTGGAATGATGAGAATCATTCTTCGATATTTAAAACTCATGTCAGAAATAAGGTCGATGACATGGATAGATAGATAGATAGAGAGATAGACGGACAGACAGACAGACAGACTGATAGATAGATAGGTAGATATATATATATATATATATATATATATAATATATATATATATATATTTATATATATATATATATATATATATATATATATATATATATATATATATATATTTATATATATATATATATAGATATATATATATATATATATATATATATATATTATATATATATATATATATTATATATATATATCTACCTATCTATCTATCAGTCTGTCTGTCTGTCTGTCTGTCCGTCTATCTCTCTAGATAGATAGATAGATAGATAGACACAATTGTGCGCTTAACCAGTGCATAATGAGGAAAAGGGATCTACCTCCTTCGTTCTTTTAGATTAGAACACGAACCACTAACTTATCTGAGGAATTGTTCCTATATTTAGTACTATACTTCCTATAGTCTAGAAGGTGCAGCCCCTTAAACTATAGTTAGTCTCTTCAATCTAAGCCCATTTAACGTAGACATTCATGTAATTCAGATATTATTGTTTATATAATTAAGGTCCTGATTTCATAGAGTCTAGTCTCTCAAACTTCAGAGAATATTGCCTTCGTATATTCCCGTTCAATCTAAGCCCATTTAACGTAGATATTCATGTAATTCAGATATTATTGTTTATATAATTAAGGTCCTGATTTCATAGAGTCTAGACTCTCAAACTTCAGAGAATATTGCCTTCGTATATTCCCGTTATATTCTAGAAAGTACAGCCCCTATAGTCTAGATACTATAGTCTCTGTAGTTCAGATATTATTGCTTATATAGTACAAAGTCCTGACTCTCTAGACTCTGAAATGTTTAGAGAGTTTTGTCCTTATAATCTCTATGGTAAAGTAAATGTATTATTGTGAAGATATATGCAGCATATAGTCTCCATATATTTCATCTATAGTTAAGAGATTGATTATAGTCTCTCAAGAGTTTAAAATAAATATTAAATAGATAATAGGAGCAAGTGTAACTGTAAAAATATGTTACCATTTTAGTCTACATACTATAGACTCTTTTGTATTGAAAACTACAGTCTAGAAATTATGGTAGCTATGTTCTCTATAAGCCAGAGATTATGGTTTCTTCAGCCTTGCTAATGCATAAAACTATTATGTGTTATTTAGGCGCTTAAAATACTGCCTACCTTTAGGCGCCATCTTTAAATTGCTTTAATATTGCGATATCAGATTTTGTTCAATAAAATGTTGTTTATTAAATTAAAATTATTTTATATTTATAGAATATAATTTTCGTTGTCACTGCAATTTAGTCCATTATTATTTTCTTTTATGTTATTATTATATAAATTGTGTTGGTAAAAAAATGAATAAAGTGAAATTATTTATATTTTTTTTTTCAATATAATTGTGGACTATGCCACGTTAACAATATCGATTATTTAATACTTTTAAACTTTTTTTATTATTATTTTCATATTCAATGTAAATTTATATTTACCTATTAGACACACTTGTTGTGGTGTCGTTTTTTTTTTGCAGCTGCATATAAAGGTAAACTTTTGTAAATGAAATTTATTTATAAATAAAAAAATACATTTTCAATAAATTTCATGAGCCTACACACATGTTAATAAAATTAATAGAATTGCATTATAAATTGCATTTTAGCAATTTATAAAATTAAAATAAACTAAAATAAAAGTTTTTATACATTTTCGATGTTATGCATACAACTTTTTGGATGGCGTTTGTAATTTATTTATTTTAATTGAATTTAGTTGGGAAATAATGTAAAATGAAATTAGAAAAACAAAACGCCCAAAAAAAAGGTATTTCATTTAGAAGCACCTTTCAAAAGTTTTATTATTAGAAATGGCATTTAAATTTAAAAAAAAAATGTTATCATTTAAAAGCCTTTAAAGTCATATTTAAACTACTTATTTCCCTATGAAAAAAATATGTAATAAATGCAATTAATTGACACTTTAGCAATGAGCACAAGCCAACTTAAATCCCCAAAAGCAAAATATAATTGACCAATTTGATATAAAAAACTTAACAAAAAGTTTAAAAAAATTACACCAAAACAAACAATAATAAAAAAAAAACAGAAAAGAAATCACAAAAACAGTGAAACAACATGGGACCCCCTTGGTGACAATTCAGCTTGAAATAATACATAATAAAAAATTATTCTACAAAAAAATTGTATTAAAAATTATGCCCCAAGGTATACAATACAAAAGTATTGCAGGAAACAGCAAAAAAAAAAAAACGAGAAAAAATTAAATGAAAATTATACAAAACCATTAACACTGGATATTATAAAAACAACAACAAAAATTGTTGTTTTTCTTTTACAAAGATCAAAATAATAAATGTTTAAAAATAATGTCAACATGATTTCATAACATACTTTTAGGCCTACACTCCCCACCCTGCACCAGACATTTTTGTAAAACTTTTAAGCTAAAAACGCTTAAAAAAATAAGAAAAATTAAGCAACATGCTGTGTTGACATGTTGCAAGAACAAGGCATATAAAACAACAATTTTATAAGAATTTTTCTTAAAATTTTCCTAAGTAGAAAAACAAACATTGAAATGAAAACTTTTGTTGTTTGTTTGTGTGCGTTTTTTTCTTGCCTTGTCAGTTGTAAGAAATGCTTTTATATATAACAGCGCTTAACATTGGCTGACATACGCCTAGGTTTATGCTACAATTATATGCCTAGAAATAATGTCAAAGTTGAGTAAGTTGTAATGATGTAGTACTTATAACTCTACTTATTATATTCCCTTTTCAGGGCTTTTTGTCTTGGTGAAACGTCCTCATCTTGGTGTTATTGCAAACCGAGGGAAAAGAGGTGCTACTCAGTACCTAGTACTTGCCGATTTTATACAATAGTTTAGTTTTTTGGCTCAAAGTCTAAGCACATAACCTTACCTTTTTCAAAATATGAGAGCCGGTGGACCGCAGACTACCTCCCCACAAAAGTTTTCCCCACACCCTCGAGCTGGATCCGCGGCTGGTCTGGACTATAGCATAGTCTATAGAATAAAATATTCCATTTTTGGAATTATACTACAGTCGGGACTATAAATTGTTCTATAGTCGGGACTATAAACTATTTTATAGTTGGGACTACAAACTATTCTATAGTCGGGAATATAGACTATTCTATAGTTAAGACTATAGATTATTCTATAGGCTGGATTATGGACTATTCTTTAATGTGGACTATAGACTATTCTATAGTCTGGAATGTGGACTATTCTATAATCTTTACTGTAGACTGTTCTATAGTCTGGACTATTGATTATTCTATAGTCTGGACTATAGATTATTCTATAGTCTGGACTATAGACAATTCTATAGTCTGGACTATAGACTAGTTTAAAGTCTGTACTATAGACTATTCTATAGTCTCGACTATAGACTATTCTATAGTCTGGAAAATAGACTATTCTATAGTCTGGACTATAGACTATTCTACAGTCTGGACTATAGACTATTTAATAGTCTGGACTATAGACTATTGTAGAGTCTGAACTATAGACTATTTAATAGTCTGGACTATAGACTATTCTATAGTCTGGACTATAGACTATTCTACAGTCTGGATTATAGACTATTTAATAGTCTGGACTATAGACTATTCTATAGTCTGGACTATAGACTATTCTATTGTCTAGACTATAGTCTATTATGTAGTCTGGACTGAAGACTGTTCTATAATATGGACTATAGAGTATACTATAGTCTGGACAATAGACTATTATATAGTCTGGACTGAAGACTGTTCTATAATATGGACTATAGAGTATACTATAGTCTGGACAATAGACTATTATATAGTCTGGACTAAAGACTATTCTATAGTGTGGACTATAGACTATTCTATTGTATGGACTTTAGACTGTTCTATTGCCTGCACTATAGACTATTCTAAATTTGGACTTTTCTGTAGTCTGGACTATAGACTATTCTATAGTATGGATTATAGACTATTCTATAGTCTGGACTATAGACTATTCTATAGTCTTGACTTTAGACTATTCTATAGTCTGGACTATAGACTTTTCTATAGTCTGGACTATACCTATTCCATAGTCTGGACTATAGACTATTCTTAAGTCTGGACTATAGACTATTCTAAAGTCTGGACTATAGACTATTCTGAAGTCTGGATGATAGATTATTCTATAGTCTGTGCTATAGATTGTTCTACTTATTTTCATTTTGCTTTTTGCATTCTTTGTATCAAGAATTTTCGGTCGGGGCGGTAATTTCCCGTTTCCTCCGTGAATCCGCACCTGAGTAGGTTCTCGTAGTAATGCTGAAATATTCTCCCAGATTGGAAAGCAAGACTTGTCAAAGCTCATGAATAAGTTGCTTAATGGAACTTAGGGATTAAATCGCAAAATTTCCGGTGCTATACTAATGTGCTTATTAGTAATGTAGGGTACCATTTAACATTTAAAAGTCTAGTACCAGCTCCAAGGGGTGACATTACTTTTCATGTCAATGGTTTTGTTATTTTTTTCGCTGTCGCGAATTGTGCTGCTCCTTAATTTTTAAACAATTTTTTCTTCTCTCGCCTAGAATTTACTTGAACAATTGTTTATTTAGTTGATTGTCTTTCAAGTGGGTTTGTTCTTTTTTTTCTAGCATTTCGCTGATCGATCTACCTCTCTTATGTTGTTGTTGTTATTGGAGGAAGAAGAAAACATAATATTCAAATTGTCTTATGTTTTTATAACCTTAGGCCAGGTGTAAGTTACAATTCCATTTATTTATTTACTCACTCCTACTCCTTCCTCCTTTATCAAGAGCTCTTAAGGGTGTTCTTTTCCTCTTCCTTGTTTTTTCTCTTGCATATTGTTGGAAACGCTTTTGTCAGTCTATAGATTTAAGCTGGTTGGGTCTATTGTGTTTTTTGTCATCAACTTGAATTGGTTTTTAATGTTTCCGCTGAGATACGTTAAGAATAATTGTTTTGCGTGTTTTTAGGAAAAATTCTTTATTTCTTTGTTTTTGTTTGTGCGTTTGTCATACGACTGGTGGCTTTTTATTGGCAATCTTTGAACCCCACAGGTGTTTTTTTTGTTGCTTTGTCTCTATTTTTGTGTCTTTTTTATTGTTTATGTTTAGTTTGGTCTGGAGCAAAACGAAAGAGAAAGTGTTTTTTGTTTAAATTTATTTATTTATTAATTTCGTTACAAAATAAAGAAAATAATTAAAAATTTAGACACCTTAACGTATGCTGTGGTTATGTGTTCAAAGTTTGCCCTTAAAGTAGGCAATTGTTTTTTGTGAATAAAATATTTTTAAAGTTATTTTAATTTATTATTAAAGGGGAGAATCTACAAAAGGCCAAGTTTCTATAGTGTGCAAGTGTGGTTAGTGAGTAGGTTAGTTAGTTATTTAGTTAGTTAGTGAAATAGTTAGTTAGTTAGTTAGTTAGTTAGTTAGTTAGTTAGTTAGTTAGTTAGTTAGTTAGTTAGTTAGTTAGATAGTTAGTTAGTTACTTAGTTAGTTAGTTACTAAGTTAGTTAGTTAGTTAGTTAGTTAGTTAGTTAGTTAGTTAGTTAGATAGTTAGTTAGTTAGTTAGTTAGTTAGATAGATAGATAGATAGATAGATAGATAGATAGATAGATAGATAGATAGATAGATAGATAGATAGATAGATAGATAGATAGATAGATAGATAGATAGATAGATAGATAGTTAGTTAGTTAGATAGTTAGTTAGTTAGTTAGTTAGTTAGTTAGTTAGTTAGTTAGTTAGTTAGTTAGTTAGTTAGTTAGTTAGTTAGTTAGTTAGTTAGTTAGTTATCTACTACATTTTCTTTTTTTAAACTTTAACATACTACATGTTGGTTTCATCAAGCTCTTAATAAAAATCAACTTTTATTGTAAAACGCGTTTATGTTAAATGTTGTTGACGTTGACAATATCCTGGAATATGGACATCAAAAGCCATCTTTATTTGACTGTGTATAACAACAACATCGAATCATCATTGTGATTATCAACAACAGAACTTTTCTATATGTCGGCAGCAGTTACCCAAAAAAAACTTACAGAAACAATAAACAACATTAAACATGTAAAAACATCGACGACATCATCATCAACAGCAGCAGCAACATTGCCAACGACAGCGCCATCGACATCAACATCATCATAATATTGAGACTTCAGCATATCAACACTTTTGTTTTAATGTGACAAAATTGAAAGAGCGCAATATTTCCAAAACATATCCATTCGTTGAATATACAAGTGTACTAGCATCATCATCAGTAGTCCACGTCCACGACCACGACCACGTTCCACATTGTTAAACAAATACAGAAAAAACGAAATGTTTGTTAAACGCATAAATGAAAATTACCTGAAATCAACAGCAAAAGTTACGACAACGTCAAACAGCGAAATTAACATTGATGCTAAAATACTTGTACGTACGTATTCGGAAACGTTTATATGACGGACATACATAATGAAAGAAAGTACTAGTACTATGAGTACAAGGTAGTTAAATGAAAAAATATGTTATGATGAGTTTTTTCATTTCGTTCTACTAATAAAGTTTCATGTTGTTCAGTTTTTTTTTTTGTGTTTTATGATGATGACCAGTTAAGCAAATGTATGTGAAAACATGAACACAGCGAAATAAAAGATAATATTTGAAGATAAAATTCAAACACATGTACGAATATGTATGAATATATCCTTTATACCTTTAAGGAATATTTAAAGAGTTTGCTTGTTCTGTTGAATTATTGAAAATTATTGCGTTTTTTGAAAATTAAATTGGTTTGTTATATTACTAAGATTTAAGTTTAATGGACATCTTTCAGTTCATTGAGCACCAATTATAGAAAAATGCATATAAGTGATGCTTGTTGCTAGAAATCAGACGTAAAAACGCACACAGGATCTTTTTTGTCATTACTCCTCTTGATAGTAAACTATCATCGAAACCCAACATCGAACGACAAAGGCCGTAACGGCAATGTACATTTGCAGGAGCAAAATCGGGGATACAACCCGAATTAGTGAAATGGATTTTCGAAGCGGATATCAAGCCAATTCTGTTCTATGGAGCTATCATACTGGTGGAAAGCACTTTATATAAATATTGTAAAATCCTTGACAAGGTTCTAAGGAGAATGTCGATCTTGATAAGTGGATCAACTTCGACGAAATTCCTATTTGTGCTGCTTAACTCACTACAACATTTAGACTAAATTCAATAAACGCATGGTCTTACAGACCATATGGACATGCTAGTATTACTGATAAGAATGAAAATTTACTGGCAAAAAGATTACTACATCCCCAAGTCCTTCCTGCTGAGAAACTTCGGTTTCGTCATTTCGAAAATTCGAGACTGGAGGGATATACCGCACCACGAAGCCTATCCGTATACAAAGATGGCTTAAAACGAGGGGAACGAGCAGACGGATTTATTTTCATTCCACATTTCGAAATCAAGATTACTTTCAGAATTGGTAATGAATGTACTCCAATCCAGGCCGAATTATCCGCTATAAAAAGAAGGGCTCTAATATCATAAGATATCTAATAGAGATGTCCTTAACTTTACCGACCTTTACCGAGGAGAGCTGCAATGAAGTCCCTGACAGATGTATACTCTACATCACGAGTAGTCCAGGAATGTCGGACATCCTTAAATAGGATGATGATACATTCAAACATCGTACTCGTATGTGTATGTAGACACTAGGACTCTACAGGCGATGGTATCGCTGACGAACTCGTTTGCAGTTGCCCTTCAATAACATAGACCATTTATGTGGTCCTCCGTTAGGAGTATGCAAAAGACTAATAGACAACATGTTCTATGAACACTCACAGGAAAAATGGAGAAATGAGTCAACTTGTACTCAAACAAAGAAGATGTTGCCAAATCTTGATAAAAAGCGCACGGACCATCACCTAAGACATAGCCGAACCCAACTGAGTAAAATCATAGCTGTCATCACAGGACACAGTAAATTTGGTAACCATGCAATACGTTCTTGTATTACCTTACAACGACTACTGTCAATATGAGGAAAAAAAGTGGAATCAATTGAACAACTTCTCTATTACTATCCTGCATTCTGGGATATCTGGGACATCGATTTCTGAAGGACACCTCTTATTTATCAGGGGTTAAAATAGATAACTTGAACGGCTTCATTAGGCATTGCGGTTGGTTTGCCGAAACAAATTCCAATAGAACTGATTAGTAGCACTTCCGAATCCAAAACTCTTTCCTCTCAATCTTTCTATGTCTTTCTTAATCTCCGTTTTTCAGCATATACTACATACCATCTTCACTATCATCTCTTGCTACAACTTTCTTTTTAATAACTTACAGACATTACAAAGGGACCAAAAGTTCCAACGTGTACATCTATCGCAGCCTGAACTCCCAATCAACAAACCAAGAACCGATTAACTCATCAAGGTTCCACTTTAGCCTTTTGAAGAACAAATCTACAAGATGGAGATGGAAAGTCTCATTCACCTTCCTGTATATTCGCATATTACTTTCTAAAGTCGAATACAACATTCTTATTTGTTTTCTATTTTCCTGTAAATTAACATTTTACTTATTTCTAATTGTTTTCCTTAAAGTATGCTGTACTTTAATATTATTGTTTTCTACCAAAGGTATGCAAAAGATTTTGTTTTTATTGAATTTTATAATTCATAATGGTTTTAAAAGCTCACATTTCTTTTTTATTTTCCTATTACAAAAAGTTAAAAAAAAATTATTACAAATTTAATTTACTCGAAAGTACTTTAGTAAATGTTTTTTTTTCGTTTGTCTCCTTTTTTCCTATTGCTGTTGTTATCATACATATGTATATGAAATATGAACATGAAAATGTTTGTAACATTAACGCATTTGAGGGATTAAAAAACATCTAGAACACTTTTATACAACTCATTTCTAAACTCATATATAGAAACATTTTAACTTTGTTCGTTTTTTTTTTTTTGTCATGAACTGAATTTGTACCAAAAAAACACCACTTAAATAAAAAGTCTTATATAGAAAAAAAAGTATGCATGTAAATTGAACTCAAATTCAATTTGAACTTTTCAATTTAGTCTTATATGTTGTTTTTTTCTGTTCATGGTAACAATTCTATGCCGTATGTTGTGAAATAAAGGAAAAAGTTAGTGAATTGAAAAAAATATAATAAAAATTAAATTAAGTTTATAAAAATATATATTGTATGTACTTGTATAAAAAACATTATTACTTTTCGTTAAAAGAACGATTTTATGCACTTTTAAACAATTTTTATATATTTTTAAATTAAAATTACTTGTACTGGCAAAAAGAAATTAAATAAAAACTCTGGCGGTATACTAGCCGTTAGCAAATAAAATGTCCTCTGTTTAGTGTAATTTCAGTGACTAACTACTTCAAAAATTTTAATAGAGATCAATGTAATTTTATGTTATCATAGGTAGCAAATGCAGCTTTACTTGGGTCCAATTTAAACTCTTTGTAAAAATACCTTTAAGAAGGCAAAAGTAGAAAAGAGAGAAAAATAGAGAAGGAAGAGAGAAGATGTACGGTAACCGTCGATGGAGAAAGACAATGCCTAATTGTCGTGGAGTAAAAAGACGGGACCGCAAGATTACGTTCTGATTTGTGTGAAATACCAAAGTTCATGCCCATTCTGATAAATTTATGAACGCTAAAAGACATTCCAATTGGATAATCAACAACTCGGATAGATCGCCAAAGTAGGCCGATCCAAGTGTCGGAACTCCGGTATCTGCCAAGCCGGACAATTACCTAGAAGATGAGATATAGCCTCTTCTTATCTGATTAGTGTCGGATAATCAACAACTCGAATAGATCACTAAAGCAGGCCGATCAAGTGTCGGAATTTCGGTATCTGCCAGGACAGGACAATTACCCAGAAGATAATTTTGACAACTCCTACAGAAATCGCTAAAAGGAAAATCAATGCGTTTGGCATGGTTTTCTAATAAACAGTGATTAGTAACAATCGAAACCAGTTAACCTAGTTGTGATCTTGGGAGGCCAAGGAGATATGTAGAACTGTATGGATCTATATGTGGCCACAGCGCTTTAGCTATCGGAAAGAGATTTTTATACCAATATCCTCAATGATTACGTCACCACCAAGTTCTTTCGTCGTCTTTGATGGATCACGCCTGAAGAAGAGATTCTTGAGACTCCGTAGAGATATAATTCTGGAATTAGGGATTTAATAGGTATAAATTCTGATAACCCTGTTCATCCAAAAGTACCTTAACCAATTCGACGCCCTTTTTAACGCGTGATATTTTTGCTTGAAGGATACTGCAGTCATCAGTAGTCGAAAAGAGATTTTTATACCAAAATCCTCAATGATTACGTCAACACCAACACCACCAATACTGCAATTGTCTCATTAGAGACGGTTTCGTAATGCAATAATCAACAGCGTACTGATGACTCGATATTCGATCCTTGATCTTGGCCAGATCCATGATACAGTATTTACACTTGCCAGTTAAACTCAATCTTGCTTAAGTGGCTACAGCATATTGCTTGGATAGAAGGTCATCTGGAAGCCTTTGAAGGAATTGTTCTAAGATTAACGGTAATGAGTAGAGCAGTAGATCTCATGTTGCTTAGACAAAGCTTTTTCAAGCGCTTGCCACCAGATTCAATGAGCCAGTGAACATTTATTGAGTCTAGTAAGTTTCTATGGACTTCTTACAAATATATAGCGCCGTAATGACTTAAGACGTCCTAGTGAGTATATTTGTGCTTTAAGATATCTTTTTATCTAAGCTTATGTGCAAAAAATTACCGCTATTGGAGAGCTTTAAAACAGCTGTGACGAGGAAACAAATGGATCTTGCATTTTCCCAAGAATAGCACAAGTTCCGTTTTGCTGTATTTACACTAAGACCACATTCTAGGCTCCATGTTCTAATGATCTCTAGTGCTTATACTAACATTTGAGGCAAAGTTTCAAAATGATTGCCTGATACCTCTATATCATCAGCATAGGCAACTGTTTTGAATTAATGACTATATTAGTAAAGTGCCTCTAATCGCCTTTTTACGGAGTAGTGTATCTCCTAGGGAGGATTCTATGGTCCTGTCAAGCCCTATTTAAGATAGAGATATATCAGGAAAAGAGACAGCCGTCATAACCGATTTGCCCTTATTGTATGCATGTTGAGTGGTAGAGAGAAAAGTTTATCGATCGAGGATCTTACATGCTTTCAGCTAGAACGATGCCAGACTTATTCGTCTGTAATCTTTAGCAACAATGTGTGAAGTTTTTCCACCTTCACCTTCGGATTAAAAATCACATTACAATTTGTCAATTGAATAAGAATGTAAGACTAAGAAAGATAACTGGGATCAAAGTTAATCTACTAAAACCTTAGGAACAAGGGAACTGACATACTATTGGCATTGGTTATTTAAAAGGACCTAAGTACCTTAACACTCTCTTTAATATTCAACATAAATACATTTCCTTATTGCGAATTTACAACATTTATCCCGTAAACCGAATATTTGACTCGAACTACATACGTACATAAATGAAACACCCTCATTTTGTTATTAAATATTATTTATTATCCTTTTGTCGTTTATTGCCTCTGGCATAATATGACGCCTTGATGACGAATTATATTTACTTTCAAAACGTTTGTGTCAAGTGTCATTTGCAACACCCTCTCTGATGATCAAAAAAAAGGAAAAAAACAAAACTTCTATACAATTTCATAATAAATTCAAATATAAAATGTTGATGTTTGTTGTATGTATTCGTATTACAACTTGTAGTAGTATGTTTGCTTTCAACAACTAAATTAATTCTCATAAGGATATTTATTTTGTTGTTGTTTCTTTTCATTTTAATTTTAAAATGTTTTGTTTTTGTCCCGTACCAAGATATGAACTGAAAAATATAATATTTGAATATTTAAATAACAAGCAAACATAAAAAATACGTAACAAAAACATTTGTGGCCTTTTAGGCTGGCTATGTGTCTGTGTATGTATATATGTGTGTGTGTGTGTGCAAGAAATAAGAATTAGATTAAAATTAGCCTACAAGGCATATTTGATAATTCCATACAAACACTCATTCATATAAATGGAAAATTTTATACAAGTTTGTCAACCATAAATGAAAACAATTACAAAATTTTCAATTTTAATATTTAAACACTTGAATGAATGTTCAAAAAAAATAAGAAATGAACATTTTGAACATTCATTAATAATAAAATTTAAATGTTTTTTTTTCTACTTTTGGCATCTTGAAGTTGACATTAAATTTTAAAATCTGTTTATAATGTTAAGGAGTTCTGAAGAATAAGATATAAAAAATTCAAAATTTTCACAATAAAACCTAAAGCATATCTTAAGGATTAACAAATAAAACAATAAAATGGTAGGATTAAGGGATTTACTTTTATATACACAAAATCTCTTGAATAGCCTTTTGTTTAATATTAGAGGTTAAGTTTAAGAATAGATATTCAGCACTGAGAATTATTTTGTTCATTTTTAACTCAATGCTACGTATTGGATATTTTCCTACCTCTTGGAAAGTATTTGAAATTGTTATGATACTAAAACCGGGAAAAGATGTCACTCAAGTGACATCATTAGCTGTTGTCTATATTCTCAAAACTTTTTGAAAAGTTATTGCTTGAAAGCCTTATAATAACGATAATTGCATTATTCCTGACCATCAGTTTGGTTTCAGTAGAAAGCACAGCACTATCGAACAGGTACATCGAATAACTACTCTTATTCGGAAGGCCTTCGAGAGCAATCAATATTGCTCAGCATTATTCATAGATATTTCTCAAGCTTTCGATAAAATCTGGCACGATGGACTAATACATAAAATTATCACATTACTACCTATATATTTTATATACTTCAGATATGCCAACGAGCGCATTGACTCACACATATACATTTGCAGTATCCGCTTTTCTAAGCATACATGATAACCCTTCAATAGCTTCTAAACAACTCCAGCTTGACATCGGCGAATTGAAAAAGTGGCTGGACAAATAGAAAATAAAGATCAATGCAACAAAATGTACTCACGTTTCATTTACTTTAAGACGAGAAAATTTTCCTCCCGTACAGATAAACATTGTAAAAATTCCTGAACAAAGCCATGTGAGATATCTTGGTATCCACCTTGATCGCCGCTTAACATGGACTCACAACATTGAAGCCAAGGTTACACAAATAAAATTAAAGTAAGCTCGAATGTACTGGCTAATTGGACCACGATCAGCTCTAGACTTGGAGTACAAAGTGCTTCTGTACAAAAAAGTTATAAAACCGATATGGTTATACGGCATTCAACTGTGGGAACAGCCTTCTCATCTAATGTTGAAAAATTACAAAGAAAGCAGTCAGCACTGTTAAGGTCATTAACAGGTACCCTGTGGTACATTTGAAATTGTAATATTTATAGGGATTTAAATGTTCCCATAATACGCGAGGAGATCAAATCCTCTTGTTTAACTTACTTGTCGTAACTAATGGATAATTTTACAGTTTCCAATACTTTTATGTTTTCACTCAAAACATTGTTTTTTGGAAAGTAAAGTAATCACAGATTTCGCTTTTGATCATAGTCATAAAGTTTAAAAGGAGAATAGACTTTTATATTTTCACTCAACAAGTCGGATTTTGGTGGGAGAGAAACCGAATTCGCTTGTTTTTGCTCTATCTCTTATAGTTTCCAAGAAAAACGGATGTTTTTATGTTTTCACTCCAAAAATCGCTCAATATCTTACAGCTTCCAAGAAAAACGAACCTTTAATTTAAAACATCGGTTTTTGGTCAAAAAGAAAAGTGATCACAGATAACTCTTATAAATTCCAAGGAAAAAGGACTTTTATGATTTCACTGAAAAACTTGATATTTTGTGGGAGAGAAAAGTGATCACAGATTTCGCTTGTTTTTGCTCTATTTCTTATAGTTTACAAGACAAACGGTCTTTTAAGATTTCACTGAAAAACTCAAACCATTGATGTTTGGTAGGAAAGTTCACAGATTTCAATTGTTGCAGTATGATACTGGTTTCCGAGAAATTTCCATTCGATTTAATTAGAAATCTTGGGTGACCGGTGTGATTACAAATTGGTTTCTGTGTGTATATGTTTATGCATAATCCAGCAGTTCGATGGGACAGTCCCAAATTGACCACTTAACCTACCACTTATGGTGGCCCCTAGTCATCTGACTAACCATTTTAACATGGGCTTGTCCTACGAAGAAGTCAATCGTCACTCTACACCCTACAAAGAGGCAATGTATTTGTAAAGATTAACGTGAGCACCTGCCTTGACGGCCTAATCTCACGGTGGTTTTTTCACCCAGCGGGTAGACTAGAGACGGTCCACCATTCGCTCTTGAATTCTCAGAACTCAGGTAGCAATTTTTGTACATGGATGTCCGGTCCATGTACAAGTACTTTTCCGAAGTACTCGAGCTACCTAATCTCTTGCCATAACAGCCCCGTTGCGGAATGACAGGCCGATTTGGAATTAATCCGCGTACCCCGACAAGGAAAAAGTAATCACTGGTCTAAAGTCAATAGAAGGGGCTGACGAGTCCCAACATCAGGTGAAATCAATCTTCCGACAATGCGGAAGTGACCACCCTTAATGATGTCATGAAAGAATTACATTATTAAAAATTCAATCTCCATCATCTAATGACCCATTCCAGTGCATTCCTTAACCTCTTAAGTCATGCAGCATTATCAATATATCCTGTTGAGATGGCAACAGCACCGAAGAACTTCTCCGAAGCTTAAAAAGGCATACTAAATCAGTACTAATCTCCAATATATGGAGACTTTCCCGATCTTTTACCAATTTTGGCATCAGTTCCATTCCCATGATCATAAAGATCGATCTACGGGATGACAGGCAACCATTGAATACTGACGATTCCCCAGCATATACTGGCGTCCCATAATATGCCCCCGGGGGCATGTTTCCATGGTCAAAGGATGGTAATCTCTAAATGGGTCCTAGGAAGTCAGTCAAATTACTAGCTATTTAACTGGCGTTACTTTTCTTGCTATTAAACTAGGACATGGACGTGTTCTAGGATAGTGACAATTTAATTTTTTTCTTGATGAATGGCTCAAAACAAGCGAATTGGAGCCAACAGGTGGTAAGATATTAATGGAAATAAAAGTTAAAGATTTCAAGTGTCTACTCTCTAGAATACTATAGGATGTCAATGTGACGATTGACCCGGAAGATATAAATTTGAGTCAACCAGATGGTGGCATATTAGTAGAAAGTAACAATTATTTCTTCAATAGATGAGTAAAATAACTACTTTCGGAAGTTCAATAAAATGAAAACAACGTTTAAGAGTCTAATCTATAGATAACTTGGAGACAGTAAAAAGACTATTGCCTTCGATCTCGCTTACAAGAGGACACTAAAATGTCCTCTTTGTACCCTCGATTACAAAGGATACATTCGTGACGAATGACCCAAAACATACGAATTACCATCCAGGTGGTTAACTATTAGTCGAAATTACTGTCTTTTTCGTATGTATTGACTCTTTGTCGAACCGCTGGGAATATTTAAAGTGTGTAATTTTACATTTCATTACAATTAATTTTCCAACACAACCTTTTGCAATATTCAGTTAACAACTAAGCAATGCATATTTTTAGGCAATTTTGCTGAATCACAATTTCTATATTGACCCTAAAATTGCTTTTACGACAACAAACAAATTGTTATTATATTCATATTGGCATTTTTTTTATTAACATTTAAATTTTAACGATGCCATTATAAAATGTTCTTCTGTTACAAAAAAAAACTTAAGCAAGAGAAATGCACACAGTTATGTTACTCTAGCATGCCCCAGCAAAAGCCTAAAATTATGTGGCAAGTAGTATGCACCGAAATGCCCAAAAATATGCAAAATCTGTTTACAACAAATATTATTTTCAAATTGATATTTATGAAGTCATTTATGAAATGTTTTTCTACCCAACAACCATGTACACAATTTGTGGCAATACAAACAATTTGTCCACTTTTTCGTTTCTCTTTATGATTTTTTTTTAAGTTTGTTTATTTTTTTTCAGTACATTCTGCCACTCTTGAGGTTGGGGTGAAAAAAATGCAATGAAAATTGCATGCAATGCTATATGTAGAGAGTGCAACGGCTGGTTTTGTTGCAATGCAAACTAGGCATCCTATTAAAATGTGAACTAACTAAATACATATCTGAATGTATGCAGTAGTTAGTAGAAGGTGTGTATGCCTAGAGATGACAATGGCCTTCCAAGCATGATGCAGTTGGGTAAGCATTTATATGAGATGGTTGGTAGTTAATGAAAAATATAATTTGAATTTTATGTTATGGTCTCTGGATATACATATAAAACCAACAGTAGCAGAAAAAAAACAGGATACCTCACTTTGGACATAAAAGGAAAACCATGAGAAAAAAATGAGAATGTCGTTACATTTTACAACCCATAAATGTTGCACAATTGCATTTCATCGCCCAAATGTGTGGCCTGAGTTGTATGTAAAATGTTGTATGCATCCTATCAAGTGCATGTAGCATTTCTCATTTTATATATTTTCATATTTTTTTTCATCTTTTACATTTATGGCTCTTTTTCGGTTACGGTTGGCATCATCAACATCATCATCATCAACATCGACCAACATCATCTTTTGTTTTAAATACGTATTTTTTTATTATTGGGAGGTTTTCTCTTTAGAATTTTTATGTTAGTTTTACTTACAGCTTGTCTTTTTCATTGCACTCTGGTTTAATGTTTATTAATTTTATTGAACAATTAATTAAATGCCACAGAATATATATGAATATGAATATTCGTTTGCTGGAGCAAGAGTGGCACATGCAATAAGCCATTATGCACTTGCTGCAACATTCAATAGCCAGCCATTGTTGTAGTTGTATTCCGTATAAGGTGCCACAATATTTTCCCATAGTCGTCTAGTGGGTATTGGTCATACCACCACAATACTGATGACAATGATAATCAGACTTTTATAAATGTACTTCAATATATTGGAGATGTAAAAAAGATGGCAACTGCAATGTATACACTCAAAAATGTTTGGCAAGTATACAAATTTTATCGAAACTCTGGTAGTTTTGTTAAGGATTCTTTGTTAATAAAGACGATTTCGAGTCCACTGTGAGCCAATGTTATGACTTGGTGTCAGTTAACTAATTTCAGCTTTTATTGAATAATGTCAGACCAGACCTCGTCATTGAAAGGACCCAGCATTACCACATTTTTAGCAGCTCCCTTCCTTAAAAAGCTTTCACCCATATGATGTAAATCTTATATCTGGGAGAGTGTTCTGTTGAAGCTTTATTACAATTTAATACGATCTTAGATTTAATTCTATATTGCCTTAATTGCCTTTTGGATGTCGCTAAATATATTAAGGGCGCCATATTTATTCTAATCCAATTTACGCATTCCGTTGTTGCTTGGTTTTCTGATTGGAATCTTATGTTATGATTAGGTAAACGGTGGTATATTTCTTTTCTTGGGTCTTCAATATAGAATCCTTGTCCCACTTTGTCCCCCAATGTAGAGCTATCCATGTAACAACGGATTTCTGCTGATATTTGCTCTAATGTTTCAAGATATTCTATCTGGGATCAGCTTTTCAAAGTTTCCGATATATTATGTGTTTATTATGCGATCAGCCACATCCGATGATTGTGTATGACCTTCCAATGTGTCCAGTTTTCGGCAGTTCTGTAATATCATGGGTATGTGTTAATGGGTGAAATAACTAGCAACGTTTCCAGAGCCTTGGTTGAAGTAATACACATTGCACAACTTATACCCAAGCAGCATGTATCCTGAGCTTTATGTAGTAGTTTGATGTTAAATTTTTGACTGAAGCAGCTCACAAGATTAGTGACGCATAAACTAGAATGAGTCTAATTACACCTCTATAAAGGCAAGTCATAGTAGGACTAAGACGCCAACTAACTAACTAACTAACTAACTAACTAACTAACTAACTAACTAACTAACTAACTAACTAACTAATTAACTAACTAACTAACTAACTAACTAACTAACTAACTAAGTATGGGTAAATATTTTTAGCAAAAATACTAGAAATATTTCGAATGGGAGCAATTAAATATATTATATTCATAAAATATATTTATATTTTAATATTACATACGTATGCGTAGGAGAAAATATGCATTTTGGTTACTAATATATTGGTAATTTTAATCACTGCTTTAATATTCATCTGAACGTTTTGAGGATAAAGGGCGGACTTTAATCTGGGAAACTTGAAGCCCCCACATGAATAAAATAGAAAAAATAGTTACCTAAGAAACTATTAAAGCTAGAATCCTCAAATTTTATATGAATAAGTTAGACGTTCATGTGAACATTTAGAAAATTTCGGAATGTTATTGGGGGGCTGGGTACCACATATATGAACTAAATACACAATTTCGTATATCTTGAAAACTGTTAGATAATTCAAATTTTTCATAGATAGATAGAAATTGGCGAACTTGCTATTACTATTGTGGTTGTAATAATTTTCAAAATCGTTAAGTGGGTTTTTTATTTATACTAGAGGGTAAAAAAATATTGTATATCGCAAGGCATTAGAATTATTCTTTAAGACTAAAGGTATATATTAAATTTTAGCAAGTAAGAAGTAAATATATCATTAATGTATTATTTTAGAATTTGAATGAAATATATTGTCATCAAGATAAATTATAATAAACCTTTATATATATATATATTATATATATATATATATATATATATATATATATATATATATATATTATATATATATTATATATATATATTATATGTATATATATGTATATATAATATATATATATATATATATAAATATATATATTATATATATATATATATATTATATTATATATATTATATATTATATATATATATATATATATATATATTATACATATAATATATTATATATATATATATAAGTGTTTGTTTGTATGTTTATGTGTTTGTTTGAACGTTATAGACTACTAAACGACTGAACTGATTTTCTTGAAATTTTCACAAAAATTCGTTTATCTGGGAAACTAACACAACGGGGGAGTTTTCCCGTTTTTCCTACCGAGCGCGTCCCCGGGTGGCGGATAGGGGGTGGTGATGGACCATCTGTCCTCCCCCAGTTTTAGTTTGACTCAAGCTGAGGGAAGGCAGATTGTCCACCACTTGGGAATATTACATTCCCCGCGGACCAAAAAACTGGAAAAAAAACAACATGGAAGAAAAAATAAAAAGATAAAAGTTACGGTGCAGGGCCTAAATAACCCAGTACCGGCGGCAAGTGTTGATCTACTCGCGAGTCACGTGTCGTCGTCATCCTGCAATCGTGAGCAAAATACTACTACGGAGGTGGGTACCTTGGCCTCCGTGGCGGACAATGCGTCAAGTGTACAGCATGCCACTGGCAAAAACATAGGAGTGAAAGAGAATGATGTACTCGGAGAGAGCTCTAAGCTACATCAGCCTTTCAATATAGGTGAGAGTTCCGACTCTGAATCCTCAGATGATAATAACAACACCATTATAGCAAATCCCAAAAAGGATGAAGTAGAGCAAATGGTGAAACAGGTGAGTGATAGCATAGCTAAACTACCTATTACTAAGAAAAGACTATCTGGAGCACAGAGGAGGAAGTTGAAAAAGATGCTTCAGGAAATCATAGTTAGTCAATCCAACGACACTCCAAAAGAAAAATTGGACTCTCTTACAAGATCTGAGGCAAAGAGGATCAGGTCTCCCGAGGAGTTGACAAATGAGAATAAACCGAAAAAGAAAAAGAGCTCCCCGTCTTCTTATATACAGTCGAAGCCAAGCCATACTTCACTCAAAGGAACCTCAAGTCAGAATCCTGCGAGTAAGGGTGACAACGCCAAGATAGATATTCCGAAGGCGACCACGTCGGCGAAATCAATCTCGAAGGCACGAGTATCTCAAAAGAAGGCCCGAAAAGAGAGGAAAGAGAGGCTAAACAGTGGAAAAGGAAAAGAGCCGCCATCTTACGCCAAAGTTGCCAGAAGAAGACACCGGGACGATCTCTGCTATGCAGTTTACGATGCCGGTAACCCGACAGGCAAAATTCCAATAGACCAACAGAGTAAGGTAGAAGATCTGGTGAACAATAAGATAGTGGACCACGCAATCGCTTCAAAGGGCAGACAACCAATAGAGAGCGTGAGCTGCGAGTTCAGCATGGGCGCGATGTTGATGAGATTGGCATCTCACCAATGTGTTAGCACCCTAAAGAACTTGGTGGAAAGTATCCCTCCTCCCTGGGACGGCGCTAAGCTGGGACTGGTAAAGAAGAGCGAGCTTCCGGTGCTCTTAAAGTCCACTGTATACATAAAAGGATGGGGCAGTAAACTGACAAGTGAACGTATACTGGAAATTCTTGGTGGTCAAAATGCTGAGCTGGCCGTGGAAAAATGGGAAGTCTTTTACAGGAAAGAAGAACCTGAGGGAACTTTATTTGTAATAGGTATCGACCAGAAATCTATGGCTAGTCTTGCCAAGAATAAAGGTAGGGCTTACTTCGCCTCTAAAGCTGTCATATTCAAAATTGGGAAGGTGCCGATTGGAAGGGTTGTTACAACAAGCCTCGAAAAGAACACTTAAAAACCTAAGAACACAGCATCAGTAGCAACTACTGATAACGTTGCGAAGTCAAATCCTAAAAGCGAGGAAGTTACCACTAACTCGCCAAAAGAAGGTACAGCTGCCATTTCCAAAATCGGAGAGGCGCCGATTGAAAGGGCTGTTAAAACCGCTCCCGATAAGGACACTAAAACACCTAAGACAGTAACCAAAGCATCATTAGCAAGTACTGGCAATGTGGAGGAGTCACATCCTAAAGGCGAGGAGGAAATCACTCACTCGCCAGAAGACAGAACAGCAGAGCTCTCCAAAATTGGGAAAGTGTCGATTAAAAAGACTGCTCTTCCTATGCCTGAAAGGGACACCGCAGTGCCATCAATAGCCACTTCAGGTTACCCGGAGGAGCCAAATCCAACGGGCGAGGAGGTGATCACTAACTCGCTGGAAGACAGTTTAAGTGGATGACAATGATTGAAGTTATCCAAATAAAACTCCATCGGAGCGAGACGGCCACAAACGCTCTGATGGCTAAAATTAACACAGGTAAGATACATATAGCTTTAATCCAGGAGCCTTGGACGATTCGCAACAAGGTTTCTGGATTAAATCACATAAATTTCCAACTTTTCTACGCTGATACAGGGTCTCGCCCGAGAACATGTATCTTATGCCACAAGAACTTATGTTTTCTTCTCTCAACAGGATTATCTACATCGGATGCAACGGTGCTGAAGCAAGGTCGTGGCAAACTAACTAACTAACTAACTAACTAAATAACTAACTAACTAACTAACTAACTAACTAACTAACTAACTAACTAACTAACTAACTAACTAAGTAACTAACTAACTAACTTACTAACTAACTAATTAACAAACATACTTACTTACTAACTTGTAAATTGTATGATGTTTTAAGCATTCGGAGTATCCAATTTGTCTTCGACTGTCGCATATTTCCATATTCGATGGCGCAACTTTTGGAAGTCCATTAACATCACTTAGATTTCATTCACTAGCGACATTTTACATACATAGACTTGGACCGCTTTTTAGGTACACCTTTCACATTTATTAAGGTCCTACTATTTACCCAATTCCACAGCTATTAATTCCTATTAAAAAGGAGCTTTTAGCGTATGTTAAAAGCAGCGGTTACCAATCACTGCTGTTTAGGGATCCACGCAATGAAGATGAATAACAATTTTCTCACATATTATGCGGTAGGAAGCTTCTTTTTATACAACCTGATGAGAAAATCAGTAATGAATATTAGAAATATACATAAATGATATCATTCGTAGAAATTATTAATTTTGATATGAATCAAATTATTGAACCAAGTGTAATACTATGTTGCACTAATTTAAATTGATCCAAGTGCTGGAACCACTTATTCTTTTGAGGTCTTTAGATGTTGTGCTGGTAAAAAGGGCTAAACACTCTATATATATCTGGTAAAAAAGGTATGATAGTTGGGAAAACAACAAAAGACATCAATGAATAACTTTTCCTTGGTGTAAATCCCTGGCCTCTGTTATTCTTTTAACTGCAACAGCATTTAACGAATTGTTCAAATATTCATGAATTTCTATTTTTTTCTCCTCGTCGTAACGTAAATTAAAATACCACAAAAACATCATACGTTGTCCATAATCTAAAATCTCTATATAGTTCTTGTTTTTCTCTATGCATTTGAATATTATTGTGCTTTTTTTTTGTGTTGTGTCTCTGTGTAACTTGTACTATAATCAAAATGTAAGCAAAAAAAAGTCGTTGCATATGTTCATATTCAGTTATAATAACATATTTTATAGTCTACATTTAGGCTTGCACTCAATTAAATTGCAATTGCACTTGAATTTTGTTGGAAATTTTCTACTCTACCATTATTATTGCAATTGCCAGTCATTATTACATTTATTTTATGGAATATTAGAACCATAAAAGCAATTGCTGTTAAATTGCAAATTGTTTTTATTGAAATTATTTGATTACATTTCATTAATAGGTATGAAGTTTAATTTTATGATTTTCCATACTTTTCTCAGCAACATATTGTTTATTATGTGTTTAGTCAGATGTTGTAGGATTTTCGATGGGAATGGAAAGTATTTGAGGGGAATTATAAACTAAAGAATTTGGAAAGAGGGACATATATTAATTTTTTATTAAAACCATTTAAACTTTTAAAGTTTCAAAATAAAAAAGGAGAGAGATATATATAATGATTTTTGAACAAATGCCAGCAAATATAAAACGAAGTACTTCTAAAAGAATAGCATTTATCACAACATCAATGATGGTTATTGACTTCCAAAGAAGCGAAACGAATCTAATTTTGTTTAAAATTGAAATTGCAATGTACTTTCATGGAGTAACTTCTACTTCTTTGGATTTTTTTTTATGCTGGGGATATATTGTTCACAAATTAACAAAATTGCTTATTCGATTATAAGACTCTCTAGGTATACATATCAATTTTTAGTTCCCTGAAAGCACTATTTAAAGATCAGTTGTATTGTATTCCTCTTACTTCTATGAGGAGCATAGGGTCACAACAAAATTCTTAAATTAGATCTGTCTATAGACATGCTCGTATTTTCGTTCCAAATGAGGATACTAGTTAATGGATTGCCTTGTTATATCGTTAGACCCTAGCTTAGAACTCAACTCCCGCTTCATAATATTAACATGACTTAGTCTATTAGTGCCCATAATCTACCATTTCATATTGAATTACTGAAGTGGCATTTCAGTTGTGTATTGTTCAATTCAAACGGTCGGTTGTTAGTTATATTTATTCGGATTACTTTCGTTATATACGGTTCAAATTTGCTGGCCATGTTTCTATAGTTGTGACAAATAGTCTGCAGAAATTATACAGCTCCAAATGATGCCCCTTCGATATTCGAGAGAGTTTTAAATGGAAACATTCAGTAACCTATTGGATTTCTATATTTCGGGAAGGCTATTGATATGCTCCACACAAGATTTATTGGGTCCAAAGCGTGATTGTATCTTTAAGAAACCAGATTTCCTTTCTCAACATCAATACACCTTCGATTATCTTAATGCTCACTTCTAGTGATTTTTACGTGTAGTTCCTTATTCTTGCAGCATTACTTGTCTCTTTGGCGAGTTTCCTTTCACGTATGAGGTCAATGATTCGTCGAGATGGCAGAGCTAACAGGGATGTTGTTCGCTATCTATTTTAAGGAATTCAAGAAATTTCCTTGATCACTTGTTTTATTTCCTACAACTGGGATCTTGGTCAAGCGCAACATTAGAGCAGGGGATAATGTGGGGCAGGGAGTCTATATTGAAGATCCAGAAGCAGAAATATACCACCGTTTACCAAATCATAACATAAGCTTCCGATATCAAGAGATAGAACTATATCTAAGAACGTATTGGATTGTAAGAAAGCTTTAACTGAATACTCCCCCAGAGGTAAGGTTCACATCATATGGGTACTAGCTCACTCGGGAGTAGTCGGTAACGAAAGAGCGAATGTAATAGCTTTAAAGGGAAGGGAGCTCGAGGATGTTAACCTGACAAACGCAAAACCATTTGACACAACAAAAGCTGAGCTAAAAATATGGATGAGAGAATCCCATAAGACTTCTTGGAATAATGAAACAGTGGGTAGAACCACGAAAATCCTACGGGGTGACCCTGATGAGAGCAAGACGATAGTACGTATTATGAGTGGACACAAAGGATTAAGAGCACATTTTTGCAAAATTGGACGTGCATGTTCAGACATATGTAGAGCATGCGGAGAGGACAGTGAAACTCTGGAGCACTTTCTTTGCCACTGTCAGGCATTTGTCCAAGTATCTTGGAAGTGATGTTATTCCGGAAATATCATTCCTGACTAACACTGATTGGAAGATTCTTAGGAATTGAAAAATAATTCATTCAGTTTCCTCTCTTTTTTTCATGATAAGGAGCGCAAAACAGGCCCGATTGCGGCCTAGGTGTATTTCTTCGGATTTGATGTAATATACATCATCCTATCACCATAACCTAATGGTGGGTAAATACGATTCCGCATAGATCACTAAAACTTGTTTCTACATAATATTTTCCAGTAAAGCAATTATAATTATATTTAATGCAATTAGATCCTATTTTAATTGAGTTCCAATTTGTTATGCATTTCATAACAAAATTTTATATTTAATAAACGAAAATCCTTTTAAAATAGAAATCATTTTAGTAACTCAATTAACAATGAATGTATAAATTTACATATCCTTTGTATTTGAATATTCTAGTTTAAACTAAACGTTTGTAATTTCAAATACATATTGATGCCCCAACTACTTGAGTAATTGAGAAACCATTGTCAAACACACTTCTATTGCCATGTTCTACTACATACGTATGTTTGCAGTTGTATCTGCAACTCATCAAATAAAAATTTTAATCCTCAAATTGAAAATGTTCGAAAATTAATCATTTGTTGCGTATGCAATTAATCCAACTCAAGTGAATGTCAGAGTAAATATTGTACCAGTTACTAGATGATATTTAGTAGTAATAAATGATGACTACCTACCTATACATAACCAAAAGTTTCAAATACATACATATGCAAACATTGCTTGTCGACTTGTATATGTAGGACTTTTAACAAATAATAGACTCTGTTTTAGTTATTTTGAACAGCAGTAGCAAAGTTACTAAAAGGATATACCATTTTATATCTGTAATTTGTTTCCTTGTTGAAATCAATGTTTTGTGTCTGTGTGTGATTTTTAGCAATAATGTATGTGCGAAAGCATAGATTTGTGTTAATTTGCAATTCCGATTTCAATTTTATAATTTCTGGTATTTCCTCCTCTATCTAGAGAATACCAGAAATCCTGTTAAAACCGCAATCACATCCTGCTGGTTTCGAAAATAAACACACAAACACATTACAAAATCTTTGTATTGGCAATCACCTCCTGCCATCTTGGCACCCACATATACTGCTATTAATACAGTGATGCGCAAATAAGAAAGACTTCAAAGCGTTTGTTTATTCATTCCCACATCAGACAAACTGATCTTTCTTTGGTGAGTCAAAAGCACAGATCTTTTAAATCAGAGAAGTTTTATCATTTCCACAAAA
Source organism: Lucilia cuprina (assembly GCF_022045245.1). Lineage (NCBI taxonomy): Eukaryota > Metazoa > Arthropoda > Insecta > Diptera > Calliphoridae > Lucilia > Lucilia cuprina. Next base: position 26,228,741 of record NC_060950.1, on the reverse strand, counting down.
GCTTAGATTATAAAGAATTTCTCTTGAGAGCTTCAAGAAAAGATAGATAGATAGATAGATAGATAGATAGATAGATAGATAGATAGATAGATAGATAGATAGATAGATAGATAGATAGATAGATAGATAGATAGATAGATAGATAGATAGATAGATAGATAGATAGATAGATAGATAGATAGATAGATAGATAGGTCTTGGGTCGTATCTACCACACCCTGTGGTTGAAATAGTACCACTGTGTAGGCTTTTTGTATATGTTTTCGACCCCAATACATGCTAATTATTATTAGTCTCATAAAAGATCTTACAATGTTGGCAGTAAAATGTGTAGAAAATGTTTTATAAAACTGTCAACTTACAAATTTTGTCTTGCAATAATTTCGGTAATGCTTTTTCTGACAACGTTGCAAAAGAAAAATTAAAAAATCATACGATTATTAGACATTTTGTCAACATTTTACTGACAACGTTGTAATATCTGACAAACGTGTATCACGGCTTTTACCAAAGCTTATCATCTGACACTTGAGACATTGGGTAGCATTTTCATAATTTTGTAAGTATTACCTTACCTTGACTGCTTTTGTCAGTGAGCCTTGTGTAGGAGCACATAACTTTTATAATATATTTCAGTTTTGTTACTCACTGTACTTAAAAAAGTATAAACAATTGTGTGGTTTCCTATTTGTGATTGGACGTACATACATATTGAATAACGTATGGCTAAGCGTATGTTGTACATTTGATTGAGTAATATATCCAACAACGAGAAGAAAATCCAAAATACAAGTACCATTACATAATCCATAAGCTTCTGCATTTGTCTGTCCATTCAGCCATATGCTGCATGTCTATCAATTTCATTTAACCGTAAGCTATAACGGATGACACAGATACGATTGGTGTTCAAACATTTATAAAAACAAATCTTTGAGCATACACATACATACATTTATGTATAATGTCCCTTGAATCCTAAAAAAATAAAAACAAAGAAGAGAGTCAATAAAACACCCGTATGGACACTTCACTGACATATGCAAATCACCCACATTCTTTTTGTGAGAAAAAAAAAACAACAAAATTTCAATCATTCCCTGTGGCCTTTGGCTACAATTTCCAATTTTTTGTTTTTTTGGTCATATAAAATATTGTTGTTGTGCAATTTCGATTTTAAAATTTCCGAATGTGGCCATAGCAAGTAAACGATTTTATATGTATCAATGTATTAATTTTCTACTTTTGCTTTTTAATCTGGTCAACATATTTTTTCTTGTTGCCATTTATTGCTGGTGTTACGAAATGTGACAGACATTCGGATTTGATCAATTAATTTGGCTAACACCGGTCATTTATCACGTGTCATAGATTTTGATTTCATTCGCAACCATATAAAAGGGTTGTTTCCGTTTCCTTAATTTGGTAAAAGTGTGTGTGTGTCTGTGCAATCATCCTCCCTCATTAATGGACTGCGATATGATTTGTGTTTGAAACAAATTTAACAGGGTTTATTATTCAACATAATCCCTAATTGAATGACTTTCATTTATCATTTGGAGTAATTGGAGATTTTAGGTTTAATGTGAAACTTTTTTCTTAAATGTAATATGAACTATTAATAGACAAGATTTTATTTTAATTGTGTAATTTATTTTGAAGCAAAGGGGTTTCAATTATAGATTTGCATGTGTCTTTGTATTTTAGTTTTGTATAGACTAGAATAGACTAGACAATAGACTAGACTATAGACTAGACTATAGACTGGACTATAGACTAGACTAGAATATAGACTAGAATATAGACTAGATTATAGGCTAGACTATAGACTAGACTATAGGCTAGACTATAGACTGGACTATAGACTAGACTATAGACTAGACTATAGACTAGAATATAGACTAGACTATAGACAAGACTATAGACTAGACTATAGACTAGACTATAGACTAGACTATAGACAAGACTATAGACTAGACTATAGACTAGACTATAGGATAGACTATAGATTAGACTATAGACTAGACTATAGACAAGACTATAGACTAGACTATAGACTAGATTATAGGCCAGACTATAGACTAGACTATAGACTAGACTATAGACTAGACTATAGACTAGACTATAGACTAGACTATAGACTAGACTATAGATTAGACTATAGACTAGACTATTGACTAGACTATAGACTAGACTATAGACTAGACTATAGACTAGACTATAGACTAGACTATAGACTAGACTATAGACTAGACTATAGACTAGACTATAGATTAGACTATAGACTAGTCTATGGACTTAACTTAGGCTAAACTATACCGTGGTATTTTTCGATTACAAAAAGTGTTGAAAAAAGTATTGAAATATGCATGCCATGTCCGTGAGATCTAATTACAAATTCGCACCCACATTTTTTAACTTTCTTTGAATCTGCTAAAAGGTCTGACTAAATTTGTGGAATGGACTTGACTTGTCTTAATATCAGCTAGAAAACTCAAGTTTATTTAAATCTGTGGTGCACTCACTACACCATTTTCTATAATGGAAGAAAGAATGTTGTCTTCGGCCTAAACTGTCCAAACGGTGCATGTATTTTCACCCTGATGTAGACTTGTAGTTGTTTCTTCAAGAACTTCCTTCAGTTAAATTTTTGTGATTTTTTTACAAAACTTACAATATGAAGAAAAACTAAATCACACCTTTCGCTACCAACTTCTTCTAAATCTATCTCTACTGGAAAACCGTATCATTTTACTATCTCAAATAGAAAATATTCTCATGTTGAGAATCATGACCATAAAATTTCTTCCATCTATCAAATTACAAAAATGGAAAAAACTTTATTTTTATTTTAAAATTACACTTCAGTTACAAAATGCCCGAGTGGGGTTTTGAGTCCACTTGTGTGTTTAAGTGTTTTCTTTAAACTGTATTTTTTTCGTTCGTTCTTTTGGGTTTATTTTTGCAATAATGTTGATGCGTGAAATGAATTCGACACCCTTCTATTGATTGCGAAAATAAAAACAGACCCTTCAGTAAAATACACACAATGAAAAAAAAAAAGAAAAACACTGACATGCACGCATACACTTAAATAAACAAACGGTCACAACAACAGCGGAAAAAGGACCTCTGGCCGCGTCAACATACTATATGGATGTGTTTAATGGTGTGATGATGATGATGATGACGACGACAATGATGAAAAAATATTTCACGTATGATTGTTACAAAATAAATAGAAAATTTACATTTTCGCTGTCATAAACAGTTTTTGAAATTTAAATTTTCAACATTTATGTCTGATAAGCGAAAAACAATTGTTGTTTTTTTTCAAAGAATAATTTTGTTTGTTTGTTGCAAATATGTTAGAAATTGCTTACAAATGTAAATTGAATTCAGTTTGAGTTGTTTTTGCGCTTCTTTGCGTTTTATGTCGAAGGCTTTAAGTAAACAATAAAGGAAACAGGAAATTGAAATTAAAAAAAAAAATATTTTATTTACACAAATATGTTTATGAGTTAAATCAAGGGAATGAGAAAATAAATAAGTAACTTTGCTGGTGGGTGTTTGATGACGCCACACCAGACTATATTTCTTCATTGAAATATTCTAATAATTTTGTTAGTGGTCGTACGAAACTACTCAGCTTTTCATGTTATCATAAATAAATAAAGCAAAAATATAAACTGGAAAAGAAAGCAGACATTAGGCAACCTAATTGATGCCAAGCCTATTATGGAAAACTGTCAAGCCTAAACCAGCATGCCTAAACTAGTAACGAAGTTTAAGACGTCGGTGTACACTAAGATCGCATTGTTCCTCGTCACGGTTATTGCAGAAAAGTAATCTCTATATGTTACTTTACTTTTCAGCAAAGTTTGGAAGGGGTGGTATATAATCTATAAAATCTCCTCTAGATCGGTTTTCCCTTCGCAGTTTCTGTCTTATAAACATGTTTCTATTTCGAAAACGTCAGCTATAAAACTATACTTTAGATCGTTTTTGGACTGTTGCCATATTATCGATCCAATATAGAGTTGCCAGCCTGGCTGGACTTGGCTAATTTTGTCCAGCTTTTTTGATGCTTGTCAAGCTAACATTTAATTTGTCAATTTTTTAGTACTCCACAATAACATGGCAATAATTTTTATGTTGTACATCTGTTATACAACAGAGGGAAATCATAACGTAGATTTTCCTCTAAGGGCGAGTTTTTCTGATAAAGATAATCTTAATTTTTATACCCTCCACCACCATCAGTGGTGATAGAGGGTATATATAACTTTGTCATTCCGTGTGTAACACCAAGAAATATTCATCTGAAACCCAACAAAGTATATATATTCTTGGTCCTTATGAAATTCTGAGTCGATTTAGCTATGTCCGTCTGTCTGTCCGCCTAAAACACGCTCACGTTAAAACTAAGCAAAGGACATCACCCAAATTCACCGAAAATATTTATTGTTATCCTAAGCAGTTTGATATTGAAAATGGGCAAATTCGGTTCACATCGGGAAAGGTTATGAATCAAAATTTGATACAACCTCGAAAAAATAAGCATTTTTTACACATTCTGATGTAATTTTCTCGAAAACTATGTAAGATAATTCCATAAAAATCGGCATAAATTCGTTTCCGCACAAAAACTTAATATCTGTGGAAAATCGCTAGAATCGGTCCACAATTTCATATACCTCCCATACAAAAGTACATATTCCCGGAAATTTGTTTTTTTGTTAATAACTTCCGTTATAATGTCGATTTCTTCACAAAATTTTAGAAATTAAAATTTTATGATAATAGAATTTATTCAGGGGAAAAATTTTTTGGATGGGTCCATAATTGGTCATAGCTCCCATACAAGGTCCCCTCCCGAAAATCACTTAAAGTCGCATAACTCCATAGTAAATTAAGATATCGATATAAAATTTGGTACAAGTATTGCTCTTATATATTGAAATATAACCGTGGAAATTTCTTTGGAGCTATTTGGTCATAGCTCCCATACAAGGTCCCCTCCCGAAAATCACTTAAACGCACATAACTGATTACTAAATCAAGATATTGATAAAAAATTTGGTACAAGTATTGCTCTTATATACAGAAATATTACAATGAAAGCTTTTTTGGATCGGTTCATAATTGGTGATAGCTCACATACAAGGTCCCTTCCGAAAATTAAGATATCGATATAAAGTTTGGTACAAGTATTGCTCTTATATACAGAAATATTACAATGAAAGATTTTTTCGATCGGTTCATATTTGGTCATAGCTCCTATACAAGGTTCCCTACCAAAAATCTTTTAAACGCGCATAACTCATTACTAAGTTAAGATATCGATATAAAATTTGGTACAATGATTGCTTATATACAGAGAAATAACATTGTGAAATGTTTTTCCGGACGGTCCACAATTGATCATAGCTCCAATATAAGGTCCCTTTTAGAAAAACACACATACAAGGTTCCCTTCCAAAAATCAGAAAAAACGTACATAACTCATAACCAAATATTTACATATATACATACATTTAGCAAAAATATTGCTCTTATATACATAAATTCACTATAAAATTGTTTTACGACCGGTCCATATTAGGTCATAGCTGTCATACTCGGTCCATAAAATCACTTAGATTCACAATATTTATTACCAAGTAGAATTCTGAAATATTGTCTTTATGTACATAATTCGTCCTAGCTCCCATACAAAGTCCTTTTATGAAAATCTCTTAAACGCACATTACTTATTACTAAATTAAGCTATTGATACATAATTTGGCAAAAATATTAGTTTTGTATACTTCTATTTCTCCTATACTAGGTCCAGCCCCTAAAAGCGCTTTAACCGTATTATTGTGTTGAACAAAATTTTGTGTAGAACAAAATTATATATGTATTTAACTGAGTGTAATTGGTCAATTAAACCTAAGTTATAAGTTAGAACACACAATCAACAAAAACAATAAAATAATGAATTTGGAAGAAGAAAAATTTAATATTTTAAGTAAATAGTAATTTTCTGATTTCTTTTATCAATATTATTATTGTTTTTTTTTAATTTGGAATTATATTTTTCTAAAATTTTACATTTCAAAAAAAGTGATATTTGCAAAAAACAACTGTTCAATGTGTATGTTTTTGACTGAAAAGTTAGCAATACTAACAAAGTTAACTGATCCTAGATCCATAACTAAAAAACACAATCATCGGTTAAAGTCCGCCTAAATTTGTTTCGAGTTTAATCTAACAGCAAGTTAGTTAGTTAGTTAGTCAGTCAGTTAGTAAGTTTGTAAGTAAGATAGTTAGTTAGATCCCACAAAGATCCCATTACCTTTTCTTCATTCCGAGAGCTAATCTACGGAATTTTATGGTAGTGGTAACTGGCCACTGGCATTTCGGACTCCATGCAAGAAGACTGAACTTACCCAGTAACGACTTCTGCAGGAGCTGTCAGGATGAAGAGGAAAAAGAGAGTATAACTTACTCCCTCTGTTATTGCCCCGCCCCAGGTGATCACAGAATGAGCCTGCTAGGTAGCTATTTTCTGCATGACTTAGCGGATCTATTGGAGGTTGATATCCGGAAGATAGACTCCAACATTCGTGCGACAAACTGGTTTGGTATAGGAAACCAGAGTGAATAGGTCGAAGTGTACTAATACGTCGACCGTTTTCTCTTTTCAGGTACCCAAGTGTGTCCCCTGTGATGACATCGCGAAGACGGCCTGCCTACCTAACCTAACCTAGTAAGTTAGTTAGTTAGTAAGTTAGTTTGTTAGTTAGTTAGTTACTTAGTTAGTTAGTTTGTTACTTCGTAATTTACTCGGTAGTAGTTCTTACGAGATTCATAGGTTGACAACCACAGATTGTCCCTTTTCGATTTGTATATAGGAGTATATCCAGAACCGTAGCTAATTCCCACAAATGAGTACCTTGTGTTATTCGTATCACTAACAATTTGACAAATTACTACCAACACCTTAACCTTCATGTTTTGGAAGTGGTTTACAAGTACTTACTGTTCAAATGCAGACAAATGTCAAATGATTTTGCCACTTTTTTCAGCAACATTGTTTTTAAAATAAAAGTTTCTCATTTATTTATCATTTGTGTTAGTGACTAAAGTATAATGCCAATTGTTGTCAACTAAAGGCAATTTAAATCTAAGTTGCTTTAGCACATGACAACAAAAAAAGTAAGCACTTGTTCTTTTTTGCTCCTTTCTTGGGAATAACATAAAACAAAAGTTCTTTTAAATACAAAAAAGGCTAAAAGATGTTGTTGGAAAAAAATTCACCCCATAAATTACAAAAAAAGAAAAAAACTTTAACTCTCCATACATCACCATACAGCTAATATTTATCCAACCGAGTATTATGTTTAAACATTTAGTCACCCACTTGCACAATTCGTCCTTAATTCCCAGAGTGTTAAACTATGGCTTTACGACAAGTAGCAGCTTACACTTCCCTTAATACTTATTTCTGTTTGTTGTTGTGTTGTTTTTGTAAGGATTTAGATTTTCCGGTTGAAATTTTTTGGTTTTGACTTTTTGGTTGTTATTGTTTTTTATTGTTGAGCTCCCCCTCGAAGTTTGTTTGATTTTTTTTGTTTTGTTTTTCTTAACAATTCTCTCATACTTTTATTTTCATAAAAACAGTTGACATTTTTCTTTCGAAAATTGTGTTTTCATATTCAATTGAAATCCTTTTATTTTTCTATTTGTTTTGTTAAGTGGAGTGCGGTGTAAAATTGTGTACAAAAAAAAAACTTGTTGCTGAAAAAATAGGAATAATTTAAAAGGGATGTTTCGTTTTGTTATATTTGAAAAGTTTTTTTTTTGGGTTCTTAACTGTTTTATACAGTAAGTTTTTTTTTAATAAATGTATATAGCTTTGTTGTGGTTTAGAGAAAAGTTTTTATTCAAGTTTTTTTCTATACTTTTTTCAAGTTCATAGTAAGATTGCAAAATTTGAAGTCATTCTTCAGTATTATCCTTAAAAAATGAAAAAAGAATGGGTTGGTCAACTTTATTGTCTATCCGGTTCAAAATATCATATGTATGCTCAGCACTGTTTTTATGGGAAAGTGTAGAGGTAATAGCCATGGTAGGCAATTCGAAGCTTTCCGTGAGCTGCTGAAGAATATGCAATATTTAAAAAAATCCTAGAAGCTATGAAGTCGTCTTAAGCAAAAGTTAGAAATTTACCAACCCAGCAAAAAACTCGCTAATGTCTTGTACTTATATAACCACTTCCTTTTTTAATGACTACTACTTAACGTCTGCATTACTTTTAAATACTTTTATAATGATTTACATATAATCAGATAAATAGGTACTTTAATTTTAGTTTTACTGCACAATTTGCACAAAAAGATAATAGTTTGTCTGTGACCATTATTGGACGCGGGTGAGATAGCGAACTAACGAACAAGGAGCCCAGGTTCATATTCTTGGTTGGTAGGTTAACGTGGTAGTTCACTGCATGCAAAACTGTCAATTAGAGTCGACGAAACTCTGTTTAAACTGCACGATTAGATCCAGCCTGCAGCTGTAAGGAATCTGAGGATTATGCTTAGACCCATATTTCTCTCCAAGATTACTTCATGGGTTCTCTTTACGGTCAGAACAGGTCATTCACAGAGAAGATGAAAGACCGTTTCTTCGTTTTCCCTATCTTTGCAACTGCCCAAGCAAACTTGCATTTCTACTTATCACCCAGTGTCTTGTTATTACTGAAATCAGCCCAAGATATGTCCCGCCTACTTCGGTTTATAAGATGTCTTGTGCGTTTGTCTTTGCAGGAAAGCCTCAATATCTTGGACCCTTTACTAGTGTCCATGTTATTTCACCTATATTCAGTCTTTTGAAGAAAAAATCTGAGAATACTGGTCTTGGTAAAGCCTGAGGATACTGGTCTTGTAAAAGCGTTGAAAATATAAAGAGCAGATCACGTTCTGGCAAGCTTTATACGCAGAGACCCAAACAATGGTAATGTCAGGCAGGTGACCTTGCCTTGTTAGTATAAGAGTCTAGTGAGAGAAGTGCCGCTTGACTACCGATGAAGATTTCTATTTTGCCACGAATATCGAGAACATGTAGTACTCTACAGGCTGACATTATCGCAAATATTTCAGTCTCGAAGACACTACAATTGTTTTGAAGACGGTTAGCTTTACTTATCCCAGCTTCTACACAGAAGACACCAGAACCAACACCGCAATTTATTTTAGAACCATCTGTAAAGATTCCGCTGGCATATTCTCGCGGTAGGTTACCTCATTACATTGCGCTTCTGGAAGGAACTGTGTCTTTAAATTCTCTATCAAAGTAATAAAGTCGGATGGTTGGTTCAAGAATGGAGGTATATTCATTATGAGCAATTTTTAGTTTTTAAAACAAAACCACTTTTCAGCTTCTTATTTGTAAGTACTTTTATAAGTAATGATTTTTAAACGAGTGTTGCAAGTACTTGCCTCCAATACCGCGTTAATATAATGAGTTAAAATGTTTTTTTTTCAACTTTTTACATTTATTACCTTTCAATGTTAGGTTTTGGATATTTATTCATGATTGTATTTATTTTATGTTTGAGTGTACGATAATTCATTTTTATTGAATTGACCGGTAAAATATTGAGAAAAATAAAAATATATAAAACAAAAAATTTAATTAAAATTTAAAGAAAATAAAATCAAAATGTTCCATTGAAATTATCTTTCTTTTTTTGCAAATTCTCTAGATGTTTACATACCTCACCCCTCTAGAAACATAAAATTCGTTTAAATAGCTTAAATTCCTCAATAATCCCTGTTATAAATACATAATAATTTCATATCAATAAAACAATAATATTTTTTTTTCATTTCTCTTTACTTTCAGCAATGAATTTCTCTATGCAATCTCTACATCATTCGCCCTTAAAAAATATTTTAATGTTTGTACCATTTACAAACAATGTATTTTTATGGAACAAAAAAAAAAAAAAAATATATGTATATATCCCTGTATTCAAAGATAAAAAATAATAACATCCAGCTAATCCACCCACAATAAGGGAAAGTAAGAAAGTAAGTCGGTATGAAAACAATAAAACCATAAAAGAAATAGACTCTGCTGATAAAGCTTTTATATCAATAACACAAGATGTACAACAACAAGATAGAAACATCATCAATAGAACACAAAATCAATCGATTGATGTCCGGACAAAAGCCAATAATACGATGGAAAGTAAAAAAATATAACTTACTAAAAAATCTTTGACTAAAATGGATGAGAAAACAAGTAGGTATGAATGTGTAATCGGACATGGTCGACTATATGATAGCCTACACCAGTCAATATGTTAAAAATGTGAATTATTTTTATACCATACACCACTTTAGTGGGGAGGGGACTGGGGACTGTACACTGCAACGAGGACAGCTTTACTTGGGTCCAATTTGGTCAATTGGAATGTCTGAAAAGAAAATAAGAGAGAGAAAAAAGCGTTACAAACAGTAATGGTAGTATTAAGAAATGAAGAATAAACTGAAGTAGATAGAGTTGATATGAAAAACATTTCGACAATCCTAAAAATTCAAGGGCCGTGTAGTTATACAGAAGATGAGTAATTGTTTCCTCTTCTTCCTCACTTTGACGCTAGGGGAATTGGTCTATATCCAGTATTGCCATCCTCGTGTCAGCTTTTGCCAAGATATTAGCAGTAATATTGCCAGTAATATCCTCGTGTCCTTTGACCCAAACTAGGATAGTTTTTGAATGTCTCGCCATCTCGTTGAGAAACGCCCGGCATTCTTGAACATGTTTTGATACAGAGTATACACCTATCAAGGATTTGATAGCGGCTTGGCTGTCAGTATAGATTTTGATATCCCTATAGAATATCCGATAGTACCTAAGTCAATTAGATGCCCTTTTAATCGCAAAAATTTCCGCTTATAGGATAGTGTTCCAAATTCTTCAATAAAAATACCACCGCCGACACCTGTAGCTGTTTTAGAACCATGTGTATATATATGTTGACCGTCATCATCTATAAGTGAAGGTAATCAGGGATTATGCTATACCGGAAGATTTTCGTGATACACGGTTCCGGAATGCAGTAGTCAGAGACAAGTTGTAGATTTGAGAGAAGGTCTACAATCTTTGCATGACCTTTGGAACCTTAGATCCATCTGTTTGAGATACTTAATCTAGCTGCAGTGCCAGTTCAGCGTAGCGAACAACGCTTTACTGGGCATCCTCCTAAAAACACCTGTTATAAGAAGAACTGATGGTACACTGGAGGAGCCCGACATCATGTTCAACGACTTTTCCGGTGTAGGGGGAGGTGCGGATGAGGAAACCGACATCAGGGTCTACGATCCTCTTTTGCACAAAAGGGCACATGGGAGACACGTTTGTCACATAGCTTTGGTTTTGTTTATTTGCACAGTATTCGCCTACAAAGCCACCGCCCCTCATGGATCAAATAGACCGTCAAGCCGCCCATTATAGGAAAAGACGCTTGTTGCGTTTCCGCTATGCACATTTAAGTGCTGGAATCCACTAGGGATTCAATCGGACCCCTCAATCGATTGCCCTACCTCGGTGATAGAGCGAATACTGACAGACCGCCCAATATGAAAAACAGACGTATGTCAGGTGGGAGGGGTAGTTCTTAGTATCGTGCTCATCATATGACCCGTCTAACAAGGGATCATTCATTGCACTTAAGCCTTCTCATCGCGACAAGATGACTAACCTTCGTGAAGGTGGGTATATGACCAATGTTTTTGGGTGTTACAAACATCAGCACAAACGCATAATACCATCCCCACTTTAGTGGTGTAGGGTGTAATGAAAATGAAGTGAACATGAATCCGTAAATGATGCAGTCAGTCAGTCAGTCGGTTCTATATAAACGTAACATTTATAAATCCTTTGTATGTTTTTTAGTATTTTATTTTTCATATTTCTTTTATTTTTTCGATTTTTTTTTATAATAAGAAGAATGAATGAAAGCATGAACGTGTATTTGTTAGTTTATCCCCCTTTTTGATTGCGATTTAGATCTATGAATATTAAACGGCACAATTTATATTGCCAAAACGAATCATGTATTTGAATAATTAAGAATTTAAAAAATTTGTGTGTTTTTTATCAGAAGGATTTGAGAAAAACTTTTTTATAAAAGTGGATAAATTTCTTATTTTTTTAATTTTTGTATTTTTTACTGCACTGATTTAAAAAACATTTTAATATCATGTCCTAAAACTAGTAATTACTTTCAGAGATAGTATGTTGAAGACCTAAAACAGAAGCTTCAATCCAGAAGTCCGAACAATAACGGATTGTGTAAATTGGATGAGAAAAAATGGCGACCACATGGATTAATATCTTAGCAAAATTAAAACAAAGTATTTCCAAAAGAATAACATTTATCACCACTTCAAAAGAAGCATTAAGTGAATTTGTGGAAGTGCTGTTTATTGACTTCCAAAGAAGGGAAAGGTATACAAATTTGTTACAAATTAAAGGTAAATATTTTTTTACTGACATTTTTTGAACTAAACTTATTTTATTTTGGAGTTGATTGATGATAATTTATAGATAGAACATACAAATTACATAATAGAATAGAACATACAAATTGCTTACTGAGAATGACTTTAGATGTAGTGAATTTGGAATCAAATAAAAAGTCAATCTCTGTTATGAAAAGCGTGTGTTAAAATCATTATTTCTTCAGGTCTTTTTAAGTTCTTCCATTGAGTAAATTCTACTTCTTTTTCGCTTCTTTGAAAGTTTTTGCTGGATATCTGACCATAGAATTGTATCTAAGACTTTATTTGATGGTAAGAAAGCTTTAACTAATTATTCTACCAGAGATTAAATTAACATAATATGGGAAAAAGGACACTTCAGAGTAATCAGCAACGAATGAGCGAATGTTACAGCTTTAAGGGAAAGGAAGCTGGGGTTAGTTAACCTGATGAACGTAGAACCATTCGACATAACTAAAGATGAATTAAAACCATGGTTAAGAGAAAACTCATAAGGCCTTTTGGAATTATAAATCAGTGGGTAGAACCCACATTAGTACGATCGTACGTATTCTGAGTAAACACACTGGATGACGAGCACAAAATCGGACGTGCGGATTCAGAAGAATGTAGAGCATGTGGAGAGGACAGTGAAACTCTGAAGCATTTTCTTTGCCTCTGTCAGGTATTTGTTGAAAATTTATCCAAGTATCTAGGAATTGATGTTATTCCCGAAATAATATTCCTCACAGATTGAAAAATTCTTAGGAATTAAGTCCAGGAATCTAAGTTTTAGAACATTGAAAAATAAAAATTCAGTGAACATTTTATTTAATCAAAAAGAGTGTACACAACAGGCCCGAAAGCGACCGAGGCTTCGGATTAATGTTATATACATCCTCCTATCAACTTAACCTTACTTAATTTCAGAAAGATTTTTGAAGTTCCTCATGGATTCGGATATCTCGACAATAGTGCACACTCCCAAGGAATGGACAAAGGCAAATGTGGTTTCAAAAGCTAAAAAGATGAATCTGTCATCGTTTTCTTTCGTTCTTCTTCTTCTAAAGGCTGATAGTTCACTTTAGTAAAATATACATATCTAATACTATTCTTGGTGCTATTGAAAAAACACTCCATAAGAAACCATGAACACCTCATCAATTATCGATTTTAATATAATAATCAGGAATCAATCGATTTTAATATAAGAATTAAAACTATCAAATATTTAAGAGACCTTAGAGTCCTTCGTCTGGATGACACAATATTAAGTATATGAAGGAAAACCAAATGGTTGGTTGGTTATCGTGGTAGATCAATGCAAGCGAATAGACAAGTAGAATCAAATAGATTCCGTTTTGACCAGACCACTCCAATCGTGTAGTATTGTATGGTATTAGATCCAACCTGCAGTCGTAATGTCAGGCAGCTTAGACCGAGATATCTCCGGATTAAATATGAAGTAAATTCGTATATCTGAGAAACTATTAGATCTAGAATCTGCAAATTTTACATAAAGAACATTGATACTCATGTCAAAATTTAGAGAATTACAAGCGGATTTTCAATGGGGGCTTGGCTTCACATATTCATAATAAATAAAAAATATCATATATCTTGGAAACAATAAGATTATTCAAAATTTTCATAGATTGATACAAATTGGCGAACTTGCAATATATATCGTGGCATCTCTCAAATGTAAAATATCTACTTATCAAAATCAAAAATTTATTACTTTAAATCTTAAAACATCTCCCTTTGGACTCCTAAACTTATAATTTCCTTGCATTATTAACTATGTACATATTTAAATATGTAACTGACTTGGCAATGGTTCCAGAAAACATTTTGTAATTTTTTTTCCATTTCTTTTGGTAAATTTTATTAACTGCAAAAATCTTATTTGCATGTTTATTTTGTTTAATTTTGCGTTATGCACCCTCTTGAACACAAGACAATTATTATGCCCTAAAAAATAGACGAAGCAATAAAAGAAGGAAACATTTTCCAAATTCCCCAAACGCATATTATTTGATGAATTTTCCACTTGTTGTTAGATTTACATTTACAAAAAAAAAGAAAAATCTACTAAATTCGATTTACTCCTATGCTAATGCTTGTGTCAAACTTGTCAAAGTTGTCTGTCTAAAACGCTGTTCTTTGCTGACTTTGCACCCTCAATTGGAAAATTTTGAAATGAAAACAAATTTCATGCTTAATGTCGCGGTTTCGACTTTTTTTATTGTGCGAATTTGTTTGTTTACGCCAAATAACAAATTTCGAAAAAAAATTTGCATTTTAAGTGCGTTTGCCGTTTGTCTAAAAAATAATATTTATAAATAAGATTTTAACGCATATGTACAAATACGTTTAACTTTTTAAGCAACCATGACACCATCATGGATGACAAAGCAACCCCCTCCCCTAGAAATTTTGCTTTAGCTACTACTGCTTATGATGTTGCTGGTAGCTGAAACAAAATCTCTATGAAATCTAAGAACTTTTGGAAAAAAAATAAAGAAACATTAAATCTCATCATGTCTGTTGAGGGAAAATCGTGACTTTTCCATCAAATCAAAAAGTCGTTATAGATAGATAGGTTTTTGTCTTTTCTGATACCCTATAATCTGCACTCTTGCTATGACATAAACATATGTTAAGATACACATATACTTTGCTTCAGAATAACGAAGCATAATGGATCAGTTTATTCGATTTGCTATAAGCACTCTTAACGCAGGATCCTGCGCCGACAGACCGGAGGTCACGGTTTCGATTCCAACCAAATCGTGGAAGGCCTTGGTGTGCCTTTCGGATATGATGTCTGAAACAGCGTCCTTTCATATTAAATAACTTACTAACTTACTAACTTACTAACTAACTAACTAACTAACTAACTAACTAACTAACTAACTAACCAACTAACAAAATAACTAACTAACTAACTAACTAACCAATTAACTAACTAACTAAATAACTAACTAACTAACTAACTAACTAACTAACTAACCAATTAGCTAAATAACTAACTAATTAACTAACAAAATAACTAACTAACGAACTAACTAATTAATTAACTAACTACCGAACTAACTAACTTACGAACTAACTAACTTACGAACTAACTAACGAACTATTTCATTAAATCGCTCGGTTCTTTAAACCGAGGTCTTTCAAATATGCGTGTTTTTCGAAAGGACTTTTTGGATTTTGCCGCAATTTTAACAGTAAATTCTGAACTAACTAACTAAATAACTAACTAACCAATTAACTAAATAACTAACTAACAAAATAACTAACTAACTAAATAACTAACTAACTAACTAACTAACTAACTAACTAACTAACTAACTAACTAACTAACTAACTAACTATCTAACTAACTAACTAAGTAACTAACTAACTATCTAACTAACTAACTAACTAACTAACTAACTAACTAACTAACTAACTAACTAACTAACTAACTAACTAACTAACTAACTAACTAACTAACTAACTAACTAACTAACTAACCAATTAACTAACTAACTAACTAACTAACTAACTAACTAACTAACTAACTAACTAACTAACTAACTAACTAACTAACTAACTAACTAACTAACTAACTAACTAACTAACTAACTAACTAACTATCTAACTATCTAACTAACTAACTAACTAACCAATTAACTAAATAACTAAATAACTAACTAACCAACTAACAAAATAACTAACTAACTAACTAACTAACTAACTAACTAACTAACTAACTAACTAACTAACCAATTAGCTAAATAACTAACAAAATAACTAACTAACGAACTAACTAATTAATTAACTAACTACCGAACTAACTAACTTACGAACTAACTAACTTACGAACTAACTAACGAACTATTTCATTAAATCGCTCGGTTCTTTAAACCGAGGTCTTTCAAATATGCGTGTTTTTCGAAAGGACTTTTTGGATTTTGCCGCAATTTTAACAGTAAATGAGCTATAAGTACCGCTTCTGAACTAACTAACTAAATAACTAACTAACTAACCAATTAACTAAATAACTAACTAACAAAATAACTAACTAACTAAATAACTAACTAACTAACTAACTAACTATCTAACTAACTAACTAACTAACTAACTAACTAACTAACTAACTAACTAACTAACTAACTAACTAACTAAGTAACTAACTAACTATCTAACTAACTAACTAACTAACTAACTAACTAACTAACTAACTAACTAACTAACTAACTAACTAACTAACCAATTAACTAACTAACTAACTAACTAACTATCTAACTAACTAACTAACTAACTAACTAACTAAATAACTAACTAACCAATTAACTAAATAACTAAATAACTAACTAACCAACTAACAAAATAACTAACTAACTAACTAACTAACTAACTAACTAACTAACTAACTAACTAACTAACTAACTAACTAACTAACTAACTAACTAACTAACTAACTAACTAACCAACCAATTAGCTAAATAACTAACAAAATAACTAACTAACGAACTAACTAATTAATTAACTAACCACCGAACTAACTAACTTACGAACTAACTAACGAACTATTTCATTAAATCGCTCGGTTCTTTAAACCGAGGTCTTTCAAATATGCGTGTTTTTCGAAAGGACTTTTTGGATTTTGCCGCAATTTTAACAGTAAATGAGCTATAAGTACCGCTTCTGAAAGTCGTTGTAAATCACACTAAATTTACCCAATTGATTACCACCTTTTTAAATGCGTTTTGATGCCACTGCTTTAGGTTTTGAGACATCATGCTATAACAATTATTGTTGCGTTATCGTTTATGTTATTTTAAACAAATTTTTTTTGAAAGTTTTATTGTCATCAATGTTCAATATGCCCGGACACCCCTACCCCCCGGAATTCACTTTAATGTCTAATAATTTCCAATTTTATTTACATAAAATTTCCATACCATCTGCACTTGTTTTCGTTTTAATTTTTTTTTAGTTGAAAATTCCATTTGCTTACAAAGTTATTGTTTCAAATCGAATAAAAAAGGAAATTTGTTATGCCCTCCTTATTATCCTTGTTTATCTGTATATAATGTTGCTCTGCATATCCTTGTTTATTGTATTGTATTGTTTGTTGAGTTTTGTGTGTGTCTTTTGTTACCTTTACATTTAACTACAGTTTATGGATATTTTTGTGTATTATCTGACTGGGTTTCTTTTAATTTTACGCTTATTGGTTTTTGGCAATCGCCTGTGCAAATAAGTTTCAACAGCGATAAGCCGGTTTATGTAGTTCGTCGTTCGCATTTATATTGAATCCTGTTGATGTTTCAAATAAAATGGAAAAAAATCAAACGAAACCATAAACTAGTGTTAAGTAAAAAAGATCCAAATATATTCTTGTTAATCTGGTAAGCGTGCCTTTATTATAAGCCTACTCAATGGTCGGGAAAATGACGAGGATGGTGTTTTAGTAGAATGGTCTAAATTTTGTGATAGTTATAGAAGATTATTTGTATTTTAGTATTAAAATTTTATTTGGGTCAAACAAATATAATTTGAAATCATTTTTTTACCAGAAACTTAAGGTATCCTCGAAATGCATTGAATCGATTTAATGTTTTGAGAATAAAGATGTGAAAGAAATTAAAATTGATATTTTACTTACCTGAATGTTACCTGACATTCAATAGCTATATCTCTCGCCATTAAATCTCTTAGATTATACCAGTGGATACTCAACTTTGATCTGTTTTTAAGTTTTCATAGCATTCAGCTTCCTAATAGTATAAGTAAGGTTGGTTGGGTATTAAAATGGGTCCACGTTTTCGTATAATCTCCATATAAGATCCCCTTAAGATATTTTTATACCCTTCACCTTCGTTAGAAGGGTATATATAAGTTTGTCATTCCGTTTGTAATTTCTATAATATAATTTTCCGACCCTATAAAGTACTTATATTCTGGATCCTTATAGAAAACGGAGTCGATTAAGCCATGTCCTTTCTTTACTTTTGGTACTTTTTCGTTTTTCAAAAGGTACTTTTTGAATTTTCTATAATGTCGAACCTAGATATATGAAATTAAGTATGTAGAGTCGGAATAAGATTAGAATCCATCAAAGAGAACTTATGGTACTTTTTAGTTTTTCAAAATGTTCTTTTTGAATAATATATAATATTGAACGTAGGAACATGAAATTAAGTAGGTAGATTCGGAATTAAATAAGATCACATAAAGGGGAACTTTTTGGTGCTTTTTCGTTTTTCAAAAAGTACTTTTTGAATTTTCTATAATATTAAACCTAGAAACATGAAATTAAGCATGTAGAGTCGGAATTAGTTGAAAACACATAAATGGTAAAAGGTACTTTTTGATTCAGAATTAGGTGAGAACACATAAAAGTGAACTTTTTGGTACTTTCTCGTTTTTTAAAAGGTACTTTTTGAGTTTTCTATAATAATGAACCCACAAACATGAAATTAAGTATGTAGAGTGGTGGTGAAGGGTATATAAGATTCGACACAGCCGAATATAGCACTCTTACTTGTTTCGTATTACTGTCCTACAAATTAAAGAATAGCGATGAAATTCGATAAAAAAAGTTTCTTACGATCTTTCTACCAAGTTTAATGAGGATCGGTCCATAATCTATCTACCAAATTTTATGAGGATCATTCTGGCATTGACCCTACACCCCATATAAGATTCCCTGCAGAACATAAATAGGTTTCATACACAAATATGTTTCATACGAACCAAAATCTATCTTCCGAATTTTATGATGATCATTCCATAATTTACCTTACCCTTATATAAGGTCCACTCCAGAACATAGTTTTATCGGTCATTGCTAGCTTAAAAATACGAGTATAGAGATGAAAAATGACATAAGAAAGTTCCTTGTGATCCAGCACTTCGACAAAAAGTCAATGCACCAAAATAAGACAGTGGTTTCCATTTATGTCTAATCCCCTGGTTGGCTCTATTTCGACATAAAGGAAAGTTCCTTGTGACGCTAAATCGCTCAATACATACCCAGCACTTTGACAAAGAGTCAATGCACCTAAAAAAAGTAATTTCCATTTACCTCTAACAACCTGTTTGGCTCAATTTCATTACTGAAGTAGTCTTCATGAGGGAGATGATAGTGTACTCTTTGTAAGCGAGAGAGTGGACACTTGAACTTAAGCTTCTTGCTGTCACTTTTTAATCTATAAGGTGACGATGGATTGTTAAAAAAGCTAGTCACTCGCTGTCTAGATGTAACAGTGATTTCCATTTAAGTCTAACTACTTGGTTGGCTCCATTTCGTCACAAATGTACTCTTCACGACGGTGAAGACAATCGTCGCTTTAGTTTACCGTTTGTAAGCGAGAGAGTGGACACTTGCACTTAAGCTTCTTGCTGTCTCTTTTTAATCTATAAGGTGACGATGGATTATTAAAATAGCTAATCACATATACACTCGCTGTCTAGATGTAACCCTAAATGGTAAGTTAAATAGGTAGCTTTGGACTTTCGACAGAACAGCTAAGTATTGGTTAACTCATACTTATGCAATATTTCAAAAAACATTGCATACTTTCAGGTTCCTTAATATTGATTTCAATAAAAATATTTAATCCATTATTGAGCGAGAGATTGCACACTTTAAAAACAAACTTAAGTTTTTTGTTGTCTCTTTGTAATCTATAAGGTGACGATTGATTTCCTCATAGGAGAAGCACATGTTAAAATAATTAGTCACCTGGTCACTCGCTGGTTAGGGTAACCCTCAGTTGTACAGTATTTCAAAAAACGTTGCATACTTTCAGGTTGCTTAATGTAAATTGTAATAAAAATATTAAATCTATTAAGTCCCAGTTTGTGAGCGATAGAGTGGACACCTGAAAAACAAACTTATGCTTTTTGTTGCCTCTTTGTAATCTATGGAGTGACAATTGATTTCCTCGTAGGACAATCACATGTTTAAAATTCACCTAAATACTAGCTGTACCCCTATCCCGAACTAACACCTATTAAACCATCAGTTTAATAGGTGTTAGTTCGGGACTTTCCGATAAAACTGCTAATATAGTAGTACCTATAGTACCTATAAGTATTGGTTAATTCGTACTTATGGAAATTTTCAAAAAACGTTGCATACTTTTAGGTTGCTGTCAAAAATAAATTTAATTACTTTGAAGAAAAATGTTAATATTTTATAAAGAATTTGAATTTTAAATAAAAAAAATATATTAAAAAAATCTCAGGTGTATATTCTCAACAATAAGAAAATACATGAAAAAATGAGCACACACATAGACAGACAGTTAGACACATGTCTAACGGCATAATGTACAATGAACAATTTTAATATGCGTAAATAATACTTACAGCTGTAACACACAAACACACACACATACACACTGTACAATGAAGAGTAATACAATATTAGTAAGTACCATAGATAGACAGCGAAAATAAATAGCAGCAAGTAGATCTAATAAGGTAGTTCCTATATTTAGAAATATTACTTTTGATTCGTTTAAGTTTCAATATTTTTGTCCGTCGAAAAAACTGGTATAAGTCTAATGTACAAACATTCTAACGAGAATATGAAAGTTGAGTTTAAGCATGCATCATGATGTAATAAAATTATGAATTTTATAGACAACAAGTACAAACCAGGACAAAACACACACACATACACGCACAAACTGCATAAGTACACATTGGAAAAAAAGGTGAATTATAATGAAACAAAAGAAGCGTTGAAAGGAATTTATTAAAAATTCAAGTACCACTGTGTGTTGTCAACACACACAAAATAGCAACAATGACAACAATAATATAAATGGAATCATTGTTAAAAAAATATATAAAATTTTGATAGTCAAGTATAACTATATGATACCCTACATTAGCGATTAAGTAAAGATGAGGTCTCTAACATCGCAGCTACAAATCAGCCTGCAGCGGATTTGTTGACTGAACAAACTTACTTCATTATCAACCTATGCAACATTTCGTAGGCTCAATGAATTATTTTTATTAAAATAAAACTAATAAAATACTTCATGAAAATCATAAATATTTTCCATCACTCCAATGCAATCTAATATTGATTTAAAAGTGCTCATCAGATTAATGAATATTCATATACTAACAATGAAAAAAACATTCTCAATACTTATGAAAAATATAGTTATTATAATGAAAGACGAGTAAAAGCTTTTTAAGTCTCAGGTCAGCTATGGGGTCACTCGGTAAAGCTCTATTCATCATTTTGAGTGTTAGCAACACTTGCACGAACACAACATTACCGCTCGACTATGTTGGTGTAGCGTATAGAATTGTAGAAAGAGCAAATGTAATGAGATCTAATTTTTAAACGTAAATATAAATGTATGCATGTGTTGGAATATTTTCATGAACATCATGTGAAATGTTGATGATGATTTTGATGTCAACAATGACAAAAAAAGAATTACATTCACAGACATAAAGATACTTACTTTAGTGCATATATATGGAGTACATACAGTGGGTGATAAAAATATTTGGCATAATATGTATAATAGGAGCAAGCAGGTTTCAAAAAGAATACAGTTTTTGCCGTTTTGATCAAGTCCTTTCAGGCACGGTTTGTCTACTCTGTTTTGGATAACAAAATCGCATCCAAAATGTATTGGATTTTGTTGTTTTTTGCCAATGCTTCAAATATTTTTATTATAAGAACTATAAACTACTGAAAAATTTCGATAACTTTGAATTTTTATGGGTAATCGATGCTACGGATGGAATTAGATAACAAACATTTTTAAAAAGATTAGATTGATGAGCTGTTAGTGTGTTACTTTATATATGATTATTAATACAATCAAACAAAATTGATGTTTGAGTTCTCGATTGCGGTGATATAAGGTTCAAAAGTAGCTTTTGCTGAGCTTTCAGAGATCTTTAAGACTGTTTTATTTTTCTTTGAATCAGGTCTTAATTAGACTCAATAAATTCAATACTTTAACAACAGATTCTAAAAGATAATTCCAATTTGTATCTGCTTTTATAACATTTGCGTTGATTTGTCTTTTCCATGTATGTGTAACCTGTAGCTTTAGCTGCCTTATGCCAATTCCATTATATGAAAATTTGATCCGTACCAGCTCCCTTGAGGATTCCATCAATGTTGTGGCCTTGTATTTACATACGAGAATTTCGGAAGCAATATAGAATTGCTATGACATATGGCATAGATAATAATTGGATATTAAAGCTGACAGGGAAACTTTAAACATTCAGATATGTGGAAGTTGGGTTTTCAACCATACTTATTTTAATAATATAGTAATAATTTTTTTCTCTCCTTTTCTAGAGATACATACGTATGGAGAGTTTCAAATGGAAGTATAGGAACCAGATGTGGCAAACGCGTCATTAATTCGAAGTACGATATCACAGCTATTGGTTATATATATCTTCGAGTGGTAAGTCATTTCTAATTAATACCGGTTTATGCAAGTGTTGAGGATTTGACAATCTTTGGCCGGTCGTTCTGGACCGGAAATCCAATTGTTGTGGTAATGTTTATTAGTCGTGGTTGGTTACAGTGTCGATTTATTCCCATACATTTAGTTTTTCCCTTACGAATCTTTAAGCCCACGTTCAAAGTTACTTCTTTAAGTTTCATGATGTTTGTTGAGATGTCAGTCAGGGTGCTTACACCGAGTTTTTCCCGTAGTCCCAATTATATAGATTTGGATGTGTCAGTTGTTGTAGAAGTTCGATTGTGACAGGTAGTTCTTGTTTGGGAAAACGCTTTCAGTTGAAATAGTTGTTGCTGAGTTGGCAATCTTTGGCCGAGTTTCACTCGATTCGTTCCGGAGCGAAAATCCAATTGTCGTGAGAACTGGATGTGTCAGTTCAAGGTATAGAAAGCCAACATAAAGTCTATTCAAAGTAAATTGAGTTGAGATTTAAATTCGTCTACGATTCTAAAAAGGTGCTGTCCAAGTTCCCAAGTTAGATGTGAACAGAGTCGCGGATATCTAATGATTTAATGATAATGATTCGGATAACCGGTCGTTATAAATAATAAAATTTTTCGATCTTCATGTTGTAAGTAGAAAGGGGACCATGCGCCACTTTTTTTTTAAGGCGGAATCAAATCAAAACCATATTCTTAATATTTTTCTTGGTTCGGATACTTAGATATGTTGGCTTTAGTTTTATTCCTTTCAATTAGTTTCAATTTTTTTCGGGCTTATTGTTTACTATTATTGACGTTCTATTACTGATTAATATATTTTTTCTATCACAAAAACTAAAAAAGTTAGCACAAAAAGTTCACACAGTGAAATATTTTCATAGTTTTTCATTTTGAAAAACTATTAATCACGTCTGCCTCCCATCATATGTAAAGTTAATGTTTCAAATTTTCAGGGATGATAGATAATCGATAAACGAAGACAAAATTTGATAATGCGATAAAATCGATTATTTAGTTTTCAAGTTATTCGCTATTGGCGGATGTGCCCCTATGGCGCATGATCCCCCTTCTACCCTACATAATGTAATGGTCCTACATTTTTCGATATAAAGGTTTTTAGAGTAATTTATGTATTTTATGTAATTTTTCATATGGAGTTTTCTAAACTACCCAATCTATGCCAATGGGTTGTAATCGAACTAAATGTCACATAATCTCAGACTTTGGTTAAATTCTAGTTCCGATTTTGGACTTTGTTCTGACGTTTTATTTATTTATTTATTTATATATTTATTTCGACATTACAATACCGGGAAACGATGACCATACAGCCGTTGTAGTGTAGCAGACCAGTGTCTTTGGTGGAAATCGAATCTATAACCTCTAGACTGACAGGCTACCGGGACTAAATAAACAGCAGTTCATATGTTTATTTAGCAATTGTTTCATCAATGATATGAAAGTGGTAATTACTCTTCATCATGAGCTACGATCTTTTATTCATTATAAACTTTTTTGTGCTTTTGTGCTTCCAAACTTTTTCCTTGTCAAGAAACTTCATACACATACTGTTCCTTGTTATTCAATGTATCAAAAAAATATTACAACAAGCAAGCACTTCTTTTTTTATGACAATGGAAAATGATTTTGTGCATAATTTATTCGACTGATTATTATGAAACGAACCTTTTTACAAAATTACCTTCTCGCAAACACATACATTTACACACACACACTCTCTCTCTCTCTCTCTAGTACTTAAACACTTGTTCTCCAAATTTATTCTTGTATATGTCACTTCTTCGTTACTCGCTTGCAAAAGTGGAGGACATTTATACGTTGAAATGGCAAAATGCCACACTTGGGGCATTATTGTTTGTAACCTTTTTTTTCCAACTTCCGCATTCATACTTTGATATAACTTTTCCACCTTTCTTTGTAAGTGTGCTGACTGCCGTGTCTTTGTAATTTTTACAATTAAATATGATTCCCGGTATAAACTTAAGTACTTGTCAAATGTCTACACTCCATGATTATGATGATTTTGTTTGTTGGTTGGCAAGTTGTGGAATGGAATTTATTCATCGATGATATAAAACTTTAAACTAAATTTACTTGTATGAAAGGCGATTTTTTAGAGGGGACTATCCATGAGGGGTGGGGTTAATTATTTACCGATCTTCATCAAATTTGGTAGAGAGAATCTGTCTCATATAAGACTTATTTATGACGAATTTACTTGCATTTTTAAAACAGTTATGACTGTTAAAGCTGTGGACCGATATTGCCCATTTTCAATACCAAACAAACCTTACCTGTAAAAAGTAGCTCTTTCCGTTCGGAATTTGTCGTACTTTCAACAGACGGACCCAAAGTATATATACTTTTGAGGGTCAGTATTTCGATGTGTTACAAACGGAATGACAAAATCAATAAAACCCCGATATGTTTTGATTGTGGTTATAAAAATTATGAAGTTTTTATTAACACTATAACTGATTAACGAAATCAATCTCTTACAACTCTGCATTACCTTTATCATTTATGATGAAAGTAAAATTTTCCAAAAAATCTTATTTCAAAAATATATTTAATTTTTACGATTTAAAATGAACAGGTTGAAATTCAAATTATTATGTTTGTAACCGCTTACAACATTAAAATTTCCATCTGAGTCCTCCTCAATGTATAAGTAGTTCGATGTTAATAAATATTACAAGTGTTAGTGGAAATGTAGATGTTGCAAACGAATGCTTTTAACTGATCCCTGCTGTGCATTTCTTTATCGAAGTTTATGTTCTTATTTCAAGTCCCCAATGGAATTGTTAGTTGCTGTTTTTGTCATTATGTGAGTTTTTGTGCGCGAAGTGTGTGAAGTGGTTACGCGTGTTTCTTTTTACTATTCATTTGGTGAAAATGTCTTGTAAAAATATTGTCGTCGCCCATAAACGAGTGTTTGTCGTTAGTACTTTCATATTATATTTGCCAATTTATTTTGTTACAATTGCATATTTAAGTAGCTTGAACTTGTTCTCCTTTTATAATGAAAATTATACATTTGGTTTTATTATTTTCTTGCTTTGTAAGTGGATTTTGCTAAATTCAAAGTTGGGTTGGTATGTGGGTTGTTAAAGGAAGCTTCTAGGTTTTAAATTTTAATGTTTTGTCAAAGAGAATTTTTTGGCTGTTGGCAAATTCTTTAAGGTATTGGTTGGAAAATATTTATATTTGAAATTAATTAATATAATAATTTCTAAAAATGGCCAAAAATAGAAAGAATAGGAATAAAATTAATATATGCCATTGATCAGAGCTTAAAATTCTGATCTTTCTTAACAGATCTATTGGAAATGGAACTCAAAAGTTTAGTAAAGGATACATTGATGGGGAATCAAAAACGTATGAAAAAGAAAGAAAAATCTTTTATATTGCTGATAAAATCGCTCTCAAGATATTTTGATATAATTCTAATTAAAAAAATACTATGATAAAGAAAGTTTCCAGAATTTTATTATCTTCACCTCATTCGTCTAAATCCGTTTTTTAAAGTTTGTATATTTTTTGACCTCTTATTCATTGTATTATACTATCCTCGAATTTACACGAATTTTGGGAAAACTTCTTATCCTAATTATACCCTACACCACTATAGTGGGGAGAGTATTATCCGTTTGTGCATAATACTCTTCTTAAAGTATACCAATCGCTTTAGAATCACTTTCTGAGTCGATTTAGCTATTTTCCGTCTGTCCGTACGTACGTCCGTCCGTCTGTCTGTCTATGTGTCCATGTAAACATTTTGCGCACGCTACAGGTTGCAATTTTCAAGATAATTTGATGAAATTTGGCACATACTCTTTTTTTGCATCAAGGACGATCGCTATTGAAAATGGTTGAAATCGGTCCATTATTTCTCCTAGTCCCCATACAACCGTACCCCCCGAATCGGGCCTTTAGGCTCATAAGTACGTTAAATGTTTTATAATGTCAACAAAAATCAGCAAAAATTAGTTTTATAGAATAATAAATGACAATACTAATTTTTTTGTGATCAGGCCTTATTTCACCCTAGCCCCCATACAGACTAATATTCCACAATAAAACAAATTAAATACTTTATTTAAAAAAAGTTCAAAATTTTAACATACTGACTGGTGTAGGGTATCATATGGTCGGCAATGTCCGAGTGGCCTTGTGAGATTCAGCCTTCATTGTACGAACGCTTTTTGCATTTGCCAGGTTAACGTCATTAAAATCCCTTCCGTGGTTCCATTATTGTCGAATTCAAAATTTTCATATTTCAATTACAACTTTAATTTGGGGCTTTACATGATTTTTCGTTCTGAACTAATAATGTAATGAATTCTAATATAATAAAATTAAAGTCGAATAATTATAATTTTTCATAACTTGAGACTATAGTACAGACTATCAGAAACTCTCTGATTGCTATTCTCTTTAACAGCAGGAGAGACTATGGTACTGAAATTTCAAAGCAGATCAATACTTCCGACCACTGCTCAAGTACTTTATGGCAGCGTTGCGCGTTCATATTGTTCTAATTAAGAAGATTTTCAGCAATTCACACGTACACAATCCGATCATAAATAAAACTCATTGCAAGAGAGTAAAAATTGCAAAAAATTGTAAAAACAACAACAATATTTTCAAACTCGATGGTAATGTTAGACTGTACTGTTGCTCTCTCTACAGTGTGTAAATGAGTAGCCTGAATGACACACTAATACTGTTGCATCTCAGATGATTTGGTTTTACCGATTATTGGATCAAATTTTGAAAGGGATAATTGCAATTCATGTCATCACCTAGTAGTTGTCTCCATCTGTTAAGGAGAGGACATGATGGAAGAAAGCAATATAAGAAGAAGCCTATGGAAACAGAAAAAGTATAGTGATAGTGAAAGATAAAATTCGCTTTTGATGCAGAAAAAGCTTACTGACAAGAATTTCGCAACAACCAAACCCATGAGGAACAGTGAGGGGAACTGACTATGTCCATGACCGAACAACTTACAAAATGGAGGCAACATTACTCAAGTATGCAGTTCAACTCTCCGTTATCTGCTGAAAAACTGTGTAAGTGCAAAAAAAGTTCGTAGAACCAAAGAACCATACAATCTGGTACTTCGGGTAGCCAGTTGACCGCGGACTTGTCCTGGCTGGTAGTGGCTGAGGTTAAAACCCAAATTCACGTGTAGAGTAAGAGGCGGTTAAAAGACTGATATTCAGTAAAATCCACATTTCGCTGTTGCGAAACTTATGCGCCCTTAAATCTAGAGTGAGTCTGTCGTATGTTGTTCCCTTACGAGTGTGTCAGATGTATGAGAAGTGTACAGGGTTCAATGGTGATGGTGTGATACCATTGAATTTTCCTTCCATAGCAGAGAAAACTCTGCCCCTTCCAGATTTACCACGGTCTGTTCTCTATGAGAAAGAACAAAGTCTTTGGCTTATTTAATGGATTCATAGCTCGGACTACCGGTTACGCCTCTTAGTGCAGTTGCCGAATCAACAGAAACCTTCTCATTTGCGTGGTTATAAACGAAAGTGAGTTCTTACATCTTGGAAATTAAGTCGCGGTTAAAATCTCCTTCACGGTAATATCTATATTTTAGGATTAGTTCGGTGCTGTTGCCGAATGACAATGATATACGACAGAGGAGTTGGAAATAAGTTTGTATAAAATATATACGATACAGGAACTCATCCGACCATATACCTAGACTCTAGGTCCTAGAGTGAGTCTGTTCTCTTATGAGTGTGTCGGACAAATGAGAAGTGTGATGTATAAAAAATATCTTATACGTATGATGTCATTGCATTTTCCTTCCTTTTCCAGGAAAGTTCAGAGAAAACTATGTTTATGTCAGATTTACCACAGTGTGTACTCTGTGAGTAAGGAAAAAGTCTTCGTCTTGTTTGATGGGTTCGTACTTCGGTCTACGGTTATTTCTCAAGATACTATTGTCGATTGCAGCTGCGTGGTTGTAAACAAAATTGATGTTTTTACATCTCGGAAATTAATAGATTAAATAGCTCATTGAAATGGTCATAGATTAAATAGCTCAAGTATTTGAGCAAAGTGCACTTATACTGGAAATGAAATTCCATATACGTAGATGTCCACATGAGTGTAAGATTCAAAATGGGGTGGTGGTGAGTCGTCACAGAAGCTTACCCAGTGATTGACCACCGTGAAATAAGGGCAACACCGTAAATGTTCGACATTCTAATGATGCTCTGCAGCAGAGTTGCAATTTGCAGTGTGTTTCACTGTTTAATCGATATTACAAGGGGATGTGATCATCTGGTATTGTTATTCCAGGAGATACCTTTGCATTTACTTACGATGTAAGGAAATTTAAGTCAAATGTTCACATGAACTTCCCACATGATAGTCCCATTAACTTTTCTCCAGGAGTGCTGATCCAAAAGAAAAATTTTTACTACGATTAAAATCAGGTATAGATTGTTGAGATATCCCCTTAGTTAACTGGTCTTCTTTCTCAAAGATTTAAGGAGAAATACACAACATTCAAATAATAAGGTATGTCCTTTATAAGATGGCATTAACTTTCCTATTTACCGATTTACAAGAATATTTAAATGCAAAGCTTTAAAACTCCCTCTCTGGTTCGACAGAAATCATTGAAACATAAAACTTATGTGTAAAATAATTCAATTATGCATTTTATGCACTTGCATAAACATTTACTCCTTCCCCAACACGGACATTATACGAATACAAAAACAAAACAAATGAACACACCATTCCTTAAAAAAACTTTTTTTGTTATTCTAACATTTCAAATTGACAGGACAAATGCATAAAAACAACAAATTGTTCAAATATACTGAACAAACGAACCCTTTCGTTTTACACTAACCATTCATACAAACGACATAAAGTCAGTCAGACATGTTCAGACACTTGAATTACCAAATTGATTGATTTCGCAAAATGTTTAAGATAAAACAGAAGGTCTATTAACAAACTAACACATAAGAAGGAGAATAACAAAAATACAAAGTCCATTTATCAATAATGAATTTATCAAGTTGAAAAAAAGGATTCAATTATGAAAACACAGAGACGATATAAAAATTTCAAACTTCTCTCTGTTTTTTAAATGCAATGGAAACGGAAATATGGGTGTGTGTGTGAATTTAAACGGAAGTGGTAAAGGTAACAAAACAATTTGAAATATATTTTCATTAAATAAATATTGTTTTTAATTTTTTTCCATTCTGTTCTAGAGTTGACCATTTGTGTTTGTTTTTTATAATTTGAAATTTTTATTGCTGAAAAAATAAAAATAAATTTGATTGATGATTATATTGTGCTAAAATATTTAGGGGAGGTGATTATGATGAAGGATACAAAAAAAGGTTTTTTTATATACATATATCTATGTACTTGACCGTTTTCTGTTTTTATTTTAAATGATAAATTATGATGGATATGAGAAAGTCACAGACTTTTTTTTTTCATTAAAACATATTTAAATTATTTTTTAAATTTTTTCCAAAATAAACTTGTTTCCGATCTTATATACTCCATCTTCCTAGGAATATGTTAAGTAGATTTTTGATATTACACAGACAGACGGGTACAGTTAAGTAGACACATTTCTTCACAAGAACAGAAGTTTTGAAGAGAAGAATATTAAGAATATTAAGAAACTGTTGATGTCACTTCACTCCTCGGCTAGTCCTAGAACACCACATAATCTTATACCACGTGTGGCCCGTTGCCCGCAGGACTTGCCCTGGCTGTCGGAATTCAAGTAGTGGCTTTGGTTTAATAACCAAAATCGCGGGGATAGAATTTCGATTTAAGGACTGACATAACCATGTCATACTGTTGTTGCCACCTCATCATTGTCACTTGTTGATGTGACAGAGCAATCTATGCTGGATTCCTGAACCCGTTGAGTATCTCTTACTCGTTGCGTAGTAGGTCGCCAGTATAGGTTGGGGAATTTTCAGGATGATACTTGGTAGTTGCTTGTTTTTCCGTAAATCGTTCCTTATGGCTGAGGATGAAACTTATGTAAGTTGGTGAACGATAGCGAATGTCTCCCCTGAACTTTTGGAGACTAGTTGTTGCACCAGCACCAGATGTTGCCTTCTCAACAGTATTTATATTGATTTTTGCTACGCGAGTTATGGTTGAGCCATCTTCCGGTTTAAGTACCGTAAGATTGATTTCACCTGATGTTGGGATTATCACCCCTTCTATTGGCAAGAGATTAGATAGCTCGAGTACTGCAAAGTGCATGTACATGGACCGGCTCAGCCATGTAAACAAATGCCACCCGAGTTGTTAACAGAGAGATTCTCAAGTCTACCCGGTGGGAGAAACAGATCACCATGGAGTAAAGTCGGTGTTCACGTAAAGCACTCGACCTTTACCGCGTTCACATCTTGGTGCTGCGGTACCTCTGGTCTGCCATGGCTATAACCTAGTGATGTTACATCACACTTCGACTAGACTTGGAATGATATGACGTGGGGTCTAACTAGAAAACCACTTAATAATACAAGTTCTATGCTAAGGCCGACGACAACAAATACCCCACAGAGGAGTGACTGTGGAATCAAGAGTTGGAAATGAGATGGTGTTAATTGTATTTGATACAGAATGAATGTAGTGGTATACGAAACTCATCCACCCGTTTAGCTAGAGTAAATCTGTCGTATGTTTTTCTCTTATGAGAAATGGGCTTGGTTGAATGGTAATGGATGAAAGGAACCTAATACAAGTGCTACCATAGAATTTTCCTTCCTTTATCAAATATGTTCAGAGTAAACTATGTGTGTCACTGTGAGTAACAACAAAGTCTAGGCTTCATACTTCGACCTCCCGATGACGTCTTCCGGTTCTGTTGCCGACTCCTTAGAGACCCATCTGCGTGGTTGTAAATCGAAGTGATCTCGGAAGTTAAGCAAGGAAGCATCAATGGTAAGAGATTAGATAGCTTAAGGACTTGAGCAAAGTGCACGTATACTGGACGGGAAATTCCATACACATCAATTGTCACCGGTGTGAAGAAAGCAAAGCCAAATATAGAAATTAAAGGAACATAATGTATAAGTTTCTAACAGCCCAAAGTAAATACACATTACTCATTTGTCACAGCTATTTTTAATTGTTCGACGAAACAAATATTTACTTATATAGAAAAAAAGCATATCAAAACATAATAATTTTTATAAAAAACAAACTCTGAAATGATAAATAATCATTATTATGAGGTATTTTCCTTAAATATATAAACACAGATGCTGCCATGAAAAGTTACTTTTACATTTCAAATCATTTATATTTCGTTTCGTTCGTTTTTTCAAAGTTAAAAAAAGCAAAATCTTTATAATGCATTCATAAAATAAAATAAAAGAAAAGGAAAATAATGGTAAAACGTGTACATTTTCACGGTTTATTATATTTAATGTAAATTTGTTGTCTTGTCTGATGGGTGGAAAAAAATATGATAAATACTTACTTTCAAAATAAAAGTATGCAAAGTTTTTCCTACATTTTACAAAAAACAAACTGAGTTTTTTTTATGGAAACCAAAAAAGAAACCGAATAAAAAATACTCAAGTAACAGGAGGCGGAAGCAATAAAATTTGCAATCATTTATCTTGACTTTTGTTTCTTTTCTTTTTTATTTTGTCTGCCGCAGGAAAAAAAATCTACTTATTTTGGGGTTTATTTACAAATGATGTACAAGGAAAAAAATTATGTACAAATGATACAAAATATGTATCATTTAATGTCATTTATTATAATTATTTGGTTAATAGGAACACGAAAACATCTACGTGCTGTTAGTTGCCCCAAATATATATGCTAATTTGTAATGGTTTGAAGAAAACAAGCTATAACTTTTTAACATATAGGATTTGTTACATAAGCGTAGGCGCAGTGAAATAAATGTAATAATTGCATACTTAGTTGATGTTTATCTAATATTTCCTTTTCATTATTTAAGGAAACAGATATTCATACAAAAACAGTTTGATAACTTCATAAAATCCTTACTTTAAAAATCTACTGCATATAAGTCTTCTTATATGCAGTTAAAAAGGACTCAAGAAGTTTCAATACCGCAGTCGAGAGAATATAGACGCCATATATATAGAAACGATCATAAATATGTACCCTGGTTGACTCGTTCGTAAACTAGGAAAACGAAGGGTAAGGTCAATTTCTCTTTCCACGAATTTGTGCTTAAGACACTAAGTGGATCCCGAAGGAACCTCAACCAACTGATTAGTTAGGGCACAGATCTACGGGCAACTGGCCAATCTTAGTACCAGATAATGCGATTCTCTGGTTTGACCCCATGACAAATCATTCCATGAAAATACCGAGGATACATTTGACATCACTCTACAGACTAGAGATAATGGTATCACACCGGGATTGCAATCACATCAAGATTTTTTCTATCATCAAGGGTGGTTTTCACAGGGTATGTAAAAAGGCCACAAAAAACTGGGATGAATATCAAAGTAAACTTGTTGAATATAAGATGGTATGGGCCGAAGATTGCAGAAGAGGGCGATGACCATGAAACTTCTAAATGACCTGGTGTAACGGGTACCATATATGATCAGATACGGGAAAAGTGGAGGCTTTTATTAGACGATTTACCTAGATATAGTACAAACGTATGGGTGTAATATTCACTCCCAAACATTTGGAATTAAAGCAGGATGTATAATTGATCAGATTCAAATAAAAATAGATCTACACCGCTAACGGAAATGTAATGCGCACTATTTCTTTCAAAATTTCAATGAAAACCCCGTTTAGAACTCATTCGTTCGCTCTGTTTTGTATTGTAGTGCCCATAAACCTGTCAGTCCACTAAGAATATTTTCGAATATGGGACAACCAATATGATCGTTGTAGTCATACCAACTATTTCATTATTCCAGTGACCGTTCCTAGGGAAAGTATTAGTTAATTTTAGAGAAGAGTTAAGGAGGTCCAACACGGAGAAGACTGAAATCAGTTTTTTCTTAAGTCGAAAATTGCTAACTGCGGCGCAAGAAGATACGGATGACCGACAGAGTAGAGTACATAATCTTTCTTGGTTATAAATTAAGCTAAACATTGCTCTGGTGCCGTAGCTGGATATTTCCCAATTCGCGCAGAAAAGCGCGAATGTACAAACCGAATGGGAAATAAAATGGAAGGGCAGATGTTAATATATTTACCAAAAACTAAAGAGCAATAAATAATTTATATATAGGAAAGGGAATTCGAGGCACGGGAATTCCATATAGCCATTTGGAATAATGAAACGAAAACTTTCTTAGAATGAGAATGTCTGAGGTTATTATAATGGTAAGTATTCATAGTGAATACTCACGATTACGTCCATAACAACACAAAATTGGACGGACGGATTGAGTATGAAGGTAGGACGTGATCATAAAATGCTTTACGTGACAACTGCCTTGACGGCCTTATTTCATGCTGTTTCCACATTGTAAGTTTCTTTCACGACTCACCTACGCATCTTTGAGTA
This sequence comes from Lucilia cuprina, assembly GCF_022045245.1. Taxonomy (NCBI): domain Eukaryota; kingdom Metazoa; phylum Arthropoda; class Insecta; order Diptera; family Calliphoridae; genus Lucilia; species Lucilia cuprina. The sequence goes on along the minus strand of NC_060950.1, from coordinate 26,194,171 downwards.
TTGTACTCGCGGATGGACATTTTTTGCATGGTTCTGCTCTTTTGATAGTATCGGAATGACATGAGAAAAGCGCAGTACATATGGACCTCGACAAGGAAAGTGAAATCATTAGTGAGGGCCGATAGAAGGGACGTACCCAGCATAACCTTATAGATGCTGTGATAATTAATGTATCCCCAAAACATTCCCATCATCTAAAGACTCACCCCAGAGCATTCTGTAACCTCTTAAAGACACGCAACCAAACTACTGAGATGGCTCTATTGTTGATTTAGCTTAATGTCTGAGTGAGTTAGAGTTTACTGTAAAACTTAATTAACTTGTCTTTTTTGTGGTGAAATAAGCCATGCCAATTAAATATGAATCCCTAATTGGGTCCACCAATTAATGATGTTGCCAAAACAACAGAGCCATCTTAGTAGTGTGGTTGCGTGGCTAGTTTTTGCAACAACACTAATTAGTGGATCGAATTATGAATCCATATTTAATTCACAAGACTTATTTCAGTATTCTCAGCTGAAATCATCAATAGCAACCATCAACTCCAGCATCACATCGCAATTACAATACAGAATCATCATCATCCATTGCTCAAATCAAACATTTTATTAGTCCAAGGTCTGGTGCAAAAGATCAGGAACAGTAACTTATCATGAATCATTTAATTTGGGTTTAAACCGCAGCCTCTATGTGGATTCCGAAGAAACCTCAACCAACTGACCAGCCAGGGCAAAGTCCTGCGGGCATTTGGCCCCCGTATTATATGTCTGTAGCTCTGGTTCAGTTCTATGTCAAGTAGTTCCAGGGAAAGGCTGAGGACTAGAGGTTTTGGTAGCACTTTTTTTAGTCTGATTGCAATAACACCAAGATAGTGAGTTTTCACAAGGGAGAAGATAGGACAGAGAACGTCTGGAACACTTTCTCTGTCATTATCAATTACATATCTATGCAGCGTTCATATTTTAGATGTTACATCTCTCTTCGTCTAGAAAAATTAAGTTAAATTCTTTGATTACATAAGGATCTTCGGTAAATGTTTTACTAAGACTGACGTTATAGTCAGAATTTCATTAATTACCTATATACATATTGTATTTTTTCAATATTAAACCTATATTCATTTCATTAAATCCCTTCAACAGCAACATCAATAAAGTTCTTCATATGAAACATTACATTGCTATTAAATACATTAAATAACTTTTTACTTACAATACGTAATGCAAAATAAACACTTAAAAATTATATTGAAGTTTATTTTACTTGGACTCCCAAAGTATGCAGTGCATTAAATCACCGAGCATTTAATTAAATCATAAATAAGCATCAATACGTAATTAAACAAACATTAACAGAGACACTAAATAAATGTATGAAGGATGTTGCATAAATCCCCACAATAACACAACAAACACACACACAAGAAAAATGAGCAATCAAATGGTTAAATTTCAATCAAAAACAAAAACCAAATACTCTTACTCTAATTAAAAGCATGTGTATGTGTGTGTGTATGCATTATAAAACCATTAAATGGTCAGTTTATCTTTTTTTCCAGAGACAGTTAATAAACACCCAAGTAAAATTGAATTTAATTAAGTGTCTCAATAGATAAATATATCTCAAACTCCCTCTGAGTAGAAAAGCTTAAACTTTTCAATTGCGAAATTCTCATAAGAGTAAAATAAACAATTGTATATTGCATACTTTACGGATGTTGAAGGATTTAGGGAGGGACAAACATATATAAAAGTGCATTACATATCATTTACTTGGCAATTGTATACATCACATGCACATTGAATTGTGTTATGTAGCCAACATAGGTACGTGGGTTGTGCCGTAAGTCATGACGAACAAGTGTGATATAATGAAGGCTTCATAGAAAGTTGTTTCATTTGATGTAATTTATCATCAAGTTTTGCTTTAAACTTCGATTTATCGATATATAACTATAAGTATTTTACATAAAAGAAGACGATGCCTTGGTAGATGATAGTGTGCTTGCCTGTCAGTCTGGGGGTTAAGGGTCCGAATATCACCAGAGACTCTGTTCTGCTGCACTACAACGGGTTGGTTAGAATGACTGTCGCGAGTTTTAACGTGAGCACCTGCCTTAACGGTCTTATCTCACGGTGGTCTTTTTCATCCACTGGGTAGACTTGAGAACGGTCTACCATCGTCCCTTTATTCTTCAATGAAGAACTCAGGTGGCAATTTTTGTACATTGGCTTTGACCGGTCCATGCACAAGTACTTTGCTGGAGTACTCGAGCCATCTAATCTGTGACCATTGGATGGCCTCTGTTGATTCGGCAACAGCACCTAGAGACTTAACCGGTGGACCGAAGTACGATCCATCAATAAGCCGAAGACATTGTTCTTACTCACGGGGACACACTGTGGTAATTTTGATATGAACAGAGTATACTCTGAACATATCTGGACAAGGAAGAAAAATTCAATGGTATCATATGTATATGATACCTTTCATCTAACAAGACATCTCATTCATACGACACATTCATAAGAGAAAAACATACTACACATTCATAAGGTAGACGGGTGGGGTAAGGAACGCCGAACCTCACATTCATCCTGTACCATATACAATTAATACCAACTCTTTTCCAACGCTTAGTCCCTCAGTCACTCCTCTGTGGGGTATCTGTTATTTTCGGCAACAGCACCGAACTTATCCCAAAATATTGACTTTATCATGCATCAGTATTTTAACCGCTACTTACTCTGGCCGCGAATTTGGGTTTAAACTACAGCCACTACGTAGATCCCGAAGGAACCTCAACCAACTGACCAGCAAGGATATAGTCTTGCGGGCAACTGCCCACTCGTAGTACCAGATTATGCGTTGCTCTGGTCTGACCTCTATCAATCTATGCAAGGACTAAGCCAAGCAGTAGACTGTAACCAATTTTTCAGTCGTGGTCAGACTGGAGGTATTGGACACATCTTTATACCCAGGGATTGCAATAACTCAAAGGCGGAGGTCTCGCCAAGGTAACATGACCCCGGGGGGATGGTTGGTTAGAATATAAATTGTCCTTGAAACAAAAAAATCGTATCGAATTAACTTTAAACCGATTGGTATACTTTAATTTAAGACCAATATTTAAATGAATTCTCATTAAATACGGACCTAAATTATTTTGATATTAAACAAGTGGATGAGGTTATATATTCAAAGACAATCCGGAGTCCAAACAAACTGGAAAGAGTTCGAAATATATACATTTTCATTTAGCAGGATGAGATAATGTCTTAATATGTTTGAATCTCTGAGTAATCGACTTATCTAAAGCAGCTGTATAGAGCAGGTACAACATACATTGTAACCAGACTGACTCTTTAGCAGTTCCCATACCGAAAATGAATATCAAGACCCAGAAATTTTTCAACATATTAATTCAGTGTGTTATTACTGTTATTATTACTTATATTGTCTATTTTAAAATAAATTTTTAAACGAATTCTCATTAAAGTCCAAAAGAGTGACGGAACTAAATCATATTGATATTTTGCAAGTGGATTTGGGTATATATTCAAATACTAACTATGGAGATAGATATGAAGATAGATTTACGACGGTTCAGTAGTTAATAATTGTCGATGTCTCGATATATAATTCATGCATCATTCTCTCTAAATCGATATTTGCAGAACTCAGCTGACATTATGCAATCTAATTAAGACAAGACCAATCTCATTGTGGACCTCACAATTTGCATGAGAACCTCTTAACACTGCCGCCAGATAAATTGTTAGATCCATTTACTAAACATAATTTGAATACTATTTGACTCCTATATCCGGACCGGACTAGGATCTGGATAGTGTATACTGTACTTATAATGCCATTGAATGTTGTTGGTCTCTGTCCAACATAGTAGATCTCCAAAGGAAGAAATACCTCCCACGCGATTTTATAGGACTATAGATCTATATTGAATTATTTAATTTATATTTATTTATATTTTGCAGAATGAGATCATATCTTAACGTTTTGAAATCTCTGAGTAGTAGTTTACTTAGCAAAAGATAGAGTAGTAAAGAGCAGGTACAACTAACATTGTAACCTGACTGACTTTTAGCAGTTCAAAAAAAGTATATTTGGGTCAAATATCTGAAATCTAGTTTTTGATGCTGGTCTGAATCTATAACATCGTGAATTTTTCCACTTCCAATTCAAATAGAAAAAGTGCAGGAAAGTTATTACAACTATTCCCAAAGTGATTTCTCTTAAAATTTGCCTATTAATTTAGACTTTTGAGTACCACTCACCTTAAAAATACCACATATCAGTGTGTATTTCCCCAATTCCTCTATCATCAATTCAAGCACAATGTTATTTTATGCATTTGTCCAAATATTATCCTGTTCATACAATTCTACATAAATATAGAAAGTGATGTATGTTATTATTCTGTGGTTTGACATTTGTGGCCAGTTAGTTTGAGCATTTGTGGTCAAATACCCAAACAACCTAAAAGTAGACAAAACCCTACCGACTTTAAATTTTTGCTATGATGAAAAACATTTGATATAAATGCACTTCATTGCAAATTGCATTTGATATCTTTTCTCTAGAGTTTACAATTTCTTTGGGCATAGATGAATGTTGTTGGATTATTATAGGGAGAGATTTGAAGTAGTGTGTTATGGTGCCGTTGGTAGTTGTGAATGAGTTGTTGTTGGGGGCAGTGGTATTGGAATAAGATAAACAAAACTGAAATAACATATTTAATGTAGACAATACTTAATGATGATTATACGTGTGGACATAAATGCATAACAATTCATAAATTGCCAGTTGTGTTCTTCAAATATGAATGTTTGAGTGAAAATTGACAGATCAAATGGTCATTCATTGAATGTGTTTGTATACAAACAGTAGTTCGGTTACATACCTATTTTGCATGTTGAAATACACTTCATTTAATGAAATAAGCAGCATTTGCAATAAGAACGTGGAAGGAAAAGAAGTGGAAATTTAAGTGTTTTTTTTTTCAAAAAACTAAAATTTACAAAAATTTTATTGAATTGTCATTTTAGCCCGATATCAGTAAGTTTCTTATTTAGTAGAATCTCAGCATTTAAACTAAAACTTAAATTCTACATACGTCACTGATAAGTTGACTACTGTCATTGTATAAACTTTACTGTTTATTTTAATTACTGAAATTGAATTTCGAGTACTTTAGTTTGTCTGTTGTAGAAACACTTTACTCATACATATGTAAAATATATTTTTATTTCCAGCAACATTAATGCCAACAATATGCCACGATAATAAGGACATTGGTAACGATGATGATGATGATGACGATAATGCACATGAAACATTTAATGCATTGTACAGCAAAATGCAGTTATTTGTTTTGTTAAAAACAACATTAATTAACTGGTCAATTCGCGAAACCATTTCAAATGACGAAAGAGAAAACAAGGAAGAGTGTACTGTCGGCTCCCCAAATACGATTTGAAATGGAAACAAGTAAGAAATTATAGTCGGACAAGGCCGACCATACAATAGCCCTACATCTGCTACAAAAAGTAAAATTTGATTTAGTTCTCATAATAAAACATTTAGGTTAAGTTGTTCCTTGCCTCAGATATAAATTTAAGTCAAATATTGAAGGGAACTTTTTATAGCGGTCAAATGAGAATCTATATTTATAGAGGTAAACAAGACCTATTCGGGTGTTCAGTTGTATGGGGGCTAGGTGAAATAATGGACCAATTCTTACCCAGACTTCGTCACTGGGACAATAGAATATCATGTCACAAATTTAATTGATTATCTTCAAAATTGCGTTTTGTAGTTTGATTACAAGCTTTACATGGATGGACGATCAAACGGCCGGAAAAGCGGACGGACAGACGGGCGGACACAGTTAAATCGACTCAGAAAATGATTCTAAGTTGAATGGTATACTTTAAGCTTGGTATAGGATAAATATTATTATTAAGCGTTACAAACATCAGCGCAAACCCAATATACTCTCTCCACTAAAATGGAGTAGGGTATAAATACAAGTCCGAAATAATTTTCTTTAACGACATAGAAGAGTCTCATAAGACTTTTATAGAAAAAAAACCCAGCTGTGTGCAATGACTTCCCTGGCTGCCTTGGCCAAAGAGAGACGCTCGGTCTCGTTAAACCCAGTTGGCACTGCAGTGGTACAGAATGAAGTACTTGTAATTGAAGCTTTAGCCATAACTATTAATTGCAATTGTAATTGAAGTTTTGAAAATTTTTTGAAAAATTAAAGTTTTAACAATTAAAATTATTTGTATTTCAAGTTCCCAATTACAATTATTTGTCAATAATTGAAATTGGCAAACTTCAATTACTTTAATTTAGGCATTACTAATAACGGAAAATTCACAATTACAGGTAATTGGAAATTTCAATTACAATTAAAAATAAATTTATTTGGGAAAACTTCAATTAGAAATAACCTTAACTGGCAAAACTTTAATTACAAGTAATTGGAAAGCTAACATTTGATCTGTAATTGTAATTGAAAATGAAATTATTTCCTCTAAACCTGCTGAAAATGAATGTTTTTATATAATCGAATCGCGGACTGATTTAGCCCTTTAGACTTGAATTCCAAAGGGCGAATGAATGACGCCTTACATGAAACCAAAGGACTATGACTATATACCGAGAAGTCTATCATATATTATAAACTTTTTTTAATTTTTTTTACACATGATCTTAGGAGAAAAAAAAATTGTATAAAAACTTTAATATACTTTGTGGTGTTTAACCAAACATTTAAAGTATTAGGATGGCCCCAAAAGATATGATGAACATCATATCAAAAGAAAAATTTAATTCATTCTAAAACAATTTATAAAATATAGTCGGGGATGGCCAACTATTTGATACTCTATAACAGGTATAATAAATAAATGTAATATGTTTTTCATAATAAGATATTTATATTGAATCTTATATTGTTCTCGATATATTTAGGCGAAAAACTCCGTTCTTGGGTCAAAAGAAGAATATGTAACACATTTCATCAAATTATTATATAGCGTGCACATAATTTTTACATGAAAACACAGACGGATATAGTTAAATCGGCTCAGAATGTGATTTTGTGACAATTGGTAAAAAAATTATAGTCGGGCGAGGCCGACAATTTAATGTCCAACACTTGTTACAAAAAAATGTTATTTAGTTTCCATAACTTAAGTCATTTATTGTTGAATAAAATTGTGAATATTTAAGACAAATTTTGAAGGGAGCTTTTTATGGGGGCTAGGGTCAGATGAGGCCCTATACTTATAAAGTTCACGAGAGAGTTATCAAGGCAAGTAAAGAACTAGGTTTTGTAGCTTTTTGTCGAGATACGAGTATATTTTATGAACTTAAAAGCCTCATTCGGCGGGTTCAGTTGTATGGGGGCTGGCTGAAATAATGAACCGATGTTAACCATTTTTAATAGGCTTCATTTACGGTACCATAGAAGATAATGTATCAAATTTCATTGAACTATCTCCAAAATTGCGACCTGTAGTTTGATTACAATGTTTACAAGCCCTATTCGGGGGTACAGTTATATGGGGGCTAGGTGAAATAACGGACCGACCTTAACAATTTACAATAGGCTTCGTCACTGGGACAATAAAAGATCATATATCAAATTTAATTGAATTATCTTTAAAATTGCGACCTAAAGTTGAATTACAAGACTCACATGGACGGACAGACATAGCTAAATTGACTCAGAAAATGATTCCGAGCCGATTGGTATAATTTAAGGTGGGAATAGGACCACATTATTTTGCATTACAAACATCAGCACAAACCCAATATACCCTCCCCACTAAAGTGATGTAGGGTATAAAAATGTATGACCGAAGCACAAACAATACTCTCCCAACTATAGTGATGTAGGTTAAAAAAGTGACACCTTTTATTCTTTAACCCAGCCCTTTAAATATTTACTGCAGAACAAAAATAGTTCTGAAATTATATCTTAGAACTAATTTAACATGTATTTTTTAATTTCAACATCAATACCCAATTTGTTCTCCATACCAACGGAGGCACCCTAATGTACATTTTATGTATATTCTGTTGTATGAATGAATATTTGTTACCCGGAAAACAACTCAAACTAGTACAATGTATTAAATTTCTTTTGCAAAAACTTTTTAATTAAAATCGTAAACAGAAAGATATTTTTATGATTATTTTAAAATTTCAAAGATACGACTGCTAATGCCACTACATGTCAAAGAATTGATAATTTAAATTCGGAATTATGTTTTCATTAAAATATTGGGAAATACAACTCTAAACATTTTCTAAAGAATTGAGGTGCGCTGAGTCGGTATATACGTATATCAGTCTTACTTAACCCACTAAAAGCACAAATCTTTTCCTATTGATGTTTTCAATATTTATTCTTCTGAGACCAGCGATCACATTTATTATATGCAGCTTCGGGATGCAGGTTCAAATTACCACTGATGATGATGTAAAGAAGAGATTTATTCCTGGAATTTCAATTAATAATTTTTTTGTCGCATTGAAAATCATACTTCATTGTTTTCGATGAAGGGAATGGAATTAGTCACGTTTACCTGTCTGGGTTTGTTTAGATTAGTCTTCTTAGAACTGTAGTAATACAAGTGCTTAACATGACTACATGTCTTATGATCTTATCTCACGGTGGCGTTTTGAGGAACGACATGCATCAAGAGGAAACACCCATGATAGCGCGACTATTAAGAGGCAAGCCTAGTTTATGTTCCCTTAAATTGCAAAGATCTCACTTGATGTGCCCCCGTCTAACAAAAGAGGCTGATCATCAAGATCAAGGAAGCACCCTCAATCTCTAGAAACTCATGTAAGAGAATTCCCCAGTATTTACAAGTACGTGCAACCACACTACCAAGAGCAATTGTTTCGACAATTGCACCTAGAGATATATTTGGTATACCCAAACTATTACACTAAATAAATCAGGATCTTTTAAAACTCGATCGAAGTTTTCATCAACTCGGAGTCATCGTTTGAATGTTTGTTATCTTGTAAAGTCACATTGTCAAAACTTTCAAACTGATTATGAAACAGAAATTTGAACTGAGTACTTATTTTACCTAAGGTAACATCACTGAGGCAGGCAAAGGCATTAAGTCAGGTTCACGCTTAATTAGAAGCACATAAGTAGTAATTTAAAGGATGTTTCTGTCTTTGAAATTATGAATAATCTTATTCATCATAATCATCATAATAAATTTGTAATAGAGATCATACATGGGGAAATGCTTACAAAAAATAATTCATTACATAGTCAATTACAATAACATGTAATTGAAGTTTTTCCTATTGCAGTTACTTTGAATATGTAATTGTAAAATAACCAATTACAATTACTTGTAATTGAAGTTTACAATTACAAAAAGAAAAAAATCCATTTACAAGTAATTGTGATTGGAGAAATATTACAATTTAAATATTACAAATTAAAGTAATTTAATTACAAAAACAAGTAATTCTAATTAGTTAAGCTTCAATTACAATTATTTCAAATATATTAGTTACTCCCAAGCCTGATAGTGATGAAAGAAATCATGTCGGTGGTCAAGTAAAGCTTTTTAAAGTAAACAGTCGAGGTCTTAATTTGACGTAAAAATACTGTCTTAATGAAGCTTTTACCTCTGAAGAATTTAGCAGTCCCTGGAAGTCCTTTCTGCTCCAACAGTCACAGCAGCTAATAAGGGTATGAAAACAGTAGACAACAAGTATGAATGTATAATCGGACATTGCTGACTATAGTATACCCTACACCAGGCAGTATGTTAAAAAAGAGATTATTTATAAAAAATAAAGCATTTTTTTTTGTTTTTTAACCGATCGTATACCAGACACAGAATATGTCGGAAATCTTGAAACGCTGATCCCAGACATAATGTTTTGGTCAAGAATCCGTTGTTACACGGATGTCACTAAATTGGCGATAAAGTGGGACTGGGGTTCTATATTGAAGATCCATAAGCAGAAATATACCAACGTTTAGCAAATCATAACATAAGTTTCCAGGCAGAAGTACGAGTAATAACGGAATTTTACCGACAGCCAGATGGCAATTAGGGCGATACCAAGAAATAGAACTAAATCTAAAAATGTATTGGATTGTAAGAAAGCTTTAATTGAATACTCTGCAGGAGGTAAGGTTAACATCATATGGGTACCAGCACACTCGGTAGTAGTCGGTAATGAAAGGTCGAATATGGGTGAGAGAATCCCATAAGACTTCTTGGAATAATGAATTAGTGGGTAGAATCACGAAAATCCTATGGGGTGACCCTTATAAAAGCAAGATAAAAAATCTCCTCAAAATGAGCAAGTCTGAAGTTTGTATGATAGTACGTATTCTGAGTGGACACTCAGGATTACGAGCACATTTATACAAATTTGGACGTGCGGATTCAGACATATGTAGAGCATGTGGAGAGGGTAGTGGAGCACTTTATTTGTCACTGTCAGGCATTCGTCGAAGATAGATCTAAGTATTTTGGAAGTGATATAATTCCGGAAATAACATCCCTCACTAACACTGATTGGAAGATTCTTAGGAATTACGTTCAGGAAACTGAGTTTCTGAACACTGAAAATTAATTCATTCAGTTCTTTTTTTCTCATGATAAGGAACGCACAACAGGCCCGATCGTGGCCTAGGTGTGTTTTTTCGGATTTGATGTAGTATACCTAACCTATACCTTATTGTGGAATATTTTTACGTATTATTAACAAAAACAAGAGATTTTTTACAAGTGGGCGTAAGGGTAAATATGGGCCTATCCTTATAAATTTTGGTAGAGGAATTTTTATTAATAGAATATTTAACGTACGGTTGTATAGGGGCTTGGCGAAATAATGGACCGATTTCAACCATTTTAAATAGCGTTCGGCTTTGAACCAAGAAAATAGTATGTGTCAAATTTCATCAAATTATCTAGAAAATTGTGACCTGTAGCGTGAGCACAAGGTTTACATGGCCACGCAGACGGACGGACATAACTAAATCGACTCAAAAAGTGATTCTGAGATGATTGGTATTCTTTAAGGTGGGTCTAGGACCAATATTTTTGAGTGTTACAAACATCAGCTTCAACGCATAATACCCTAGCGACTATAGTGGTGTAGGTTATAAAAACTTTAAAAGAAACTCACAAGCGAGACGAACAAATGAACAAAATATTTTAAAAGCAATAAAAATAAATAAAAATATTTAAAGTAATAAATTATTTTTTTCTTCATATTTTTTTTTGATAACAACAATACGAGCAACACAAATGGGTAACAAAACACCAACCAGCAGCAAACAACAGAACAACAAGAAAATAATTGCTTAATTGCAAAACACTGAATGAAACAAACACCAAAATAAATGTCTCGTTTACAATTGTTAACAATTTCAAATTGAAATAAAATTTAAAAAAAGTTTGTTTCTTTTCTGTTATTTCTACTACCAAAAGACAATAATGTCTCTAGAGATGAAATATGGTTTTAAATGAAAAACAATTACCAGCACGGGCATGGGTAGAGAATATAAAATAAAGACATATTTTTTCTCTCAAGGAATTAACAAAATTATTTTACTAAATTTACATTACAACAAGGTAAAAGAAAATGGAAAAATTAAAAAAAAAAAATAACAAAAATCCTATAAGGTGATAAATCTTAACATACAACAACAATATGATTATATTCTTAAGGTGTTGTTGGTTTTAATATAGATTCAACTTTAACTATAGCTGTGGGGGTAAAACCATGATGATGTTAACAAGGAACCATTTTAGTCAGTTGGTATTTTAATTTTCCAGTTTATATATGTTTTTATTTTATTTTCCTACTTATATCTGCCACATAATGTTAATTTTATTGTCATTGTTTTATTCTTGTTGTTGTTGTTGTTATAATTTCTTATTTTTTTCACATACATATACATACATATATCCATGAATGTTTGAAAGTATTCTTTATGTGCCAACAGAGGGTGTTTTGGAACGTATATATGTATGTATGTTGCAAGTATAAGTACAAAATTGTAATTAAATACTGAAAACTAGCATCATCACCAGAATTTCATAATTACACACGACTACATGTCGTCAAGACTTAATATGTTGTTAAAATTTCTTTTTAGCAAAATTTCTTTTTTGTCGATGTGGTACTTTGGCAATGTAGAAGCAACCCTCTTTTTTCAAAGACGATCTTTATTGCTGCTATTGCTAAGAATATATAAAAATCCTGTTTCAAATATAACAAGTAAAAGTGCCGAATCTAATATACCCACCATCAAACCGTATGCCGTAAAAGGAATGCTCTCTTATAAACATGGACCAATCCTCATAAAATTTAGTAGGGTAATTTTGGCTCATATGAAACTTATTCGTGTCGAAATTGATGGCGTACTTTTAAAAAAGATATGCCCGTTAAAGCTGTTTTTCGTTGGCCCTCTTGTATGGGGACTTTCCGAAAACGTGGACCGATGGACAGACAGACGGATGGATATGGCTAGATCATCTTAGAATTTAATAAGGACCCATACTATATATAATTTTGGGTATATGAGGAATATTTCGATGTGTTACAAACGGAATGACAAAATCAATAAACCCCCCACCTTTTTTGATGGTGGGTATAAAAATCTTATACTACTGTGAGGCAAACAAAACTAAGTTAATATTTTATTACTTTCCAAATACTAAATGTATATCTGAAGATAAATTGAGTACGAGATTAGATTTAAACTATAATGTTTCGATTTCTGTAAAAAATCTTACGTTTCTAATGTGGAATGTTCAATGTAACGTTTAACTCGGGCCAAATAAGTTTGTTCTCAAAAGATAATGTTAGTGTTCAGTCCTAAATACAGTATTTGCAAAGCAGCTATCACCAATTTCAAACCGGACCAATGCCATCTACGTCTGTTGCTAGTTCTTATAAATATGGGTCTTATAAGTTTTGGTAGAGACATTTACATCTTCATCAAAGTTATTTATGTATAATTCCATCGTGTGCTTAGTGTTATTTGTCCTTCAAGTCATTTTCTAAAGGGGAGTTTGTATTGAGGGTTCAAATAAATAAATTTAAATTAAACGAAGTTTTTCCGATTTTCGATGATTCTGGAATTTTTAACATAATTATGAACTCAAAAGCCCTCGGTTGTATGGGGGCTAGGCGAAATAATCTATTGCCATTTTCAATAGCGTTCGTCCAAGGTACCAAATTGTACCTTGCAAATTGCGACCTTTAGCGTGCGCAAAATTTTTATATGGAAATGGACACACAGACGGACAGATGGACATAGCTATATCATCTCAGATAGTGGTCGATTGGTATACTCTAAGGAGGTATAAGAAACATCAGCACAATCTCATAATAAACTCTATTTACAATTTCCATTGACCAACCGTTATGGTGACCACTTATCGCTGAATGTTTATCAGGCATGCTTTCAAGGCTCATAACTATACCAAAGCTTTTAAGTATTAATAAGATGCCCTGGTTGGTCAGTTGGTTGAGGTTCCTTAAGGATCCACGTAGTAGCTGTGTTTTAAACCCCAAATTCGCGCGAAGAGTAAGTTACTTTTAAAAGGCTGATATATATTTTGGGATTTGTTCGGTGTTGTAGCAGATGATAACAGAACCGATTTACTTGAAATGTGGAACATTGGTATATCTATTCTTGGACGATATTAAAGGCTATATCGTTTTTCAAAACTTGGACTAGGAGAGCGCAAATGAAATGGGTGAAAAACGGTAAAAATTAGTACTTTTGAGCATAAATGCCAATTATTGTCTTTACTAAAGCCAAAATATATTCCTTATTTAAAGTTTCAGAAATATGAAATATGTTGCGAATGTTGGACGAAAAGGGGACAAAAAATTGGACAAAAGTGAGAAAAACTACTTTTATGCTTTGAGACCCATAAGGAGACCTTAAGAATATCGAATGAATGAATACTTAAGTATAATGTTATGAAATTACTTAAAACCCCGGGCAACGTCGGGAACAATAATATAGTATAAAAATTAAAGATAAGATGCGACTAAAAGAGCTTACTCGATCGATTACAGAGAAATAGAAAAAATTGCAACCAACCTCAGTTTTTTTATATAATACACCGTCCGACAAAAAGAGAAAAAAATCGTTAGACAAGAACCAGATGATATACGTTTCATGCTATAAAGGATCACGAAATGAAAAATTAAAAACACAGATTTTTTTCCTTAAATTTACAGTTTCAAACGTTTATCATCCGGTTTGTGTCTAATTATGAGTGTCGGACGGTGATATCGATATTTATTTTAAATTTATATTAAACATTTATTAACTAAAATACTACTGTAAATATAATTTTCTACACTTTTTAAAATTTTTACAAAACACAAACCACAATATCTTATATGAAAATTGTATGCAGTTTCTTCAAATAAAATTTTTTATATTTAGCCTGAAAGTATGTTATAAAGCTTCATATCAAACTTACTTCCCCCCTTTTTTTATTGCATATAACCTTAAAGTAGGTTTTATATTTCCCAATTGCTTAACAGTTGGTTTTCCCAAAGAAGGAAGAAAATATATAAAGCCCCGCAAAAGAAAATAATTTTCTTATTATTTTGTCTGCTGGCAATTTAACTGTTTATGAATCGGGTTATGTATGATGGGGTAATGATGAAGACGTCGTCATTGTCGATGGCAAAACGCTTTAGTGGAAGGGGATAAAATTATGTGTTTGTGTCTTAATCCTTTTTCCATTATTATTTTCATAATTCTTATTTACATGTTTTGTTTTGTTTTGCTTTGTTTTTTTTTCGTTGCAGTAATAAAAACTCACCTTCTTTCCTTTGTGCCACCGTACACCATCACCATTGTAGCCTAAAAGTATGTTGTGTTTTGTTGTTCATTTTCTTGGTTTCTTTACTTTTTTTTAATTTTTAAGGATATTTCTTTATTTATTTAGTTGTGTATGTGTTTCCTTTTAATGTGTAGTTAGTAGGAGTGTGTTTGTATTATTTATAATATTGATGTTGCTGTGATTTTTATTCTTTTTAGCATATCTTGTTGTTTTCTTACGTATTATTTATGTATGTGTTATTGTTGATGTTGTTGTTTATTATTATGATTTTCTTATTTTAGTTGTTGTTTTTATATATTTACTTTTCTTTATACTTAAATATTTTGTTCATTCTATCTTAATGTGTTTGTATTTTTTGAGTATGAGTATAATTATATATTACTGCACAATGGGTTAGATTTTATTAGTAATTACACCAAGTTCAACAAGGACTTTAAGAAACCCTACCATTCCTTAATTTCTCTGTCTATAATTCTTTAAAAAAAAAACTTAATTATTTACAGCCCATAGTGCATTGTTTGAATTTCTTTTAACTGAATTATTATTTGATTACCAAAAGAGTCTGCTTGCGTTGTGCTCAGTTCAGGAACATGATGTCCGTGTTGATGATGATGGTGTTGGCAAAAAAATTAAGAAAAGGGTTGTTATTGTTTGTTTTACTTTTTGTCAGGAAAAACAATCTTCCACAATAAAGAAAATTTATAAAAATAAAAAATCTCAGGAAATTTTTAATTAAAAAGTATTTATAAAATACTTAAAAAATAGACACATTGGTAAAAGCTTTATAAAAACTCTTAAACAAAATATTGAAAACATTGAAAAAAGAAACAACATTTTTTCTTTTTTAGAGTAATTCAATAAAACAACAAAAATATAAATGGTAAATATATTGGAAACATAAAATTGTTTTAAAATCTTCCATAAAATGTTCACTTCAAAGCAAATATTATTTTGTTTTCACCAACAAAGTCCTTTGATAGCCACGTGTTGTTTTTCGGTGTTTTTTGTTTTGTCACCCACATATCCTTACATGTGCTCGTATGTATGTCCATCCATATGTTGGGCGTGAAACAAGTGGTTTTGACACCTTTAAAGGTCAATGTTTCACTTGTTTAAGTGTTTTCTTTTTGTTGTTGTTGTTGGTGTTTATTATCCTGTCCCCAATTTTTTTTTTTGGTCAACCAGTTTATATACATTTTAGAGTCTCTTTGTTGTTTCATCACTGCCTAAATTGTTTACTTTCGTTTTGTTTTAAACTGTTAACATACAATGTTTTTGTTTTTGATATTTTTGTTGTTTTTATTTTATGTATGTGTATAGAGCTTTAAAAAAGTGTAAGGGGGTTTACATACGTTTTTTGAAGGTTGCGGTCATTGTTAATGATTTTTATAAAATTTTTCAAAAAGCATACAACATCTGTATTTAAATTGTTTTGCAGTAAAGGTTGACTTTTAAATAATCATATGAATTTATAGTGTTATTCCGTTGGAACCAGACAATAGTATTTGATTTGTAAATCAAACAAAGTCGGACATCGTTTAACACGATCAAATTATCTTCTAGGCATTGGAATAGTTTTGTTAGAGCATATTTTGCTCTTTACGACATATTTCGCATATTGTAACATGTTGTGTATTACTGAATTTTTAACATAAAACATTTTATTGGAAATTTTGATTAAACAAAAACTGCAAAAACTGGGTAACCAGTTTAGCCATACATAAGTAGACTCAAACTTTTTTGGAAACTTACATAACACAAAACAACTCTTTTTTTGAATCTGAGTAAAATTTGAATTTAACATGTAAAATAGTACAATTTCTTCAAAACTGTCAAGATTACGAATACTAATCGAAGACAAAATTTAGTAATGAGTTAATAAGCTAATAAAACATCTTCTCACAACTTCTTTATAAGAATTTTAAATCGTTTTTATCACCTGCGTTTTTATCAACGCGTTAATGACATTGAATGTAATTACCTCCAAGTTCGCATACAAATAGGGAGTTAAAAAAGTACTTACAATTTCTCTTACAAATAAGTTGTTGAGTATGTTGGTTTGTTGTTTATAATACGCACTATTTTACTGAACTTTTTAGCTAAACAGAATTAGTTAGTTAGTTAGCTAGTTAGTCATCAGTTAGATAGGCAGTTAGTTAGTTGGTAAGTTAGTTATTTAGTTAGTTCGTTCGTTATTTAGTTATTTATTTATTTAGTTATTTAGTTGTTTAGTTATATAGTTATTTAGTTATTCAGTTATTTAGTTATTTATTGATATAGTTATTTACTTATTTAGCTATTAAGTTATTTAGTTATTCAGTTAGTTAGTTATGAAGTTAGTTTTTTATAGGACGTAGTGATAGTTTGCTATCATCTAGTGGCCCAACGTTAGTTAGTTAATTAGTTAGATAGTTAGTTAGTTAGTTAGTTAGTTAGTTAGTTAGTTAGTTAGTTAGTTAGTTATTTAGTTAGTTAGTTAGTAAGTTAGTTAGTTAGTTAGTTAGTTAGTTAGTTAGTTAGTTAGTTAGTTAGTTAGTTAGTTAGTTAGTTAGTTAGTTAGTTAGTTAGTTAGTTAGTAAGTTAGTTAGTTAGTTAGTTAGTTAGTTAGTTAGTTAGTTAGTTAGTTAGTTAGTTAGTTAGTTAGTTAGTAAGTTAGTTAGTTAGTTAGTTAGTTAGTTAGTTAGTTAGTTAGTTAGTTAGTTAGTTAGTTAGTTAGTTAGTTAGTTAGTTAGTTAGTAAGTTAGTTAGTATTTTTAACCGTTAAGTGTAATGGTGGTGGTGTGTTTCATCCTCTTTTGCCGTTACCCAGCAGTTCGACGGGATACTTCACATACCACTTATGGTGGCCCCTAGCCTACCCAGGTGACCAACCATTTTAATATCTTCTTGTCCTAAGAGAAAGTCAATCGTCACTCTAACGTCTACAATGAGACTGTCAAGAGCTAGTCAAATGTAGTTAATGGATGGTAATCTCCAAATGGGTTCTTGGGAGTCAGTCACATTACTAGCTCTTTTAATAGTTATTTTACAAGCTATTGACGTGTCCTATGGGAAAGACAAGTGTCCTCAAGTAGCTTGTCCAATGGACAAGTATTGCAGTGGGATTAAATAACCAGCCCGTCAAAGTATAACTCTAAAAGCTCATGAAAAAAACACCTTTATTTTTTGATTAAATAGATATTGAAATGCATATATTTAATGCTGCTCATTTTGAGTAAAATGACTCTGAATGAATAGAATCAAATTAAAAAAAAACATTTTTTTATTTTAAAATTCACACAACTAAATTTTTATGAAATAGTATAACTTTTTATAGTGTTTCTTTTCACCTTCAATTCTTAAGTTTGTTCAAGTGACCCCTTTCTCGTTTACTCGGGGTACAGTTAAGTAACGACTCTCACTCTTTTGCTTACTTGGTGTACAGTAATGTGGCGACTGCATGTGCTCTTGATTACGAAGGGTACATTCGTGATAAATGGCCAAAAAAATTCGAATAGGGTACAACCAGTTGGTTCGATGTTAGTGAAAAATAACAATTGTGACTCCAATAGATATGTAAAATATCAACATTCTAAAGTACAATGGAAAAACATTTTTTAAGTGTCCTAGGTTATAATAGAGTGACGACTTCACTCTTCACTTTCGTTTACAAAGAGTACGTTGGTGACGTTGGTGATAACCCAATATATAGAAATTAGTGTAAACTCTGTGACTCTTTGTCGAACTGCTGGATACTTTTTAAAACAACTAAACTTGCGTACGATTATTACATAATAATTAATTTTTTAATAAATGCATTTCTTTGTTTACTTTTATATATTTAAAATTAGTTGCAGTTCATATAAGTAATTTCGAATACAAATTCTGTGTGTTTATAAAAGTGTAGCCGTGTGTATATAATTATGTTTTTGTGTGTGTGTGAGTGTGTAGTTATTAGTAATAATTATTTATTGATTTTTGCATACTTTTAATTAACTTTCAACTTTATAAATTTTTAATTTGTTTAGTAGTAACGTTTTGTTTTTCATCAAATATTAGGATAATATTTTTGAAAAACAGGCCATATTATTTATTACTGCGATGGGTGTGTAACGGGACGATAATGAGGGTGTGTGAGTATATTTTATACAGGTATTTGTTTTTCAATTATGCCCAATTAAATGCATTCAAGCATTTTTAATTGTTTACGTTAATTTTCGTACCAAAAATGCATAAAATATTATTTACAGTTTGTGGTTAAATTTAATTGAATTAATTGTAATATATTATTTAATAGAAATAACATTTTTTTTGGAAATAGTTATAAATATTTAGTATTTAATGTTTGTGAAAGATTTAAAGTATTGAATTTGGTTTTAAATGAAATGTTGGCAGAAATCAATATTAACATATTTTGATATCAATTGATATCTAATTGTAAAACAGGACAAGGAAATGCCAAATTTAATGTAAACTTTAATATGTCTACAACTTTTTTTCAAAAAATTCCATTAATTTTTGTGGCCAAAATAGAATTTAAATTTTTACCTTGAAAAAAATGTAAAGAACACAGCGGAAAACACATAAAACATGCTAAATCATCAGAAAGTTCTTCTTAAAGACACGCGTAAAACCATGGCCAGACTGTTGCAATAACGGAGCATTGAAAATTAAAAACGACCCCCTTCCACCAGGCAGGCAACATACGTTAGGCTGGCATTACTATTTGGACCAACGTTTAGTACTAAAAAATGCTAATAACCTGTCATTAGTCTGAGCAATAATACTGTTAAGTCCAAAAAGGTAACGGAAGTTTGGGTCAGAGGTGTTTTTATTTTATTTTCCTTTGAATGGGGGATGAAGCTGACATGGATGATGATGACTTTGTGTTTTTGTTTCTTTCATTATTTCATCTTAATTTCATTTTTATGTTTTTTAATGCCGAAGACAACCTGCTGTTGTCTTATGGTTTACTTTTTTAAATACATTTAAACAAATTAGTTATGGCTCGTTTTATTTTCGTTTTTCTAACAAAATAATTTTTATTATGTTTTCAGATCTTTTTTTGGTGAAAATATGGAATATTATTACATTTGTTTTAAGTTGTAACTAGTAATAGGATTTACACTTGCGACCAACAGTTCATTATAGCGAATTTACGGTTTTCGTTTAACTTAAAAAAAAACGAAAAAAAGTTCTTAATATTTAAAGAGGATTTAGTGAAATAAAATCTCGAATACATTTCTTTCAAACTTGGGTTGTTTTTTGAACCACGAAGTACAAATGGAGCTGGACTAGGACTAGACGAGTACTAGACTAGGGCTAGACTAGGACTAGACTAGGACTAGACTAGGACTAGACTAGGACTAGACTAGGACTAGACTAGGACTAGACTAGGACTAGACTAGGACTAGACTAGGACTAGACTAGGATTAGAGTAGGACTAGACTAGACTAGAATAGGACTAGACTAGACTAGAATAGGACTAGACTAGGACTAGACTAGGACTAGACTAGGACTAGTCTAGGACTAGACTAGGACTAGACTAGGACTAGACTAGGACTAGTCTAGGACTAGACTAAGACTGGACTAGGACTAGTCTAGTGTCCTCATTATTAAATAAAATTCGACAAGGAATTCAGGTTATGTAAAACACTGAATATTATTAACAAAATCCTTTTCACTTTGAAAACAAAAAACTCTATGAAGTTAATAAATACTTTAGCAAACGATTATAATTTCAATAGCTACTAAAATGGATAAAATTATTTATTATCTCTTTATCTATTGTTCATATAAGGATAAAAAACCTAATCATATTTTATTGCTATTAAAAATGTTTTGGGAGCTTTCATATCTTTGTAAATTAATCTTAATACAAAAAGAGAATTTGGCACAGAAAAAAACCATGAAACACTTAAGATCAAAGCAATTGGTCATAAATCGCATGTGTAAACATATAAATGCGAATTTATTTCATAAAACGCTCATCAATATTATAAAATATAAAACTTATATGGGAATATACAAATATATATAAAAGAAATATCACCACCTCCAAACACACACACATACATTCATAATTTCATAAAATAGATTTTAAAAATAATATGTGTTTTTTTTCATTTACATCCTGTTTTAAACAACCACCTTTTTTATCCAAAATATCTTCAATTAAAAACCATAAAATTCTCAAGTTTTTCAATAAATTTCCAGGCTTATCATGTGTGGCACTTAAATAAAAAACCAAAAAAGTTCAAAGAAAATCAGCTATATTTATTAGTTTTTGTGTATAAAAATTATGACTTCTGGTATTAAAGATAATAATCGGTGAATGAAAAAAAAAATAAAGAAGAAATTTACTTTTTTTAACAGTATCATCAGTTACACACGCGTTTATCCATACATACATAACAAATCATATGTTTAAAAAAGTGATTTTAAACAAATCCTGACAATGCCTTGAACGAAGAAGGGGTGGGTGGGAG
Source organism: Lucilia cuprina (assembly GCF_022045245.1). Taxonomy (NCBI): domain Eukaryota; kingdom Metazoa; phylum Arthropoda; class Insecta; order Diptera; family Calliphoridae; genus Lucilia; species Lucilia cuprina. Next base: position 26,172,789 of record NC_060950.1, on the reverse strand, counting down.
TTTAAATATTTTACAGTCATTATTAGATTTTTGGGTAAAAAACAATTTTAATAATTCAAAAATTCAAAAACATAAAAAAATATTGAAGCATGACACAATAAAGATTAGATTCACAGTACCATGACAGAGAACATATGCGAATGTAGGGAAGAAATTGAAAAATAAACCAAAAAAGTCTTGACAATAAAAGTAAATCATCAAGAAGAAACTTGGTCGTTCTTTTGGAAACAGTATTACACTAAGTGAGAGTGCCGCCCAAAAAAGGAGTCAAATAACTCGAATACACTCTACCCACAATAACTGGACTATGACTAGACTATGACTAGACTATGACTAGACTATGACTAGACTATGACTAGACTATGACTAGACTATGACTAGACTATGACTGGACTATGACTAGACTATGACTAGACTATGACTAGACTATGACTAGACTATGACTAGACTATGACTAGACTATGACTAGACTATGACTAGACTATGACTAGACTATGACTAGACTATGACTAGACTATGACTAGACTATGACTATTGATGACAATGGCATCAATAGTTTCGTATTTATCCTTCATTCGTTTATTTTACTTTTTTTGAATTTTGTGCATTTTCTGATCCAAGCCTTTAAAACATGATGAGTAGGCTATCGTATATGAACTTATTATCCCTGTCATATTTTTCACTTGAATTGCGTGCGTAAGAGGTATTTCCTGTTTTAAATTGTTCAACCATTCAATGTGACTTTTGTGTATTTTTCTATCTTTATTATTTGCTACTTTTTTTAATAATATTCTCATACGTATAAAAAAACAACAACAGCAAAAAAATCTTAAATCCTGTTGAAATATTTTAGAGTATGGATTTCTTTTCTTTAAAATCATAATCAAAAGATGATAAGTGCGGTCGATTTCTGTCTGTGCCATTCATTACATTTCGAATACAATGGGAAAACACTCGCAACTCTGAGTGAAGAAAGGGAGCAGAAAAAAAGCCATTTATAAATCCTCTTATGAGCATTTTATGATCTGATACTTAAAATCCTTAAAATATTACCAATATTCACACACACACAGACGCTCATATAAACATAATACGAAAATTTATTGTCATAAAACATATGTAGGTATGAGTGTATATGTGATAACAATAGTGATTCTAAATGTCTTGGTTTATGGGGTTTACAGTGAAATTATATATAAAAAAATAAGTTTTATTTAATATAAGTTCGAGCTTAACCCAAAGGGAAAGTCCATGTCTTATACGATATTAGTAACTGTCAGGCTTAAAAACTTAGGCGTAATCGTAAGTCCTAAATATAAATGAAAATACCACATAGAACATATTTGTTGCGCGATAATCATCATTCGCTCCACCGTTCATCTAAAAAAAACTTCACATTTTCTTGTGCATTTAAGTTTTTCTCGAAACCTATTATTGAATTTTTTACATATAAAAAACTATTCACAGAAATACATTCAATTCAACTTGATAATATGTATAAACTCATCCTCAAAAGGACTCTTACTAATATTGTCATACAATTGTAAGTTTAGTTACATACATATTTTTTTTTTTTTAAAAATTAGAATATTAAACATTATTGCGGTAAAAAGTCAATGTTTTGTGCTGACAAAAGCAAAATAAATATTTGTAATAAATGACAGTTGACTACAAACCACTTTTTTCAGAGAAATGAATTAACATTTTTAAGTGCTGCTAAAAATTATATGTAGTATAATTATAGGCATTGCGCTAGTATTTTTATTTAGAAATGCGTTTAGAGAAAAATAAACAAACTTTGTAAAAAAAAAAAGAAATTCATATTTAAAGAAAAAATATTATTATGTCTACTTTAGTCACATGTCATCATATCCAGGGGGGTTGATCTTTTTTATTTTTCATTTTTCACTCATCATCAATATAATTAATGTCTACTACCGTTAGCTGACTATCTGACTGGCTGCCAGGATGAATGTGTTGAAAGGGAACATCACGCATACACATGTTATTTTTTAATATTTTTTTAAATTTAATGAAAAAACCAACATATACACATGTATTTTTTTAATAATAATAAAAAAAAACAAATAATTGTCAAGAATAAAATTGCGTTTCACAACGACACGCGTTTTAACAATAATAAAAAATATATATTTTTTACATAAAGTTTTTTATTTGTATGGAAAAAGTGTTGATGCGTTAAAAATTCTCACAGTATTCATGCCACAAATATTTTATTTTATTAAAAATAAACGTATTTCAATCTATAGCACAAGTTCACAGCAACAGAAAAGAATTTGTATTTGTGCCCAACTGTATGCTTTATAAAACAAACAGTATTTTGTCTTTTATATGGTTTTGTCATTTACCATTGACTGAATAAATATTATCTTTGTCATTATTGTTATTATTTTCCAAAATTGTATTTGTTTTGTCACAATCATGACAATAAAGGTGTGACGTTTGTATGTAATTTTGCTGATAGTCAGCTGCGAATGGTACGGCTATTCTTCAAGTCAAACTACGTTGACAAGAAAACTTAAAGATCTAAAGAGGAGTCATGGCAAAGGTCCAGGAAAAGCAGTTGCAGAATGCGGTATTTTTGTAACTACCTACGTAACGACATAACTACCCACCTACGTAACTAACTAACAAACTAACTAACAAACTAACTAACTAACTAACTAACTAACTAACTAACTAACTAACTAACTAACTAACTAACTAACTAACTAACTAACTATCTAACTAACTAACTAACTAACTAACTAACTAACTAACTAACTAACTAACTAACTAACTAACTAACTAACTAACTAACTAACTAACTAACTAAATAACTAAAAAAAAAAAAAATAAAAAAAAACTAACTAAAAAAATAACTAACTAACTAACTAACTAACTAACTAACTAAGTAACTAACTAACTAACTAACTAACTAACTAACTAACTAACTAACTAACTAACTAACTAACTAACTAACTAACTAACTAACTAACTAACTAACTAACTAACTAACTAACTAACTAACTAACTAACTAACTAACTAACTAACTAACTAACTAACTAACTAACTATCTAACTAACTATCTAACTAACTAACTAACTAACTAACTAACTAACTAACTAACTAACTAACTAACTAACTAACTAACTAACTAACTAACTAACTAACTAATCTAACTAACTAACTAACTAATCTAAACTAACTAACTAACTAACTAACTAACTATCTAACTAACTAACTAACTAACTAACTAACTAACAACTAACTAACTAACTAACTAACTAACTAACTATCTATCTATCTATCTATCTATCTATCTATCTATCTATCTATCTATCTATCTATCTATCTATCTATCTATCTATCTATCTATCTATCTATCTATCTATCTATCTATCTATCTATCTATCTATCTATCTATCTATCTATCTATCTATCTATCTATCTATCTATCTATCTATCTATCTATCTATCTATCTATCTATCTATCTATCTATCTATCTATCTATCTATCTATCTATCTATCTATCTATCTATCTATCTATCTATCTATCTATCTATCTATCTATCTATCTATCTATCTATCTATCTATCTATCTATCTATCTATCTATCTATCTATCTATCTATCTATCTATCTATCTATCTATCTATCTATCTATCTATCTATCTATCTATCTATCTATCTATCTATCATCTATCTATCTATCTATCTATCTATCTATCTATCTATCTATCTATCTATCTATCTATCTATCTATCTATCTATCTATCTATCTATCTATCTATCTATCTATCTATCTATCTATCTATCTCTATCTATCTATCTATCTATCTATCTATCTATCTATCTATCTATCTATCTATCTATCTATCTATCTATCTATCTATCTATCTATCTATCTATCTATCTATCTATCTATCTATCTATCTATCTATCTATCTATCTATCTATCTATCTATCTATCTATCTATCTATCTATCTATCTATCTATCTATCTCTATCTATCTATCTATCTATCTATCTATCTATCTATCTATCTATCTATCTATCTATCTATCTATCTATCTATCTATCTATCTATCTATCTATCTATCTATCTATCTATCTATCTATCTATCTATCTATCTATCTATCTATCTATCTATCTATCTATCTATCTATCTATCTATCTATCTATCTATCTATCTATCTATCTATCTATCTATCTATCTATCTATCTATCTATCTATCTATCTATCTATCTATCTATCTATCTATCTATCTATCTATCTATCTATCTATCTATCTATCTATCTATCTATCTATCTATCTATCTATCTATCTATCTATCTATCTATCTATCTATCTATCTATCTATCTATCTAATCTATCTATCTATCTATCTATCTATCTATCTATCTATCTATCTATCTATCTATCTATCTATCTATCTATCTATCTATCTATCTATCTATCTCTATCTATCTATCTATCTATCTATCTATCTATCTATCTATCTATCTATCTATCTATCTATCTATCTATCTATCTATCTATCTATCTATCTATTCTATCTATCTATCTATCTATCTATCTATCTATCTATCTATCTATCTATCTATCTATCTATCTATCTATATCTATCTATCTATCTATCTATCTATCTATCTATCTATCTATCTATCTATCTATCTATCTATCTATCTATCTATCTATCTATCTATCTATCTATCTATCTATCTATCTATCTATCTATCTATCTATCTATCTATCTATCTATCTATCTATCTATCTATCTATCTATCTATCTATCTATCTATCTATCTATCTATCTATCTATCTATCTATCTATCTATCTATCTATCTATCTATCTATCTATCTATCTATCTATCTATCTATCTATCTATCTATCTATCTATCTATCTATCTATCTATCTATCTATCTATCTATCTATCTATCTATCTATCTATCTATCTATCTATCTATCTATCTATCTATCTATCTATCTATCTATCTATCTATCTATCTATCTATCTATCTATCTATCTATCTATCTATCTATCTATCTATCTATCTATCTATCTATCTATCTATCTATCTATCTATCTATCTATCTATCTATCTATCTATCTATCTATCTATCTATCTATCTATCTATCTATCTATCTATCTATCTATCTATCTATCTATCTTCTATCTATCTATCTATCTATCTATCTATCTATCTATCTATCTATCTATCTATCTATCTATCTATCTATCTATCTATCTATCTATCTATCTATCTATCTATCTACTTTGAGTACAAAAAAAATATAATATATATATTGATTTAAATGCAAATTTTCAAAAAATATTTTACCAAATCTTTAATCTGTAAACAGTAAGGACAACAATATCTATTCTGTAGTTCTCACGGTTCTCCCTCAATTAAGCTTAATTCTGTTTTGCGTATTTTTTTATATATTAAATAATTATTGTTTTATATTGAAACATTTTTTTTTAATTTTATTCATTTAAGATAAATTACTGTTAAATGTCTCAAAACACAATTAACATTTATTAGCTCTCTGTCTGATTTAATCAACAATTTAGTGTAAGATACATAAACACTGTAGCAGCAGTTAATAAAATAAAATTCTCCAAATGAAAGAAACGAATACTTAATGAAAATTGTGCAAATTAAGCAACAAATAAACAAAACAACAAGAACAATAGAGCAAAGAGTACCTAATGGAAAGGAGTCAGAAATCACAGGACTAAATTCATATAAAAGGGACTACAAGAAAACATAAAACACATTTGAATTACAAGCAAATTAAAAACAAGGATAAGGAAAAAACAAAACAACAAGAAAAAAAAACTAACTAAAGCGTTAATTGAAACATTAAATAACATTTTATTACTTAATTTACATGGAAATTAACTAAAAACAGAAACAAGTGAAAAGGCAGATGTGGGGGAAGTATTTATAATGATGACGACGATGACAATTGTACAATGACAAGACACAAAAGATAAGACAGTGAATAATATTAAAAAAAATACTTAAAGGACTAAAAAACAGAAATCACTGACTAAGTAGTGGTTATAAACAACCCAAAAGCACAGAAAAACATATTGAGTTGTAAGACAGACAAACATTTCCAACATGACCTTAGTAACTCCCCTTCGCGAATTTAGCCAACAATGAAAATATATTCAAATTCTTGAAATATTTCTCTAAAAAAGGAATTCTACTAAATATTATACTTGTAGTTAGTAAATGTAGTTGTATTGTATTTCTTCTTTTATATTTTATCTACTTTTTCTACTCTAGTCCCTTTTATTAAGTTCTATTAATTCCTAATTTCACACCATGACGAAGGGTCGCTCGTTCGTCGTACATTGGTTTCATCAACTACCATTTAGAGAGTCTGTTTTAGTTGTTTAATTTTAATTTCTTTCGTCTTAATGTATCTTTAGGATTTTGACCTAAAACTTTTGATTTTCAGCGACGGCGGGGCATTAGACGAATGAAAGAAATCTTTTAACATTTGTGTAAAATTTACCATTACATGGCAGAGTGGCTTGTCAATGTTTTATTTTATGGTTTTTTAAGGATTTCTATATTATATATACACTACAAAAAAAGGTTTTGTGATTTTTGAATCAACATCGCTTAGGAGACTGAAGTCTCTTCTTTGAACCCTGTGTATCAAGGTTAGACCTTGAGAATTATATTTTTATGCGTAAGAATTATATTTAGGTTTTGAACAATGACATTGGATGCAAGTACTAAACACGCTCGCTTTAAAATAAGGCGTTAAGTAAGTACTTACTACTAAAGATTGTTTATAAAATGTTTATTAAGTATTTGGGTTTTTAATAAAAGAAGGAAGAATGACACCATTAGGTCCATTGTGATTCTCCCCAATGAGAGTGAAGAACTAGTGACAAAGAAAAAAGAACACTTGATTAAAATATAAAAAAGAGAAATATAAATATAGAGAGAAATGATAAAATCCTGTATCCTAGAACAGTAACAAACCCGATCGTCTCTAAATCCTTTGCCTCTTCAAATAACATGCAATAATCCGGTATATTACATCACCACATACATACAAAGGCCCTAATTGAGCAATTCCTTATTAGCACCTCTATCTCTATTTTCCCAATTGATTTTTTCGTGTCTCAACGCCTTTCAAATTTTGAAGTTCAATCTATTAATCGAGGACTGCTTAATAATGTCATGGATTCTTTCAGTTTTACATTCCTTCCCCCATGATCTATATCAAGGTCCGAACCTTATCTAACTAGATCTTCAACAACCTTATGCCTAATGCAATTCCCTAGCATCCCACATACTGTCTTATGATAAACAGTAAACAGTATACAGGCGTTTCTACAATCTACAACCAGGCGCAAAATTGTAACACCTACGAAGAACCCCGATCAATTAGACCTATTTTGTGCAGAATTTTTTTATGATTGTTATGCGAAAATTTTACTAACGTGGTCTTGTAAAGTTTTAATAAATTCCAAGTTGGAAAACACTTTACAAAATGTTCCATAGGTGACTCCACAGTTCAGAGAGAGCGAGAGAGAGAGAGAAGTGCCATTAGGTTGATATTAATCCAGCTTAAAAGCCCTGTTATCTATAATTAAGGTATTAAGTTCTCTCCATTTAACTTAGTTAGTGGTTATTAAGATTGCTTTCTATCACTTAAGAATTGCCCGGAATTGTGAAGTCCAGTTTCTTTGGAATTTTTGAGACGTTTGCTAATTTACATCAGCTTAGGGAAATTATTTGAAAGGAATTTTTTTTAAGTGGATTCGAGAGTGAGGAGGTATCCATATGGTCTTCAAGATTTGTTTACATAAAACTCAGCTGAAACATCGTTAACTAATTAAAAATTTTAAGAGTGCTTAGAATAGGCTGCTCTGAATTATTACCTTTTATTAGTTGTGCTTATGTAAACCTTGAGCTTCAATGTCCAACAAAACAAACTGATAGATCGTGTACTAGCTTATTAACAGTTCTATAAACTAAACGTGTTAAGGTAAGTCGTGTTTCTTCTGCAATTAAACTTTAAGCTCCCTAAACATATGTTACAAAGTTCGAAGGATTATGCGCTTCTTCACTACTATGAATCAAATCTGATCACTTGGAAAGTCTTCGGGAATGCTATTTGACTTCTGTTAGTTGGTTAGTTAGTTAGTTAGTTAGTTAGTTAGTTAGTTAGTTAGTTAGTTAGTTAGTTCGTTCGTTAGTTAGATCGTTAGTTAGTTAGTTAGTTAGTTCGTTAGTTAGATAGTTAGATAGTTGGATAGTTAATTAATTAGTTAGTTAGTTAGTTAGTTAGTTAGTTAGTTACTTAGTTAGTTAGTTAGTTAGATAGTTAGTTAGTTAGTTAGTTAGTTCTTTAGTTCGTTAGTTAGTTAGTTAGTTAGTTAGTGAGTTAGTTAGTTAGTTCGTTAGTTCGTTAGTTCGTTTGTTAGTTAGTTAGTTAGTTAGTTAGTTAGTTAGTTAGTTAGTTAGTTAGTTAGTTAGTTAGTTAGTTAGTTAGTTAGTTAGTTAGTTAGTTAGTTAGTTAGTTAGTTAGTTAGTTAGATAGTTAGTAAGTTAGTTCTTTAGTTCGTTAGTTAGTTAGTTAGTTAGTTAGTTAGTTAGTTAGTTAGTTAGTTAGTTAGTTAGTTAGATAGTTAGTTAGTTAGTTACTTAGTTAGTTAGTTAGTTAGTTAGTTAGTTAGATATTTAGATAGTTAGTTAGTTAGTTAGTTAGTTAGTTAGTTAGTTAGTTAGTTAGTTAGTTAGTTAGTTAGTTAGTTAGTTAGTTAGTTAGTTAGTTAGTTAGTTAGTTCGTTAGTTAGTTAGATAGTTAGATAGTTAGATAGTTAGATAGTTAGTTAGTTAGTTAATTAGTTAGTTAGTTAGTTAGTTAGTTAGTTAGTTGGTTAGTTAGTTAGTTAGTTAGTTAGTTATTTAGTTAGTTAGTTAGTTAGTTAGTTAGTTAGTTAGTTAGTTAGTTAGTTAGTTAGTTAGATAGTTAGTTAGTTCCTTAGTTCGTTAGTTAGTTAGTTAGTTAGTTAGTTAGTTAGTTAGTTAGTTAGTTAGTTAGTTACTTAGTTAGTTAGTTAGTTAGTTAGTTAGTTAGTTAGTTAGTTAGTGAGTTAGTTCGTTAGTTAGTTAGTGAGTTCGTTTGTTAGAACAAAAGGATACACAAGTATCGATGACTCGTATTTACTTTAATTCATTTCATAAAATTTCTTCCGGTGTAATTTTAGTTGTTTTAGTGAATTTCTTATATTTCTCCATCACTTTTATTTAAATTTATGTAAAATGTTCGTTTTGATGATGCCCGTTGAGGCTCATTAGATTTGCGAAATGTTTTGACACTAGCCCTGGCATTTTGAGGTTAATGTTATTGCATTAACAATTTTCTTCAGTTATTTTGTTTCCCGGCTTTATTTCGTGGGCATCTTCTATTTATAACATTACAATTTTTGCGTTTCTATTCATTTAAAAAATAAAAATTACAATTGGATTAAGACCATCAATGCCATAAAATTTTTAAGTGATTATTTTTATTACATTTTAAGGGCTTTTCTACCCAATTTTATGTTTTTTTCTAAGTTCTTTTTTTTCGTTGGGGTCTTAACGCTTTGTTCATGTTCAATGGTTGCTTCGGTCTAATTAAAATTAATGTGATAATAGTAGAAATAAAAAAAGAAAAAAAAACAAAAGAAATGAAAACATTAGTATTAGGGAAATTATTATTATTTGAAATATTAAATTTAAATTATGGTAAATTTTGGCAGCTGAAACACGAAATTGTAATAAAAATAAATTTACAATTTAAAATTTTTTTCTTGCGTTGAAATTGACTCAGGTGCAGCAATTGCTAAACTTATGGTGAATAAGAATTTTATCTCCTGGCCGTAGATATTAGTAGTTATAAGATTTAATATTTCTCTATTTTTCTTATACTATAAAGAAACAATTTTCAAATAGTCTGTTATATTAATAATAATATGACTATTAAATTAGCTAAAAGTTTTCTTACTACTCTTAATACAATTACAATTCAATCACAAATCCTTAAATAAATCAACAACTAAAATTACCTTAGAGAATTAAAATCCCAAAGCTCTTCCCCTCAGCAAACACATGACAACAATTTGTTCATCACAAAAAATATATTAAGAATCCTTTTTATCAGCTTAAACTGTGAAAATTTGATGAAATTCTAAATCCTTACACTTACACACACACATACATACTACATAAATTCATATTAAATTAAGTATTTGTTAGTGTGAATGTTCAACGAAAATTGAATATTGTTTTTATTAAAACAAAATATAATTAAAACTATCTGTATTATATCCTTGCCAACACCAACACTATTAAAATATTTTGAAATCTTTTCAGTTTTTGCACTAGACAACATTTAATATCAATAAATAATTAAATTTCCAAAAAAAGAACATCAAAATGGAGACAAAATAAAAAGGAGTAAAATTTCCAAAAAAAAGGATGATAGAAAAAGTGGGGAAAATTCATTAAATGAAGAGGATGCTTTATAATTTAATGATAAAATATAAGAAAAAAATATAAAACTAATCCTGTTGTATGAAAAAGTACTAAGAAGGGAGAGTTGGTTGCACATGCCAAAAAATAATCTAAATAGTAATTACAACAACATTAGTGACAAACAAGAAAACTTTTATGCTGAAAAAAATAAAACGTACAGCTCCTTTTATCAAAAGGAGTGAGTTGCGCCAACCAGTAGTTTGATGTACGAGTATGGAAAAGAATATTGCAAAAACTCGTTTAATTTGTTAACAGATTCGATGTGTTTAAATCTATTTGACTGTAGTACTAAATCAGTTGTGAAGAAGTTACGTTGCCCTACATCTTAAAATTACTAGTTAAATTCTTTCAATCGATGTTATAAATCCCACATACTTAAAAGGATCAAGTTTAAAAGCACACTTCTCTACCCAGCAAACTGGGTAATAGCTTTCCATTGTAATTACTTACCTAACAACATACGTTTCAATGACTACTAGATATCGTCTGGATTACATAGAAGTAGTCTAATAAGGTCTTACTAATAATGTATTATATAAATACTTTCTAATTTTATTTTTTTTACCTGTTATGGAAGTGATGTTGCGAAATATAAGTTGAATTTTCTCCATGAAAGTGCTAAAAAAAGACCTGAAGAAGTGATGATTTTACACAATCTTGTCATAGAAGAAATTTTTTTTTTAAATGACTCCAAATTTCCTACTTTTAAAGTCATTCTCAAGATGTCATTTTTATGTTCTTTTCTTGGAATTTATTTGGAAGTGAAATTATTTCATATAATATAACTAATTTAACTACTTTTAACACATTGACACATTTAAAAAAAGTCCAAAACTCATAAAAAATTTCTATTTCCAGCATTAAAAGAACTTCCAACGAAGTAGAATTTACTCCATGGAAGTTCTAAAAAAGACATGAAGAATTATAAGGCAGGCTTGTCAAAGGAGGAATGTCCTATCTCAAGATTTTGGAGGTGTTTGGCAAATTTAGAAAACTTATTATTCTTCTACTTGGATTCAGATTTCAGAAAAATAGTATCACTTCCTTATAGTTATAGCTTTCAGAAAATTTGGACATCCCTAAAGGATCAATAAAAGCTTTATTAGTAATTTCTTTCATGAGACTTCGGTATGTTTCGTTTGTCATAAAATTTGTGACCGCTTTTATTAACTGCATATAGTTTAAAATTTTCTTCAGTTTTCTTATTATACCCTACACCACTATAGTGGGGAGGGTATTATACGTTTGGGTGGTGTTTGTAACACACAAAAGTATATGTCCTATACCCACCTTAAAGTATACCGATCGATTCAGAATCATGTTTTGAGTCATGACATGTCCGTCCGTCAATCTGTCCGGCTGGCAGTCCTTGTAAACCTTGTACGCAAGGTACAGGCCGCAATTTTCAAGAGAATTTGACGAAATTTGGACCAAGTATGTTTATTGGCACAGGAACGAAGTCTATTGAAAATGGTTGAAATCAGTCCATTATTTCACCTAGCCCCCATACAATCGTACCTCCCGATTTGGGCTTTGATATTATTGACGGACGGACATAGCTAAATCGACTCAGAAAATGATACTTTACAGTGGATATGGGACCAATATATATATCAGCACAAACCCAATATACCCTCCCCACTAAAAGGTATAAATATACACATGGTGTATTGTATTATATGGTCGGCCATGCCCGACAGTACATTCCTACTTGTTCATAATAAGGTTGATATTTATGAGAAAATTTCTTTTAGTTAAAGAGTGTATTTAACATTCGAATTCGACCGGTCATAATTTAAAAATATTAAAGTAGTGTTTTTAGCTTAAGTTATACAAACAGAATTGCATGTTGTCCTTGTTGTAAATAAATATTTTGAATTTTGACACTGTCGTTTACACAAGTACTTGTGCTCTTTTAGTTTTCTATTTTACTTTTCAATAATTACATTTTTCTCAACTGCTTATAACATATAGAAAATAATGATAAAACAACTAAGAATGTAAAGTCAATCATGGTCGACCATATGATACCTTATACCAGTGAGAAATATGTTGGAAATGTGATTTTTTTTGTGGAATAAAAGTTATATTCTCCAAGAGGGGTTTTACCGATACAAGGGTACGTATGCACCTATTCCTCCCTATTATTCGTGTACGATTATGTAGGTGATAGGAATAATAATGTTGTCCTTTGGCCAAAAGAAGAGTATGTGCCAAAATTCGTCAAATTATCTTGAAAATTGCGATCTGAAGCTTGCAACCACAAGCTTTACATAGTCACACAGACGGACATACATCAGAAAGTGATTCCCAGCCGATTGGTATACTTTAAGATGGGTGTAGCATCAATATGTTTTGGGTGTTACAAACATCAGCACAAACGCATAATACCCTCCCTAGTATAGCGGTGCAGGGTATAAAAATTTAAAAAATTTTTTAGCAACACTTGGCTTAAGCTAAAATTAATTCTTTACTACACATTAAGGGAGTGGAGACCGAGAAGGAATTGAGTTCTGGCAATATCATACACGGAAAAGACAGTCAGTGTGTTAAAAATGTGGATTATTTACAAAAAAATAAAAGAGTTTATTTTTTTTAAACTTTATTCCAGAATATTTTTACTTATTTTTGACAAAAAATGGATTTTTTTAAGATAGCTCATGGGGGAGTAGGGTAAAATGTGGAACTATCCTTATAAATTTTTGGTAGAGGAAGTTATGTCTATTTTAAAGGTATTTATGTAAAATTTTGCGTTTACAAGTGAATTTTGACTTTCAACTCATTTTCTGAAGGGGAGTTTGTATGGGGGCTAGGGTCAAATGAGGCCCAAACATTACAAAACTCGGTTGTGTCAATTAAAGTTCTATAAAACTAAGTTTTTGCCGACTTTTGTTGACATAATAGATCATTTAACTAAATTATAAGCCCAAAGGCTTTATTCGGGGGGTACGGTTGTATGGGGGCTACTCTAAATAATGAACCGATTTTAACCATTTTAAATAGGCTTTGTCCTTGGGCAAAATTTCATCCAATTATCTTGAAAATTGCGAAAATTACGTGGACAGCCAGTCAGACGGACGGACATAGCTATTCAGGACAAATTTCACACCCATTATAGTGGGCGTCACACACTTCCATATTAAGATAATTAATATTAAATCAATATAGTCTTTTTTTATGAAAGCACTTTAGTGTCAATCTTAAAATTTTGCTCAAAAAACTTTAACAACCGTGTAAATCATTTTTTAAAGAAATTGGCGGACTAACAATAGGCGTAGCGGCACCTCACTTACTTCTATAGCACTTATAACCAAAAAATGTGGATCGTTATTGGCCATTTTTAATACCAATATAGTAATTTCTTATCAATACAGAATATTTATGCCAAATTTCAACTGCCTAGTTCCTCCTGTGTGACCTCTATCGTGATTTCAACAGACAGTCCGATGGACATGGCTAGATAGTCTTAGAATTTAATGTGGACAAATACTTTTGTGGCTCTATGACCAATATTTCCATGTGTTACAAATTGAATTTGTATATATGGAAAATTATTACAGTAAGAATCTTTAAAATCGGCAATAGGGGTTTTAATTTATAGTTCTTTTGGGTTAGCAAAGCGCACTGGGTATAGATAATCAATAAATAAGATTAATTTTGGAAAATTTTCTTTGAAAATTTTAACATTTCTCTAAGTGCAAATTACTGATATTATTATATAAAATGTTGAACACCAACATAAGAAAATCCTTATTCTTTGTCTATGTCACCCATACTCTATTTTTTCTTTGTTGTTATTTTTATAAAACGAAAATAATTTTTTATACAAAATTAATTACAATTTACCTAAAATCCTTTATAAAACACTCACACATATACACTATACATTATAGAGAAATCGGTGTTGAAACATTTTAGTTGTTTGTAAAATTTGTTTGGCATTTTATGTGTTCCCAACAAAAAAAAAAAAGAAAAATAACCAATTATAAAGGTGTTAGTTTTGTTTATTTTATTTGTTGTAATAAAAAACTATTTCAAAGGTATTTACTTTTTTGGATAACTATGTTTTATAAAATATAGCTGGAAAGAGTATATTTTTTTTGCAGCATAATATATAGTTTATGGGTTTATTTATTAATTTTCTCTGGTTTATTTTGTATTTTCATACAATATCAACAAAAATCTGGTAATGACTTGTACTTACTCAACAACATAAATTTCAATTTTTACTACTTACTGTCTGAATTACTTAAAAGTACTCGAATAATGACTGTTTAGTAAAAAGAACACAACATTAAATTTACTATTAAACTGAAGTCCCTGGTTCGTATTATCATTATTAAAATCAAACAACTTATTCAACAACTTCTTTGTAAGCTAACTTGCAAGTACTTTTTTAAATCCCTATTTGTAAGCAAGCGTGAAACTACTTGCCTCCAGTGACATCTCCGTATTAAAATAATCAGTTAAAATGCTAATAAAGGATTAGTAAATAAAGGTATTTTAACACCTTACTTTACAATATATGTTATTCCTGGGATGTTGCAGTTCTGTAAAATAGAATTCCAAATGTTCAAAAATTATTCTGTATGATGAACATTGGAATTCGCCTTAACTTAGCATCCTTACAAGAAACCTATTAGAGTTACATTAACATTTATAATTTACTAATAAGTAATGACAATGAAGACCTATCATCATTGTATTAGGCTATGCCGAATCTTATATACTCACCATCAAACCATTGTCATATAAATAAACTTTGATGTTTATGAATATTCTATTATCGTATATCGACTAACATCAGGTCCATCAATGAGGGTTTAACTTTTATATATATTATAACTTCCGAATTAAAAATATTTGTTTTTATACCCTCCACCACCATCAGTGGTGATAGAGGGTATATATAACTTTGTCATTCCGTGTGTAACACCAAGAAATATTCATCTAAGACCCAACAAAGTATATATATTCCGGGTCCTTATCAAATTCTGAGACGATCTAGCTATGTCCGTCTGTCTGTGTAAAACACGCTCACGATAAAACGAAGCAATAGAAGTTAACCAAATTCACCCAAAATGTTCTTCGTTTTCCTAAGTTGTTTGGTATTGAAAATGGGCAAAATCGGTTCACATCGGGAAAAGTTATGAATCAAAATTTGAAACAACCTCGAAAAAAATAGGCATTTTTTGCACATTCTGATGTAATTTTCTCGAAAACTATGCAAGATAATTCCATAAAAATTGGCATACATTCGTTTCCAGACAAGAGCTTTATCTCTGCGTAAAATCGCTACAATCGGTCCACAATTTCATATACCTCCCATACTAAAGTACAAATTCCCGGAAATTTGGTTTTTTGTTAATAACTTCCGTCGTAATGTCGATATCTTCACAAAATTTTAGAAATTAAAATTTTATGACAATAGAATTTATACAAAGGAAATTTTTTTTGAATGGGTCCATAATTGGTCATAGCTCCCATACAAGGTCCCCTTCCGAAAATTAGTTAAACCCGCATAACTCATTACTAAATTAAGATATCGATATAAAATTTGGTACTGGTATTGCTTTTATATACAGAAATATTACAATGAAATTTTTTTTGGATCGGTCCATATTTGGTCATAGCTCCCATACAAGGTCCCCTCCCGAAAATCAGTTAAACCCGCATAACTCATTACCAAATTAAGATATCGATATAAAGTTTGGTCCAAATATTTATCTTATATACAGGAATATTACAATGAAAGCTTTTTTGGATCGGTCCATAATTGGTCCTAGCTCCCATACAAGGTCCCCTCCCGAAAATCAGTTAAACCCGCATAACTCATTAGTAAATGAAGATATCGATATAAAATTTGGTACTAGTATTGCTTTTATATACAGAAATATTACAATGAAAGATTTTTTGGATCGGTCCATATTTGGTCATAGCTCCCATACAAGGTCCCCTCCCGAAAATCACCTAAACGCACATAATTCATTAGTAAATTAAGATATCCATATAAAATTTGTTGCAAGCATTGTTCTCACATAAAGGAATACTACCACGAAATCTTTTTCCAATCGGTCCATAATTGGTCATAGCTCCCATATTAGTTCCCCTTCCGAAAAACACTTAAACACGTACAAATCATTACTTAATTAAGATATCCATATACAATTTGGTACAAGTATTGATCATATAAAAAAAATATTACTAAGAAATTTTTTTTCCATCGGTCTATAACTGGTCATAGCTCCCATACAAGGTCTTCTCCCGAAAATAGCTAAAACGCACATAACTCATTACTAAATAAAAATACCCGTATAAAGTTTGGCACAAGTGTGCTCATATACAGAGAAATAATATTATGAAATGTTTTTCTGATCGGTCCATAATTGATCATAGCTCCCACAATTAGAAAAGTGATCAATTAGAAAAGTAATAACATTAAAGTAGCTGGTGGAGGGTATTTAAGATTCGGCACAGCCGAATATAGCACTCTAACTTGTTTTTAAATCAAATCGTTTCTATCATATTATTATAACCATAAACTGATATTTTATAAGAGCAGTTACAATCGTGGTATATAGACCGATCCCTGCAAAATTTTGTAGAACGATTATGATTCATATCATTCACGTTTTTGAAGAGATGGATATGAACAAGATGTCGTTATACTTGCATTTTTAAGTCAATAGTGATTTTTATTATCTGATGGCACCCTAATAATAGACTGATCGTCGAATAATTTTATATACAACGATTTTGGTTTCAAGTTTCAAGTTTTATTTCCCAAAATATTCAATTCATTACAATAAGTTTTCTTAAAACTAATACATTTCGTTCTCACTTTTCTTACGATTTTGGTTTTTACAAGTCATGTTTATATCGAATTTTATCGCTTTACTCGACGAAGTTTGATAACATTCTTTTCTTTTTAAGACGGTAATAAGCATTATAGTTATTTTTACAGGGGACCTTATTTGAGGGCTAGTAATGACGAATTTTGACATCATATTTTAATTTTAAGGCCGGAAATTAGGATTATAGTTATTCATACAGGGGATCAAATCATCTTAATATTTAGTACACAAATCTAGTCACAATTTGAATTTTTATTTGTATGCCGGCTATAAGAAATCGTGTAAGATTTTGCTCATTTCCAATATAAAACATTTCTAATCAATAAAGAATATTTTGAGAAAATTTTATCTGTGGGAACTATCGTCCGCCCGGGGGCATGTTAACTTGGTGAGACCTCCGCCTTGGTGTTATTGCAATCCCGAGATATAAAGAGGTGGCCAATATCTCCAATCTGACCGGGATTGAAAAATTGGTTACAGTCTACTGTTTGGCTTAGTCCTTGCATAGATTGCCAAAGGTCAAACCACAGCCACGTAGTGCCTGTGGTTTGAACCCAAATTCGCGGGGAAAGTAAGTGGCGGTTAAATGACTGATGTATGATAATAGTCAATATTTTGGGATACCCAGCAATATATTCGGGACACCCGCAGTCGAGTGACTGTGGGACTAAGCGTTGGAAATGAGTTGGTATAAATTGTATATGCTACGGGATGTATGTGAGGTTCGGCGTCACACACGTCTACCTAATGAATATGTCACATGTTTTTCTCTTATAAACGTGTCGAATAAATGAGATGTGTGTTGGGTTGAATGATGATGGATAAAAGGTATCATTTGATGACATTGAATTTTCCTTCTTGTCCAGATATGTTTAGGGTTTACTCTGTTCATGTCAGAATTACCACAGTGTGTCCCTGTGAGTAAGAACAATGTCTACGGCTTATTGATGATCGTACTTCGGTCTACCGGTTACGTCTCTAGGTGCTTTTGCCGAATCAACTGAGGTCATCCAAGGGATAGCTCGAGTACTCCAGCAAAGTACTTGTGCGTGGACCGGTCAGAACCAATGTACAAAAATTGCCACCGGCGTTCTTCATTGAAGAACAAATTGGCGATGGTAGACCGTTCTCAAGTCTACCCAGTGGTTGAAAAAGACCACCGTGGGATAAGGACGTCAAGTGCTCACGTTAAACTCTCAACATTCCTGTGGGAACTATCGTGCCAACAACAGGCAAATGTACGGACATATCCAGATCGTCTTAGAATCTTACGAGGTCTCAGAATATATATAAGTACTTTATGTGATCTATGAACAATATATCGAAGAATACACCCGCATCTTTTTAGATGGTGGCTATAAAAAGTATAAGTATAATTTTTTGAATCAATATAACAACGTTGGCCTGCTTAAAACCTCTCAATGCTCATAATATTATTTTAAAATTCGATACAAAACTTAGAAAGAAAAGCATCATACAGATTCTGTGAGTATCGGTCCATTATTAATTTGAGCCCTATTTAGACAAGTTGAGGCGTAAAATTAAAAGTAACTTCCTGAAGGTCTTTACATTAATTTAATATATACAGAATTATATTATTCGCTATCCTCACCGATCCTCATAAAATTTCTTAAATAGATTTATGTTTTTAAAAAACTCGTTTCTGAAATCTTTCGTATTATTAAGCTAATTATAAGGACATTTCTTAATGCCGACCTTACATGCTGATAAGGTCAATCCTCACAAAATTTGGTAGTAAGATTATGGTTTGTATTAAAATCGTTTCATTTGAAAGTTATGAGTCTCAATCATTTTCGGAAAGAGACGTTATATGGGAGAAGGTTTAGTTTTAAATCCATCCTTATCTAATTTGGTAAAAAGACTTATTTATTACTATACTACTATTATTAAGACTGTTAGGCATGGGGTGGGGTCAATTATAAACCGATCCTTATTAAATATGGAAAATAGATTTTTTTCTTTATAAAACTTGCTTGTGTCAAATTTCGTCTGCTATGAGTTTTAAAGTTATATTCTGAAGGGGACCATATATAGTGGATAGGGTTATGATCACATGTCATGTCATCAAACATTACAGTATAATGTCTTGGTGCATAAATTTAACTTGTTCAAAATTTTTGCACGATAACTTCATAATTAACTTATTAATGACACTTTAAACTGTATTCCTAGGGCACACTTGTGTGTGGCTACAAAGCTCGTAAAAGAATAACTGTGCAAAATTTCAACTTCTCTTGCTTCTCTGGTGTGACCTATATCGTACTTTCAGCAAACGAACGAACATGACTAGATTGTCGACACTTGATTTCCCAAAAGTGGGAAACTTGTATTCATGATTGTTTAAAAATGTACGAATATGATACATGAGTCCCGAAAAGGTACTAATACAAAGTTTTCACCCATTAACTCCTAAAAAGTACCAGATATCTGTTCGCTTATTTGTTTGAATAAACAACGATAAGTGTGGTATTGTTGTATCTGTTTTAGTTTAGGATATATGAGGCGTAAAAATGTACCCGTTTTTACTCTCTAAAAATTCGAATTTTTAAAAATCCCATTTTAGTGTCCCTTTATACATGATCAAAAATACATATTCTGTCAAAAATTTTATAAATTCTAGTGGAACAAATAATATTAAATTGTATAAAATACCATCTAAAAGTGATACATTGAGTAATTGAAATACGACTGAGTATGATATTAAATGAAACTAATATTTACTCTTAAAAAAATAATAACAACAATAACAGGACAAAAAAACAACAACAGAAATGAATAATAAACAATAGAAGAAAATTGCAAAAGGCGAACTAAAAATAGAACAAGATTTAACATGACTTGACTAAAAGTTAGCTTAGTAAACATATAACAACACCCTTTTAATATATAGTATTCGACAAAGACAAGGATATCATGTAAGGACTAACAGTTTAATTTAGAGTGAAAAGAAAAGCTTTTTTGTTTAGTTTTATTTCTCGAATTCTGTGATTTCCAACACGCGATATGCTTTTAGTCCTTCGTGTTTATATTAACGTCTATGTGTGTTGGTGTCAGTGATAGTGTTTTGTTTGTCCTTTCGTCCATTTATTTGTCTGCTTGTTTGTATGTTTGTTTACTTTAACATTGTTTATGAACGAATAAATATCTAGTCAGACAAGAAGTTATAAAAATAAACAATAATAATTCTTATATTTCATACAAAAACAAAAAAATTCTGAAAATATTAAACAATTTATACACCCATAAGGATTTGTTGATAGTCAATTTGGGAACACACATGCACCCGCCACAAACAATACATTCATCTAAAGACCATGTAATAATGGAAGACCATGAAACACAAATGATGATTGTCTTTTTGGTTAAAATGGGAGTTAGTTTGCTTTCATAGAAGGGTATTGGGAAAATTGTTGTACACTTAATACTCTTTGTACACCACCATTAAAGAAATGATCAATGATACACCCCAGCATTCTCTAGTACGTATATACATATGTATTAACTTAATTAGAAAGTTTTACTTATTTGACAGATTATAAAAGTTTTACCCAATTGTTTACTTAATATACCACCGGTAATCAAGTGTGTGTATAATTGTAAATTTATGTTAAAAGTATATTGCATTTCTGAGTTCTTATTAATTTCTAAGAAGACAACAATGTCAG
Organism: Lucilia cuprina; assembly: GCF_022045245.1. Taxonomy (NCBI): domain Eukaryota; kingdom Metazoa; phylum Arthropoda; class Insecta; order Diptera; family Calliphoridae; genus Lucilia; species Lucilia cuprina. The sequence goes on along the minus strand of NC_060950.1, from coordinate 26,151,682 downwards.
TTATGCTATGTATACACGGTTGTTGGATCTTACAATGTTAGCAGTAGAATATGCAGAAAATTACTAATAATACTGTCAACTTACAAATTTTGTCTTGCTATATTTTCGGTAAGGCTTTTTCTGACAACGTTGTCAAAGAAAAATTGTAAGTTCAGACAATTGTTAGACATTTTCTGAACATTTTACCGAGAACGTTTGTAAGATCTTACAACCGTGTATCACGGCTTTTAGAGTGTCTCGAAGAACGACTTTAAAAAAATGGAACGGAGTAAAGTTTCAAATCGTATTTTTTCTTTAATTTTTCTTGTGTTCAGAATGTTAACACACATCGTTAGAGAGGTATTCCTACAACGGACAACATAATATCCGTCTATGTACCTGTTGAAATTATGATAGGTTTCGCTTAGTATTGAAACTACGTTTTGGCATAGCCCCCATACAAGTAGATCGAAAAACAGTTTTAACAATTTAAAAACAATTTTAAAAATGTTCATGTGCAGATAAAATTCGATATAAACAATATTTATATACACATTTCTATAATTTTCTATAATTTTGTTAGGATTAGTCCATAATTGACCCTGACGCCATATAGGGTGCTCTTCGGAAAATAACCCAGCAAGGGAAAATGTTATTTACAACTTCTATATCTTTAGTCTTCTATACAATGATTTCTGTAGGAGTTGTCAAAATGAGAAAGAAGAGAAGACAATTACTCATCTTCTGTGTAACTGCCCTTGAATCGATTTGTTATCAGGCAATAGGGCCGGCATACTTTTCTGATCCATCAACTGTTTAACCTGAACGTATTCTTGAATTTTAAAAATTATCGAAATGGGTGTGTAATTAAACACACACTATGTTTTCATATCAACTCTATCTACTTCAGTTTAAGTATTCTTCTTTTCATAATACTATCATTGCTGTCTTTATCGCTTTTTTCTCTTTACGCATCTTATTTTCTCTTCAGACATTACAAAGGGACCAAATTGAACCCAAGTAAAGCTATACTCGTACAGTCTGCAAAACCTAACTTAACCCAGCAGTTCGACGGGACAGTCCCGAACTGATCACTTAACCTGCCACCTGTGGTGGTCCCTAGCCACCTGACTATCCAGGTGACCAACCATTTTAACATGGGCTTGTCCTACGAGGAAGTCAATCGTCACTCTACACCCTACAAAGAGACAGAGTATAATCTCTAGATTACTGTTTTTCGTAACATGAAAAAAAATCTCTAATATTTGTTGAATTTTAGTGTTGTCTAAGATAAATACTTGTACAAGTGTTATGTACATACATATGTATATAGTCAGTCGGTAGTAAAAATTGTTCAAATACAAAAAAAAAGATGACAACATATTAAGGATTTCTTATTTCATTCTGTATTCTTGTTTGTAGTTGTTGTCATGTGTTTATGATTTATGACTCCTAATAATACACTTATTAAATTACACATGACAGAGAGAATTGGTATCGTACAAAGAATATCTAATCAAATGTTAGAAGTAAAACATAACAAAACCATAGAGTGCTTTAAATGAAATTGTTTCATGTTTCAATTTAATAAAATTATATAACTTTTATTGTTCTCAAACCATTGAATCGTTTCCAAAAGGACCTTTCAAATTCATTACCCTTTCTATACTTTTTTGAAAAAGATCTTAATGAGATCACCTCCATCAACTAAGAGTACTATGATGAAAATTAGATCAATCGTTGCTTAATTCATTAAAATTTTTATTATCTTATTTATCATCTTATCAAATACATATTAAATTCTAAAAACATTACATAAATTCCAATAAATTTCATAAAAAATGTTCATTTATTTTCCATATAAAACAATAAGTGTAATAAAAACTCATATTTCATAAAGAAAACACAACACAATAATAAAAGTAAAAAAGAAAATATAATTTATATTAAAATTGACACGCAACGAAAAAACGAATACATATACATACATACCTACCCAACGCAACCCCAGCAACTAAACGAACAAGGAAGTAAAAAAAAACCTTCAAATAACATTTACAAACTTTTAGATAAGATTAGGAATAAACATAAATTGAAAACAAAATGTTTTATTAAACAAATGAAATACAAATCAAAATACAAAATTAATGTTTGTTTCCAAAAGAACAGGCATATATTTTTTTTACAAACTGCAAATAATTTTACATCACAACATGTTGCTACTGATGATGATACTTTCCGTTTTAGTTTACTTTCATTACTTTTGATGTTTCAGAAACAAATGTCTGGAAAGATGCAAAGAAATATAAAGAAAAGTTTGTAAATCATGAAGTAAAACAATTTATCTTCCACTTTTTTTTGGTGTTTTTCAATTTTTAAGAAATTTTTTTTTCTTTTAGAGTTTCATTCGTAAAATGTTCTCCAGCCTTTAGAATGCGAAAGACAAATGTATTTCTAGTACATGTTCACATTACACAGTATTTTACAACTTTAAACAGCAGTAAATCTTGGTATTTTCAGTGGTTTTTCTTTTAGCCATTTCAAATATTTGAATGTACCCTACAGCAGTTGAGTAACTGTTAGTTGCTGTGTGGACAGTTGGTATCGAGAATCTAGAGAAATACATTTTGATTTTTTGAGCTTTTAAAGAACTGAACAGAGAAGCATCAGAATCAGTAGTACAGTAGACTATCTATCTATCTATCTATCTATCTATCTATCTATCTATCTATCTATCTATCTATCTATCTATCTATCTATCTATCTATCTATCTATCTATCTATCTATCTATCTATCTATCTATCTATCTATCTATCTATCTATCTATCTATCTATCTATCTATCTATCTATCTATCTATCTATCTATCTATCTATCTATCTATCTATCTATCTATCTATCTATCTATCTATCTATCTATCTATCTATCTATCTATATATCTTCTTTAGAATTTCATCATAATATCATAAATATATATACTTTTGTTGGGTTTAAGATATCTCAGTGTTACACACGAAATGATAAACCTACATATATCCTCTATTACTACTGATAATGCTGAAGAGTATTTCAATGCCTACTTATTTCTTAGCGCAATTTCGCCCCTCGACTATCATCAAGAAAATTTCCAAAAATTCAATCTCAACTAAGGGTGAAAAAGTGTTGAAAATCCAACAACCTTTTCCACGTTTCCCTGTTGTTATTATTTGTAATGCCAACTTTTCTTATCTCTAAATGTGCAACATGTCAAATCTAATTTTGTTATTTTATTTTTCATTTGTTACAACAACTTCTTCAGCCTTCACTGTCTAGCAAATATTAAAAAATGTGAAAAAATTATAATAAATGAGAAAGTTATTTATTTAAACTTGCATATAAAAAACAATTTTATATGATTTTAATAAAACTTAAAATAACAACTGAAAAAGTAACTGTTATACGAGTTTAAGTATTGGGCGTGGGGTTGTTACATCGTTCTTTTCTTCCCTCTGTCTTTCAACTTCACAAATTATGCGGGTTCATCTGTCGGAATACAAAATTTTTTCATCTTGTTTTATTCATTTGACAAAAATCGTTTTAAAATCATTATTTGACATTTGTTGATTTTATCCCATTTAAGATAATATCATTTCTTTTACATTGTTACGAATATTATTGTTGATGTTTTCAATCTTCTTTTCCTACATGTAGTTTTATAGGATTTTTATTTAAACGTTTAAGTCGTTTAGGTTTGTCATACATGACAGTTGTGAGTTTTAGTTTTGACATTAGCGACACTTGTTTTAAGTGTGAATAAAATAAAGAATATTATTTCGAACTTATTTTTGTCAATTTTTGTTAAATACTGAACACACAATTGAACACTTAATCCTTGGAGATCCTTTGATTTGGCGATCTTATTTATCTTGTTTTCCATTAAAACATTTCATATAATTGAAATCGAACTTTGTTCTTACATCGTATTGGTAACATTACTCTTAAGTTATCCGATAAGATGTTTGTGGTTTTACCCACCTTTCCATTATTTCGTGTGTTTAAATACCATTCGTTTGTCCATTCTTTTAAATTTGTTTTCTTCAAGTTTCCTTCCAAACTGTTATGAAAGTAATAATTCGTTACAGATTTAGTTTAAACCTTTGTGTAAATTAAGGTTGGAGTTTTTTTAATGTAAGTACCCAATAGTACTAGAGCCATTCTTATAGCAGCATATGTCTACAATTGTTAGATCCAACAATCAATTGATCATTGATACTCCATCTGGGATCAATGTCTCACAACTTTCGTCTCTTGTATTCGAACAGTTAAGTGTTTGTGTATAACCATCCAAAATGTCCGGTACGCACTGAAGACGTAATCTTTATCTGTCTTTGGTTAAAACTCTTAAATAGAGAATTGCTCGGCATCGATCGCAACCACACTCAATGTGAATCATTTTCAAAATCCTAACCAGTGTCATTGATCCCAAATGATTCTATATATAAGATCAATGACATACAAATATTAATATCTCGTATGCAATAGTAAAGTCTAATGTTTTTAATTAATCATTTAATATGCTTAGTATGCACTAATACAAAAGGAGGCGAATCACACTTAAAACCGGTTTTAAAGGACCTTCACACGATCATACTTTACGTACTTAAGGTCTAATGAAAAAGTAAAATCAAATTTCCATCCGTATAACAAAAAGGAGAATAAAACTCATTTGGTTTACATATTTTCTGTTTACACGATTCATATAAAATAATAACAAAGTAAGATTGAAACAGCTATTTATTTCACTTTTTTGTATGTGTTTGCATAAAAATACATCTCTGATTTAAGGCGACTTGATTGTTCTTTTGAATATTAAAAAAATCCCTATTTTCTCTCAATGTATGAAGGTTAAATTACATATTGCGTTTAAACGATCCCATCCGTACACTGCAGAAAATTTTGACAGATCATATTACTTGTGTGCTCGCGTGAAGGCGGCTTTAGTATCAATAGAGATTTTATAAAAAAGTTCACCTTATATATGTTCACAACTTTCACTTACACCTAGTATGACAGATTGTTTTCTTTGTGTATCGAACAAGCGGTCGGTCATTTAAGCAGATCATTCTTCTCAGTCGTCGATCTATCTGATCTGCTTTTCGTCCACGAGAATTTGGAATCAAACATCAAATCTAATTGAAATACTCATAGGCCTCTATCAGGCTTTTTGTAAGTTCCTGATTTATAACATCAGATCGAAGTCATAGATAAGTATGAACTATGTCAGAACAGACTCAAGAAAAGCCAGAGAAAATGGTTGATGTACATTTAAAACGAAGTGCTAATAAAGACAAATATATGTGAATAATGATTCTTAAAAATTATCACAGATATGACATTTTTCGTATGTGCTCATGTTTGCAACGACCAACATTATTGTTATATTCTAAAAAAAATTCTAATTATCATATTTTCGTAGAAAAAACTTAAAATATTTTTCAGCTATGAAATATGCATAATAATCATTCATTTAATCATATTTTTAACAAAGAATGTTCAACAAAATTTACACCAAAATCAAGCGAAAAAAGAAAGATACGAAATACATCACCCACATGCGTCGCCGGAAAAAAGGACACACATTTTTTTTGGTCGTTGATGTTGCCAACAATGTCAAGTGTTAATTAATTAAAAAAGTTTTTAAAACATATACACGTATATATTTTTTTGCATGGCTTAACAATGACATGGTATTGGTAAAAAGAATTACCCAGCAGAATCTGTCATTACCAAGTAAGGGGTTAAAATGCTAAAATTTACTTACACAATAGCATTATTTTGCCACAATTGAATTTGAACTAAGTACTTGACACAATCATTATAGAAATTAGTTGATGTTAATAGTCATCATAGAGATTAGAAAGAATTTATATAAGACATTGTTATAAGACCACTTCTATGTGATAAGAACGAAGTATATTAGTCATAGAAAAGTATGTCAATATGTAAGTGCTAACAACTCGGTCGGATATAAGTGGTGTAAATATTAAAAAGATCAAATGGAGTGTAGTATGTCTTACAACGTTTCAAAAAACCGAGACACTTGAAAGTTTCTTTCGACACTTGAAAAATATGTTTAGTCCAGAGGACATTGCACTATGATTTCACGCTCAGATCAACAAGAGTTTTCGATACCTTATTATTAACACAACCCATATACATATATAGATGGAACTATAATATCTGCCAAGCGTTTATGTGTTAAAAAACAACATTGAGTCTTTCAGACGTTAAAATCGACTCTGTTAACACGACCCCATTTAGAAATTTTTCGTGATTAAACGTTTCATTAATATTGCGGCTCATTGTCCAATTATAGGGCTTGGCCTGTAATTAAATGAATAAGAATGAGAGAATGTGCTGTCACCCATAAAAGAGTAAATAGTTGGAAGTTTGACATGGAAGGTCATTTATGAAAATAAGAAATAGGAGGGAGGAAAAGAACGGATCTGTGCGGTACCCTGAGTTAACGTTGAACTCGTTTGATGATATCACATCTATAAAAATTCGTATAGTGCGATCCCCGACAGAAGTTAATACCGACTGCAAATACAATTAGTGCAGCATATCACACTCTAACAACACCTTGAAAATATCTAAGGATACCACCTTACTTTCGCCAAAATTGTGAATAGAATGACACTATTTCTCGGAAAGGAAGTCTAGTAGGTATACAAAAGCCATACTGGAGGTCGTTAAGTAAATTGTTGGTCTATAAAAACATGACAAGAATGAAATTGACCTTTCTTTCCATAACTTTAGAAAGTGTCGAGCAAATTGATATTGTACGGTAATTTTCAGGGTTATTATCCTCTTCTTTTCGCGTTACATTAGCAATCTTCCAGCATGCAGGAAAATTTCCCTAATGGTATAAAATAGATTATCTATACGAGCTAGCGTCGAAGAGCACTGCTTCAAGACCAGTGCTAGTATGTCATCTGGTCGAGGAGACTTGCTTATGTTGATATCTGTTAAAATGATTTTGAGACCTATAGCGTGCGTACAAGGTTTACATGGACATACAGACTCATATAGGTTAATCGATTTTGAAAAGTGATTCTGAGCTGATTTGTATTTAAGGTGGGTGTAGAACCAATATGAAACTATTTTTATAATGATAGAAGTAGAATTAATTGATTTTGTTTATTTTTTCATCACCATCAGCGTAGACATGGATCGCGCCAGGATTACATATTGGTACAATATATATGATCAGATCAATTACCAATAGGCTTTTATCTCAAGCTACTTAATTCGAAGAGCTAATCGACAATAGAAACTTGTGAATAAACCCGTTCTAGCAAATTACTCGATACTTTTGGTGCCAACATTAATACATACATATATCTAAAGTAAAGAAATCGAAACCAAAGAAATGTATTTTTAAATTGATTGCTGCAAATTGCTTTAATTTACTCACTGACTTTTTGATAACAACATTGCAATTCCTCAGAACTCCTTTTAGCTACAACTACGAATTAGTTGTTATCTAACTAAATGGAACAACAAACAGACAGGCCAAATGAATGCTCATGTATTGTGCGAGGGAAGTTTGAAAAGTTTGAGACATTTCGTATTATGATTTTATTTGATTTTAGTATAATAGATCTAGTTTTTATACCCTACACTCCTATATTGAGTAGGGTATTATGCGTGTGTGCTGATGTTTGCAACAACCAAAAATATTGGTTATACGCCTCAAATCTGCTCAGAATTAACTTTTGAGTCGATTTAGCTATAAGCTCAAAATTGTGTTAAATGTTTTTGTATCTCTATATACCATCCAAATTAAGTTAGTTAGTTAGTTTGTTAGTTAGTTTAGTTATTTAGTTATTTAATGATTTAGTTATTTATTCATTTAGTTATATAATTATTTAGTTATTTAGTTATTTAGTTATTTAGTTATTTAGTTATTTAGTTATTTAGTTATTTAGTTATTTAGTTATTTAGTTATTAAGTTATTTAGTTATTTAGTTATTTTGTTATTTAGTTATTTAGTTATTTAGTTATTTAGTTATTTAGTTATTTAGTTATTTAGTTATTTAGTTATTTAGTTATTTAGTTATTTAGTTATTTAGTTATTTAGTTATTTAGTTATTTAGTTATTTAGTTATTTAGTTATTTAGTTATTTAGTTATTTAGTTATTTAGTTATTTAGTTATTTAGTTATTTAGTTATTTAGTTATTTAGTTATTTAGTTATTTAGTTATTTAGTTATTTAGTTATTTAGTTATTTAGTTATTTAGTTATTTAGTTATTTAGTTATTTAGATATTTAGATATTTAGTTATTTAGTTATTTAGTTATTTAGTTATTTAGTTATTTAGTTATTTAGTTATTTAGTTATTTAGTTATTTAGTTATTTAGTTATTTAGTTACTTAGTTACTTAGTTATTTAGTTATTTAGTTATTTAGTTATTTAGATATTTAGTTATTTATGTAGTTAGTTATTTAGTTAATTAGTAAGTTAGTTAGTTAGTTAGTTAGTTAGTTAGTTAGTTAGTTAGTTAGTTTGTTAGTTAATTTATTAATTAATTACAAGCAGCTTCAAGAAAAGAATGTGTAATATCAGCTGCTGACCACTTTCATACACTAAAAACGTGCAATAGCACACGAAGTTGGAGAGACTTTTTCGAGAAAAATAGTAATATCGCCGCAGATGCAACTTCTGAAGAAAACGAAATTGAGGACAATATACTGGAAGAAATCGTCCCTTCCGTTATAAGAAGAGAAATTAAGGAATAGTACAAACAGATATTCAATGATTTGATATGAAAACCACAACTGAACTTCTATGATCCCACGTCACAGTTGTCTGGGTGGAAGAAATGGAAGCTTTAGCTGGAAAGTTAGCGAAATGTGGCGACTTTAAAGACTGGAATTACTCTGCTAACTTTGTGTATAATATAGGCGATTACAATTCAGAGAAGGCTTCAAATTACAAAGGAGATTAATGTACGCATTATAATATCGCGCAATCCTATGTACCTACTATACGTAGATTTCTATTCAATATCATTCTGGATATGTGTCTACTTCCACACAAGGTTATCAACATGCAGTCCAAAATAAAGAATTTGGAGAGATTGCCACGCAATATCACTTGTAACATCATTGTACAAGCCATCCAGTCGAATAAAATTGATCTTGATATTAAGGGCATACAGTGAAAAAGAATGTCGGTTCAAAAAAAAAAAAAAATCCGCTCCAAAATGTAATACAACTATCATAAATGAGATGGAGCTTTGAAGTCAGTTTTGGAGTCACTCGACAAAGTAGTTTTATAGATATCAACATGGAATCTGTTTCTATATAATTTCTTCCTGATTCCCATGTACTTTTGCGAACACGTCTTTTATTATTAAGTACACATCCATTTCCAGAGAAAACAGCCCTCGTACTACCGTATACTAATCACATACACACTTACTAATATAAAACCAATGGTTTGGGTAGTAAGAATGGACAGACAGATATGTAGAAAAAATTAAAGATACAAACATATGGATTTTTAGCTAAAGCTTAATATTTTAAATATCCATGTACGATTGAGTGAATATTCAAGATTTTACAAAATACACTCAAAAAAATAAAAGACTAAAATTGGTAAATATTTCACAATCGTCAAAGTTAATCTGTTAATTTTTATAAAACATCTTTTGATTAATTAAGGTCTATACGTTTTTCATTAAGTTATTTAAGTTATCCTGGAGCGTGGATCTAGATATTAATCATATCTAATTCCAATACATTTTTTGGTTACGAAAAACACTTATCAGTATCACTTATAGTGAAATTTATCAAGTGCTTTATAGCCAGTATCACTTGTACTATCGACCAAGAATTGGTCTGTGTCTTTTTCTTTCAATGTTTTGCTGAAATACTAAAAAAATTTCTTTGAGTGTTGTTTGAAACAAAAAGCATAGAAAAACTAAATAAATTCCAACCATATATGGATTTGAAATTAAATTTATGGCCATCATTGATGAATTTGAAATGTTTACAAATTGCGAAATGCAAAAAGCATAGAGAAAAGAAGTCTTGTCTTTCATGTCATGTGATACTCGTACCTATAAACAGCAACAACTGCAACAAATACATACAACACTATATAGTCACTTACCAAGCAGCCTCCAACCATTGAACAGTTGTTGAGTCCATCATACCAGCAAGTCATTAGGCAGCAAAATGCTGCCTTAGTAGCTTTCCAGGAGGGAAATACACACATACACACACAAACGCATTGAATGAAAACACAAAATCAAGGGAGCTCCACATTTTCTATATGTTGTGGCAATACAAAATCGCCAACGAATTGAATGAGCGCGAGACCGGAATGGACATGTTCGTACAATGGAAACAAAGTGATGTAGCAGCATCAGGAGCAGCGGCAGCCGTTGTATGGTTAAATGCTTGCGCGAATTGATTTTTGGTGTAAACGATGTGCAATTTTAATGGATTGCAAAACAGATAAGAAGTGAAGAACAAAAAAAAATAAAATTTTCTCTACCAAAACTACGACTCCACAAAAAAAAAAGAAAAACACAAATACTTTTTATTCATTCAGTTAAACATGAATAGTACTTTAGAAACTCCTGTCGTTCTTTTTTTCCCAACTCATTCTACTGGTTCAGAATGAAGCAGAAACAAAAACAGAAAGGGATCAAAGTCATGTTTACGACATTTGTGGAAGTTTTAATTGAATCTACTTTGATTTTGTCACGCGGTTTAATTTTTTGTTTTAAAGAGTTGTGTTTCCTCTTTATTGTGGTGATATTATTTTTAAACAAATATTTTGACATAATGTTCGGATATGGTTAATTTTGCATTTGATTTTTTATTAGCAAAATGTGTTAAGAGAAACAAATATATAAAATATATAAAGACTAATGCTGTGTATACACGGTTGTCAGATCTTACCACTTTGGCAGTAAAATGTGCTGAAAATATCTAATAACAGTGTAAACTTACAAATTTCGCCTTCCAATATTGTCAGTAATGCTTTTTCTGACAACGTTGCAAAAGAAAAATTGTAAGTACAGACGATTGTTAGACATTTTCTGAACATTTTGCTGACAACATTGTAAGATCTGACAACCGTGTATCACGGCTTTAAGTAACATATAGGTATAGTCGGTCATGGCTGATTATATAACACCCTATATTGGATGTTGAAAAATGATCAATCATTATTGCTCTCCGAATGAATAATCAAGTCCATTCTAGTCTTATAAGCACAATTAACACTGCACGATCGTCGTCAAAACATAAGTTTTCAATATCTTTTGATATGATACTCTCAAAACAAGACAGCTCATACTCTTTCGAAGAGAGTATGTAAGAACTCTTGTATCAGTTATTACAGGACACTGTGCCATAAGCACCTTCGCCAGGAGACTAGGTCTTTTACATATTTTGACTACCGTAGAAGTTGTCACAATAAGAAGGAAAATGAAACAATATCGCATTTACTTTGCTATTGACCTGTGTTCACTGAGCGCAGGGAACATCAATTTGGATCTTCCTTCTTGTCAGATATTGAGTCCTGTCTATACTTCATAAAAGAAACCGGTTGGTTTTATTCTGGAAGAAAAAAGTGGCATCAAAACACACTAATGCGACAACAAGGGTAACACAACAAGATCAACTTAAATCAACCCAAATGAACTACTTCTGTAGCAGCTGCCTTCGATACCTAACCTAACTTACCGCTTTCATAAAGTGTGTTCTAATTGAAATGAACAAATGTCTTAGGATTTTGTAGTCATTCTTTGAGAGAAATCTTATATAAAATATAATACTGACTGGAAGACGAAGGCAGTTGCTTTTAGTTTCATTATACTCTCCATATGCTCTACATCCGTCTCAATATGCTTATACGAATGGAAACCACTGAAGAGTCACGGGACCGTTCAACCTCCAGTTTAAAGCCATTAGTGTAGCAACGGATTCCCAGGAGTATTTACACTAAGGTATTTATATGGATCCTATGATATTCTATTTATATATAGAATACATCGATGACATATCTTATAGCGCATTTGGCCAATTCGTCTTAAATTAAAATTCTTTCGGCAGTAACTGTGCATATCCAAAAACCTTTTCTGAGCCTTAGTTGATGAAATACGTATAATGGTTTTATATTATAATTTTTGTCCAAAAAAGTTATTTTGTAATTGTTATGAACATGCTTTTATAAAGCCATAATCTGTCAGTAATCGGCACATCTCTCACTAAACTTTTATACTACCCCTTCCCTGTTGGTTAGAAGGATCTGACAAGGGTCGACCGCCTGACCGATAATACCCTTTTTTTAGTTCCTGCGTATAGGGACTACTATGGTAATAAACTTGCCAGAACAGGATCAGCTCTTGATATTTCAGTAGCAGCTCCGTTAAGTTTTTTCAAGAGCGATATCCTCAGATTCTTTCTTCAAAAGGCTGAAAATAGGTGGAATAATCTAGGCACATGTAAATGTGGGAAGTTTTTGTGGGCATAATTCAATAAGAAACGCACAAGACACCTTAAAAGCCGAAATATGCGGGTCATATGAGGCCGGTAGCAGTAATAACTGGGTATTAGCATGACTATCTATTAGTCGGCTTGGGCTCAATTTCAATAAATACTGTTGCAATTGCAAAGACAGGAAAAGGAAGAAACGGTCTTCCATCCTCAGATTTAAATATTACATCTGATGAGTGGAGTGATTCGGTCAAAACGGAGTCTATTCGATTCTACTTGACAGTTCGCGTGTAGTGAACTACTACGTAAACCAACGAATCATGAAAATCCCTGAAAATATAATCAATATTACGGATACCTTGATCATTGTATGTTGTGATGATGGGAACAACGAGTGCGAAAAGGAGATTGTGGAACATTTTAGAATGAAGTATAAAACTATAAAACACTAGAGATAGGTGATGGACCAAGAGAGTTGATAAAAAAATTCGATCTACAACTTTACCTACCACTAAATAAAACACTTTGAGAGACCAAGGGCAACCTGGATGTAATGGCTAATAGTTTCCCCTTTATTATGGAAAACCGGTGTGTTTCCCTTTCTTATTGCAAAACTTCAGTTTATTATTGCTGTTTCAGTTAAACAAACTTTACATTAGCTACTGCAATCTAAGTACTAAAAATATAGTGTAAAAATCACCATGTTCTTCTTATTTTTTAAAAAAATTATGAGGTGACTAAAAACGTTTCTTGTACTTCATTCATTCTTACGAGTATTAATTGGTTTTTAATAAATATTAATGCATTTTCCAGTTACCTGGAAATTGTGTAATTAACTCGTTCATATTTAATTAAAACACATTTATTAACAACTTAACGCAAACTTATTACGGTGATGTACCATTTTGCTGCATTTAAATTTAAAGAAAAATTCAACTTTTTATTATTATTTTTTTTTTTGCTTTGCAAACAATAAAACAACTAAACTATAATTTATGAAAATAATGAAACATATTCTGACATTCAAGAGTAAAATTGTAAATTTAAAAGATGATTTATGGCGTTGTGGCAGACACAATAAACATCGGAACTAAATGTACATTTTCAGCATAAATTAAATAGTAATTTGTATGTTTTTGTTGTTTCTATTTGGTTGTTGTTGTTATAGTCTATAAAGAAGTTGGGAAGATTTTAATAAAATACATAAATAATAATAATTTTATAACAAGCTGTCTAAGCAAAAAAACTGAAACAAAAAGTAACTACACGCAATTTTATGTCTAATTTTATGCTTCTCTTTTAAAATAGATCAGTTTAAATGTAATTTCTTGGAAAATAAAACATCTTATTATGTGTGTATTTGGAGTTTAAAGTTATTTTCGAAATAGCATATTGAATCATAATCAACGAAAGGCCTCAATAGACAGATCTATATTCTTATATATCACTTAAAAACTAATACACAATTAGTTTAAATCTAAGATCGTATAGGATTGAAAGAAAGATTTAAATGAATACTCTACCAGGGAGGTTATGAGTACCAGGCCACTAGGAAGTAATCGGTAACGAAAGGTGAATTTAAAAACTTTAAAGGAAAGGGAGCTTAAGGTTGTTAACTTGATGAATGGACAACCATTCGACGCGCCTAAAGCTGTATTAAAATACGTAGAAAAGTATAGTCGGACATGATCAACCATATGATACCCAACACCAGTCAGTATGTTAAACAAATAACAAAAAGGAAATTTTATACTAGAGGTTTCAAATGGGATAGGGATAAATATGAGCCGATCCTAATAAATATTGGAATTGCAATATACGTCTGCCTCAAAGTTTTTAATGTAAAATTTAATTATTTAATTGCGTCCTGTATCGTGCGCACAAATGTTAAATGGATACAAAGACGGATAGACGGACATAGCTAAATTGAATCAGAAAATGATTTCGATCCGATTGATATACTTTAAGGAGGGTGTCGGACCAATATTTTTGGGTGTTACAAACATTAGCACAAACGCATAATACCCTCTCCACTATAGTGGTGTAACGTATAAAAATAGCTGAGAGAACCCCATAAGGCTTATTGAAATTATGAAACGGTGGGTAGAACCACAAAGATCATATGGAATGACCGTAACGAAAGCAATCTCCTCAAAATGAGCAAGTCTGAGGTTACTTTTTCTGAGTGGACACACAGGATTACGAGCACAACTATATAAAATTGTACTTGCGGACTCTGAAGAATGTAGAGCATATGGAGGTGATAGTGAAACTCTGGAGAACTTTCTCGACACTGTCTGGCTTTCGTCGAAGTTATTTCCAAGTATCTTTTGAGCAATGTGATTCCGAAATGTATCCGTTATTCCAAAAATAACATTCCTCACTAACACTGATTGAAAAATATTTTAGAATTGCGTCCATGAAACTGAGTTTCTCAGCATTGAAAGATAATACATTCAGTGGACATTTTTTCCTTCCATGATAGGCCCACAACAGACCCGTTGGTGGCCTAGGTGTATTTCCTTGAATACATCCTCCTATCAACCTAACCTAATGTTCATTTCGGTACGGTATGAATACACTTGAGTACCAAGGGGTGCTCTGCATCCCGACATCTGAATGCTAGGTGTAGACGTAGGGCTATTTAATATTTCATTGGCGGGTCATCGTCTTTAACGATAAAGTCGTGCTATAGTTCGATTGTATCAACACCATCATCTTGATGTTATTGGAATCCCAGGGAAAATTGTCTATAAACTGGTGGTGATCATATGTATCCTCAGACTTTCTTTGGAATGATGACATGGGATCGAACCAAACAACAACATACTCTGGCACCACGAGAACCGGTATCTTAAGGTAGACTGATGCACGTTAAAGTCTATAACTCGGTATATAGTGACTATGTAACTAAACGTTCGAAATGAATTGATGTTAAGGGAAGAATTTTTGCGGACCTTATCCAACTGAATACCTAGAGTGAGTGTATCGGATGTTACATAAGAAATGTACTGGGTTGAATCGTGATGGATGGAAGGTATCTTATACAAGTGATATTATTGAATTATCCTTCCTTGTCAATGTATTTTCAGAGTTTATTCTGTTCATACTATATTTACAACAGTGTGTTCTCTTAAGTAAGAACCAGTCCTGAGCTTATTTGATAAATTGCTGTTTCAGTCTACTGTATACATCGGTGCTAATGCAGACTCAACAGAGTCCAAACCATCTGCCTGGTTGAAAACGGAAAGGTATTGTCAGAAAATCGAAAGCTCAAGTGCTTGAGCAAAGATCTTGGATGTGGTCCAACATAACCATGAACAGAAATTTCAACCGGTGTGCAGGAAGTAAAGTAAGAAATGGAGCGGAGTTGAATCGCTAACCATGAAGTTCATTAAGTACCACCGTGAAATTCTTTTTGGTCACATATGTCGGAAAAACATTCTTGTGACGATAAAGATGTGTGCACGCTATCACCGAGCATCGTAGTCGCTCGTTGTCTATTCTTTGTACTCCAGATATGGGCCCACCATCGTTACATACCGATGCTGTTATGTTGTGTAACAACATCATTATAGAAAATATAATGTTGCTTTGCATATACTCGACGATAGCCCATTTATAATCATTCAGTGTATACGCATTGAGTTGGATAACTTTTCATAACTTACGCATATAGACAAAATTTTATTAAATCCACATTTAAGGATATAATTACATACGAATCAAAATCATGATCAACATCACAAAAACTCTACTCAAATTGTTTCCAAGATACAAAAACTCCGATAAATATGCAAAACATTCAAAGTGTATATGTTGAACAAATTATATACAAAAACAAATAAATCCACTGAACGACTGTCAAACAAAAATCGTATTAAAAAAAACATTAATGCTTACCGAAACTGATATAAAACAATAAAATCGAAAATCTCTCGAAGTTGTATGAATATCAAAGTGTCAAGCCGCAAAGTGGCACAGCAACACCAACACAACTGATTAAAAGGAGATGTGAAGCAAGCCATGTGGCTAAATTTCTGAAATGTTGTAGAAAGGGCAAATAAATTATGTAGTGCATTAAAGCCAATAAAGGAATGAGTAACAAAAAACAGAAACAACATTATACAACATCACCTCAACTTTAGTTATATATTGAGAGCTGTACAAAACAAGTGAAAAGAAGGTTCATCTTAAGTCCAAACAACATTCATTGCATAATTGTTGCTGTCAAACAGTTGCCAAAGGTCAGTTAAGTTCTTTTTGCCACAGAAATTGAAATGTTTATTGAAAATTTTATGAGTTTAACAAACCTTTAAGGAAAATTTCGCACTCTATGCTTTAACAATAGATTTCAAACAAAAGGCCAACTGTTCATTCCACAATCTAAGTCACTTAAGTTCTTAATGATATCAGACCAAAACACTCTCTCACAAACTGTCTAATACAAAAGGATTCTCTAACTCCAATAATACTTTTACAATAATAGACTACTACTGCCTTTACAAATGAATTCAAAGTTGAAGAAAACCTTCTACTGTCAAGTCTATAATCAAATATTCAAAATCCCCTGCCCCGATGCTTAGGTTTAACTAGAAATGCCCAAAATATGTCAAAGTGGTTGGCCAATGCAACAGCAAGCAGCAGTAGTTCATAGGAATTGAAAAGAAAAGTAGTTCAAAGGGGTTTGATGTTTAACTACTATAGTATAAGGCTCATGTTTGGAAAATACAAACATTTATTTTGCAGGTCTTACAAGTCACAAAACAATTGCAGCATTTCAAATTGTTCAGACGTGTTGGATGTGGGCGTTGGTGGCAAATACATATTCAACAAGTTAAATTTCTTAATGCATTTGTAAAAGTCCAGTAAGTGATTTGTCAGTGTTGGGACTATGATTTGTAAAAGTAAGTGTATTGTGGTTTGGTTTTCTCTTCACACATACATATGTGTATAACAAAAGCAATTTGTGTTATTGTATTCGGGAGGCTTAATTGAAATGCTTTAAATTCCTAATTGAATTGGTAAAATCTTGTTATAATTGAATGATTTCAATGATTAATTACAGAGAAAGAAATTATTGATACGCTTAGGTCTGTTACTCTTCAAATCTATAAGATTTTTCATTCACTTTAAGAAATTCCCTTAAGAGATTCTACACTGCCATCGTTATGGCAATTTCTAGGATCGAAATTTCAATTTTCAAGAAAAAATAACTGTAAATATATTTTTGTCAATTTGCAAAGATTTTACGAATATAATTTCGAATTTTCAAATTTGATTTCGAATATTCTAACATAATATTATGTTGCTGTACTTACGCCACCAAAATTTCGAAAAGTCGAGCTACGGTTTTTGTTTTTTAAACAATTTTCTGTTTAAATAATGTAAAGCCTATGGTTCCCTTTTACAGCGTAATTTCCCAGAGAAGCCACTTGACACAAAGGAGTATGTTATGGCATCTTTCTTCGACATAGAGAGTGCATTTAGTAAAATGAACATAGCCACAATAATCGATGTTGAGTGTAACCTTGGTGTTGATCTGTGGATAAAAAATTGGACAGAAAGAGTTGTACTATAACTCAAATATGAACATTAGCAAGACTGAGAAATTTGTGATAAAGAGCAAACCACCAAGTTGATGTCTTTCTACACTTCTGTGTAATCCTGTCGTAAATAAAATCCTTTTCAGACCCAGAAGGATGAGCTTCAAATTAGTCGCATATGCTGACGATGTTGTGCTTCTTATTCAAGGAAAATTTGTTTCAACAATAAATGGCATTCATGGCATCAGCCCTCAGTGTTCTACTATCATGGGCCAGAGAAAAGTAGTGTGTCAACCCGACACAGTCGCGAGAAGAATCCGGGAACTAAATCTCAAAAATTCGACTATACAAATATACTTGGACAGTAGGGTTATAATTTTTATACAATTTTTAAAATATTCAATGTCAAGTGTTACTGTTTGTCAGACAACTTTTATACTTTAAAAGCAAGGGTAAGGGATGCTGTTAATACCTCTTCCAATTTCAGTACCCAAACCTAATTATAAGTAGTTCTATTGGATAGCCTTGCTTCAATCAAAGTTTTTAACATCAATATTATTAAGTCGAAATGTCTTCTCTATTGTATTGGCACAACACGAGGGCATCCGGAATAATGAAATATCTGCGCAACCAAATGGTCGTCCCTAGACCTAACCTTGCGCAAAGAAATATATAGACTTCCCTGGTGACCCTACCCTTAATGTATGATTGGGCCTTAAGTGAGACAAAACACAGGCGGTCTAGTATCGTCACTTGTAGATTTTCGACACTGCTCTTGTCCACTCTGACAACGAATAGGACTAAGAATCTCTTGTCTTTTAGGAAGAACTCGAATAAGCTTCTATGTTCTGGTATAATTACTGGACATTGTATGATTGCACATACATATGTCGAAGCATATGGGCAACTGTAGAAGCTGTATGGACGAAGAAGAAGCAAATTGATACAACACTTTCTATTTGACTACCCAGCCTTTCAATAGTATAGAGATGCGTTACTATTCGGGATAATAAAAATCACCGGCTGATATCATCCCGTCTTGCTATGTTACAGGAAAGGGCAGCTGTCCCCGATCAATTCAATCAGGGCAATTAAGAGAATTTCTAAATTGGATTCTACTTGGTCTGTTTGTTTGACTTCTTTCAAGTTTTTTTTTGGCATTTTTAGCGTCAGTTGCCGTCTAGTTCTGGTGGAAGTTTATTTTGAGAGTTGGTAATCGTCTTTTGATTCATCGAATTTGGATCCTTCTGTGGACACCATAACTGATATTTTGGTATACTTTCAAGTGATAGTTGCAATAGTATTTCCACTTGTTATCTTACGAGTGGACTTTGAGAGCATAAGAAGATCTTTCTAAGACTCCACAAAGTTTTCCAAAGTGATGCCAACCTCATAACCATCACGACCCTATTGAAATCATTTTTAGGTTACCCCAATTTCTTCAAGTGTATTTTGTATTTATATAAATTGCATTTCCAATATTAGAAAAGTCAATTTACAGTATTTAGAAAATCCATATGTAAGTAAATTCGTATAAACAACTTAATTATAGATTTATATATTTCAGTTAAAAAAGTATTAAACTGTTTTATTTCATACCAATAGAATTGGTAATGCAATAATAAATGCATTTTAAAGCTATAGAATTCAATCAAATAGAAAACTTTTAGAGAAGATTTAAACAATTAAATACATGCTAAGTAAAACAAATGCTAGAGTTCTTTGGTCAATTGGCCACCTGTAATACCAGATTGTAGGGTGTTCTGGTTAGATCTCATATTGAATAATTTCAAGGACCAAGGATGCAAATAAATAATCAGTTTATAAACCCGACAGACTAGATGTATTCGTAGCACCTCTTTTCCCCGGGATTGCAAAACCAACAAGATAGGGAGGAGGAGGTCAAGCGGAACAAGATGTCAAAATGCTTTTCGCGAACACTTTGATGACTCATCACCTCACATGCACAAGCCTTTTTCCTTAGTACTCGAGCTATCTGATTTCTGGCCATTTCACATCCGTTTACAACCACGCAAATGAGCTGACCTCCGTTGAGTCGGCAACATCTTTGTTGTTACTTACAGAGAACAGACTGTGGTAAATCTGATATGAACAGAGTTTTTCCTAAACATGCTTGGACAAGAAAAACAAATTCAATTGTATCAGTTTTATAAGATTCCTTTCATCCATCACTATTCCACCCAGCACAAATCTGATTTATTCGACTCATTCCTAGAGAACAACATATTCAACACACTTATAGAGAACAACACACCCACATTAGGTATACGTGAGTATTCTGTATCCTATACACTTAACACCAACT
Organism: Lucilia cuprina; assembly: GCF_022045245.1. Classification (NCBI taxonomy): domain Eukaryota; kingdom Metazoa; phylum Arthropoda; class Insecta; order Diptera; family Calliphoridae; genus Lucilia; species Lucilia cuprina. The sequence continues at coordinate 26,131,333 of NC_060950.1, read as the reverse complement.
AATTTCCAACGCATATTTCCACAGTCAATACTCTGTATTTGTTAGATATGGGCCTATTAAAAGAATAGGCCCATATTTTCCCATACTCAAAAAAATAAGTAGAAATATTCCGGAATAACGTTAAAAAACAAATCAAATGGTTTATTTTTTAAATAATACCCATTTTTAACATACTGACTGGTGGTGGTCGGCCGACTATACATTCATTATTGTTTTACTTTTTTATTAGACTTTACGAACACAAAGTGTGATCGTAGGAAGGGCCCTAAATAATATATGTTTAAATTTATAGAAACGTTCATTCTACATTCTAACAAATTACATTAACAACTTTTCTAAAATCATATGCTGAATTTTTTTATTAAATACAATATTAATTTGGTTACAATCAAACACAATTTTAACAATCTCTAAAAGCGTACAATATAAATTAATTAAAACATTCCATTTGATCGAAATTACATTTGTAACTCCCACATATGAAGATAAAAGTCAAAACATAAATGTATTTACCAAACAGACATCAAATATTTATAACGCTAGAGAAAAAAAGGATGAACAAAATTCCTTAGCGAGATTTTGGGCTATAATGAAAATACAAATGAAATTAACACACATACACATACAAACAGACATACAGACTGGCGGAAAGTTAGAAAAATAAAGCAATAAGTAAAAGTTGACATCTAAATACGGGATGTCAAATCGAAAAAGGCTTAATAAAGGAGTAGGTTTAGTAAAGGAAACAGTGAAAGCAAGATGTGGGACCAAGTATTTCACATACATATGTATTTATGTTCAAACATTCTATATGTATGCATGTATGTATTTCATGATTTTATCTTATATGTGTGAATATTATTCTAATAAGAACAATTTCTGTATAAAAGTATTTGTCGTTTTGGGTAGGGGGTTATGCGGTGGTTGCTTAAAAAGTATTCATATCAAATAACAATTAAATTTTTGTTTTTAACAAAAAAGTTATAATAACAAATTATTTATATTGTCTTTGAAAATACTTTTATGTATAATTTGTAAAGTGATGTTTTGTGATTTTAATTATAGAGCTTGATGTATCATGAAATAGATGAATAAAATTATGTTTTAAATCTAAAGGGTTATTATAAGAATAACACGGGCAGAAGAAAAGTCGAAACCCAGAGAGATATTCCTCCCATTCCATCTGGGGTTTTCAATTGCATATGAGATGCAATATAAGAACGCTATACTTTTATTTAGGAACTCAGTTAAGTCATATGATGTTCCAAATTTCCGACTTACTTAGTTAGCTGCCTCCGGTAGGTTAGTGGTTAGTGTTCTAGTCTCGAAGAGCGGATGGTGGGTTAGATTTTCACCTGAAGCACTGGATACAGGTTCGATAAAAGCCTATATGTATTTCTTCGTTTCTTAATTATTAAGTTTGTCAGGTAGTTGGTTAGTTCTTTGTTATATAGATAGATAGATAGATAGATAGATAGATAGATAGATAGATAGATAGATAGATAGATAGATAGATAGATAGATAGATAGATAGATAGATAGATAGATAGATAGATAGATAGATAGATAGATAGATAGATAGATAGATAGATAGATAGATAGATAGATAGATAGATAGATAGATAGATAGATAGAGAGATGGATAGATAGATAGATAGATAGATAGATAGATAGATAGATAGATAGATAGATAGATAGATAGATAGATAGAGAGATAGATAGATAGATAGATAGATAGATAGATAGATAGATAGATAGATAGATAGATAGATAGATAGATAGATAGATAGATAGTTAGTTAGTTAGTTAGTTAGTTAGTTAGTTAGTTAGTTAGTTAGTTAGTTAGTTAGTTAGTTAGTTAGTTAGTTAGTTAGTTAGATAGTTAGATAGTTAGATAGTTAGATAGTTAGATAGTTAGATAGTTAGTTAGTTAGATAGTTAGTTAGTTAGTTAGTTAGTTAGTTAGTTAGTTAGTTAGTTAGATAGTTAGTTAGTAAGATAGTTAGGTAGTTAGTTAGCTAGTTAGTTAATTAGTAAGTTAGTTTGTTTGTTAATTAGTTTGTTAATTAGTTAGTTAGTTAGTTAGTTAGTTAGTTAGTTAGTTAGTTAGTTAGTTAGTTAGTTAGTTAGTTACTTAGTTAGTTAGTTAGTTAGTTAGTTAGTTATTTAGTTATTTAGTTAGTTAGTGAATTAGTTAGTTAGTTAGTTAGTTAGTTAGTTAGTTAGTTAGTTAGTTAGTTAGTTAGTTAGTTTGTTAGTTAGTTAGTTAGTAAGTTAGTTTGTTAGTTAGTTAGTTTGTTTGTTAATTAGTTTGTTTGTTAGTTAGTTAGTTAGTTAGTTTGTTTGTTTGTTTGTTAGTTAGTTAGTTAGATAGTTAGTTAGTTAGTTACTTAGTAAGATAGTTAGGTAGTTAGTTAGTTAGTTAGTTAGTTAGTTAGTTAGTTAGTTAGTTAGTTAGTTAGTTAGTTAGTTAGTTAGTTAGATAGTTAGTTAGTTAGTTAGTTAGTTAGTTAGTTAGTTAGTTAGTTAGTTAGTTAGTTAGTTAGTTAGTTAGTTTGTTAGTTTGTTAGTTTGTTAGTTTGTTAGTTTGTTAGTTTGTTAGTTTGTTAGTTAGTTAGTTAATTAGTTTGTTAGTTAGTTAGTTAGTTAGTTAGTTAGTTAGTTAGTTAGTTAGTTAGTTAGTTAGTTAGTTAGTTAGTTAGTTAGTTAGTTAGTGCATTTCTTCACTAATGCGGAATTCGCTATCCACTTTTATGTCTTTATCTCTTTAATAGATTACTTGACTTTCTCATGTCACATACATTTTGTTCATTGCAAATACATATATACATTCTTAATATTATTGATTTCTTGGGCTGTTCCAAATATTATCTACGTTTTCGCTACAATATTTTTGTAGTTGTAAAAATAATTTTCTAAGTATTTACTTTAAACATGTCTCGAAAGCTATTTGAAGTTATATAGCCAACGAGTGACTCAGGCAGTCAGTTGTTGTGACATGATTAATGACTCTTTCATATTTTTGAGCTAATCGTCAGTCAGTCCTTGTCATCACATCACAGTTGTCAGTAAAGTTAAGTTATTAACGGTTCTCATCTTCATATCTTTTCAACAATCAATTGATTTTCTTTATATTTTTTTGTTACTTCATTTTGTATTAATGACAACAGAGTGACACATATTATATGTTACGATAATGAAATCATATGTGAGAACTATAAATGTCAACCTACTTTCAAAGATGTTAATTTTCTAAGACATTCTAGACGTGTTCATCCATCCTTCGGTTTATACATATGTCTCTTGAAAACAAGAGATCTAGGATACCATAAAAGAGACTTTTTAAAAATCGCCCATATGCATATATACTTATTTTATATATATTTATATGAGACCGTGGTTTGATTCGTAAAAATCCTGTTTTTTGTTTAAATTCGATAATTGTGTTTTACAAATTTTTATTCACCTTGTATAAATGTTTCTTCCTCGATGAAATGTTATTTGTTAAAGGAACTTTTTTTTGGTAGATGTATTTGTGACAGCTGCAAAAAACAGGATATATTTTGTATTTATGAATTATGATAAAATTCAATAAATGTTTTTTTTTGCAGTACTTATTTATGGTTTGATTAAAAAAGTACGTTTGTAATTTTCATTAAATTATTAAAAATTGATTTCTTTACAAAATTTCATATTTTCATGTTTGATCATTATTGGAGCACATTGTATGCAGCAAAAGAAAAATAAAATCCAGCAATCTGCTGCTTTTTTCAAGTAGGGTAGAAGAGGAACCATAGCCACATATTTTTGAGATCGCCTCAAATTAAAACTGCAATACATGTTCTTAATTTTTTCTTGGTTCGGATACTTAGATGTTGGTTTTAGTTGTATTCCTTTCGATCTTTCCTAAGTCATTTTAATGTACAAAAACTTAACCAGTTAGCATAAAAAATATTTTCGCCGACCTTTGAAAAACAATTAATCACATCTGCCTCCCGTCATGTCCGAAGTTATTATTTCAAACTTTCAGGATTGATAGACAATCAATAAACGAAAACAAAATTTGATAATGTGATACAATCGATTACTTGGTTTTCAAGTTATTCCATTGACAGATGTGCCCCAATGTCTCATGATCCCCCTTCTACCCCACCAATATTTTCCGAACATTATCGAATTGCTCCGTTGAAGTTTATGGTAGTATTTGCTCTTAATAAAGATAGAAACGAAAATTGGGAGAAAATAACAATATCATATAATATTTTTAAATACGATCATTTTTAAAGTCAATTTATTTGACTTCATATAATCGTTTGTCAGAATAATGGACCGGCAGAATGTAATCCTCCAGATATAGGATAAATAATTTAAATTACTCTCTTGATTTGCTATATCAATAGGTGCTGTATTATCAGAAGTTTGTTCGGCAATGAAACACTTGAACAGTTTTGCAACATTCAACAAAAAAATGTTCTGTCAATCTGCCAGTTGGAACAATAATTGGCCAAAAGATTGGAATATAACATAACTAATAATTGCTAATATTTTAAAGAAAAATGATTTAAGTTATAACAAATATGATGACATACCCTTGCCAGCAAAAATAAAACAAAATGCTTCCAAAAGAATAACATTTATCACTACTTTAAAAGTGGCACTAAGTAAATTTGTTTACCTTCTGTGAGAATGATTTTTATCAACTTCTAAAATTGATGGTATATATTTTTTTGTACAGACATTTTTTTAATTAAATTTATTTAATTATGTTAATATTATTTAAGTCAAATTAATTGTACTCTACAATATTACAATTTCACTTCCTAATTACTTCCAAAAAAGTACATAAAAATTCCTTAGAATGACTTCAGATGTTGTAAATTTGAAATTAAAAAATCATCCCTCCTATGACAAGACTGTGTTAAAATCGTCACTTCTTCAGGTCTTTTTCTGTACTTCAATGGAGTACATTGTACTTCTTTTGAAGTTCCTTCTTTTTTTTTTGCTGGGCTTACGTCACCATACGGCCTTAACAATATCTTTACTATTTAACATGGTCTGAAAGTTGCTTTTCGATATATATCTGTTTCCAAATAATTTAGCATACTTAATGGCTTTCCAAAAGTAACTAAGAAATCATCATCAATTAGTGAGGAAATAAAAATGCTATAAATCAACTATAAATACTTTCCTCCGTTTATGTTAATTTCAGTTCTTTGCACTATTATTTTATTGTCAGTTTAAAAAAGTAAAATATTACTGCCATAGAAGCCCAGAGTTAACAAAACTTAGTAATAATACTTAGATACGATTGCCTGAGTTATTCTTTTCAAGAAAACTTTAAAACACAAATGCTAAACAGTCTTGAGTTATTACATCTAAAATATATACGTACTAGCATACCCTGGGTGCTTCGCTACCCTACTATGTTCAATATCGTAAAAATATCAAAAAGTACCATCGGAAAAACGAAAAAGTACAAAGATTTCTTTCAATAAATTCTCACTTAATAAGGACCGTGTGTTCCGGTTAACCATTATAAAGAATCCATTTGAATAATAGAAAAGTACCAAATAGTTCCCACTTCCAGAATATTATTCAGTCAAGACCATGTATATTAAAATTAATGTTCCTAGGTTGAATATTTTAGAAAATTAAAAAAGTACAATTTATGAGATAAAAAGTACTAAATATTGTCTCTTAAAGGATCTTATTCAATGAGGACCGTGTATGTTTAATAATCATGTGTTTTCAGTTCATATTAAAGAACATACATAGAGTATCATTTGAAGGAAGAAAAAGTACCAAAAGTGGAATAAAGTTTCGCTTAGAAGTATACTTTTTTGAGAATTAAGTTTACAAAATGTTCCGTATATATACATATATATCACAGATAAAACTCAAACGATTCAAATCTGCATTCATTTATTACAGAAAAATTGTGCCTTGAAAAAGGTACCAAACAATTTACTCGAATTTGGTCTTATATATGCCTTAGTACTCGAATTCCAAAATAATATACCAATAGCTTATTTTGTGTGAGTAAATAAACCACTTTTTTAAATTTTATAAAAGTTGGCTCAATGAGTTTGAATAAAATAAAATTTCCCGTTTTTTCCCCTTTTTAGTACTTTTTTACCCAGTGAAATAGCAAAACTTTTATTTCAATAAATATTACAGAGTTAGTCCGTAATTTAATATGAATAATTCAATAAACCGAAAAAGTTTTCTTAATATGCTTAAAAAAGTACCATAAATACAGTTTTGTCCCTTTTACACCCAAAAAGGACTGAATTTTAAAAAAGTACGAAATAGGTGTCTCATAATTTTGAGAGATGTATCCAAAATATTTAGAAAAATTTGATTATGTTAATTAGTTTGAAAGTTATAAAGGGCTGAAAAAGGTACCAAAATCACCTTTGTTACACATTTTTACCCCTTACAAGTACGAATTTCAAAAAAGTACCAGACACCCATTTGCTCATTTTTCTTGTATCACTAATATTATGTTAGATATTTAAGAAAACCTGTTTTACCCGTTTTTTCCCCTTTTTACCCGTAAATGTGCAAATTTCCAAAAATCCCTCATTAGTGGATCTACATAACCAAAAACACATTTACTGTCAAAATTTCATGATTCTAGGTTCAGCCGTTTGGGCTGTGCGATGATGAATCAGTCATTCAGTAACGCTACTCTTTTATATATATATAGATAGTTGGAGTAAACTCACAAGGATTATAACATTTCTTTCTATTTTGACCCCTAAGAATGAATACTTTGCAAATTCTACATAACTATTCTAAGGAAGGAAACACTCAACCACATAATGTTTTCACATTTGTTTTCTTACTAATGCTTCTTGTAGCAAGTTAAAGGGGAATATATAACATTTCAATAAAAGGATTTACAAATATTTCTTACTTGAGTCGAAAAGAATACTAAAGACAGCTATAAAGAAAATAACAAAAAAATTCTAGAAAATATAATGATTTAAATATTTTTATATATATTATTTGGGAAAATCCTTTAAAACAATCCCCAGAGCTATAAGACAGTAGACGAAAGGATACACTTTGTAGGTCTAAGGATTCATTTTACTATAAAATTACTTTGGCATTTGTAAGACTTTTGACTTTTCATTCGAAAGGAGTTAATATTAAGATGTTATATGTATGTATGTATTTGGAAATAGTTTGTCCATGTTAACAAACATGGTATGCAAATGGTTAACATTAAGATGGTTTTTTTTAGACTTGTGTGAGTAAAAGTTGTACAACAATAATTTAATACAAGGAGTAGGGACATACTTTTTTTCGCATTTCGGGAGTCCCATACAAACGATCAGCAAGTAATTGTTTTATTTCCTACTTAAAATGTTAGTTAGATAGATAGATAGATAGATAGATAGATAGATAGATAGATAGAGAGATAGAGAGATAGAGAGATAGAGAGATAGAGAGATAGAGAGATAGATAGATAGATAGATAGATAGATAGATAGATAGATAGATAGATAGATAGATAGATAGATAGATAGATAGATAGATAGATAGATAGATAGATAGATAGATAGATAGATAGATAGATAGATAGATAGATAGATAGATAGATAGAGAGATAGAGAGATAGAGAGATAGATAGATAGATAGATAGATAGATAGATAGATAGATAGATAGATAGATGGATTTCATAAGCACCAACATGTTACATAAGATCATAAAGTTTGTATTATATAAAAACAATTCTTGGATCCACAGTTCGGTATTAATTGTGATGGATCAAAACGAAAACTACTTCACGATTAAATACAAAAATGTTAACGGTACTATACAATCATTCCATAGTGTTGATTCGTTATAATGACAGCTCAAGGCTATTTGTGGATAAACAAATGTGCTGTAGCAAGATATTTGCCTTAAAACACAAATAACAACATTAATAACGGCAGTCACTATCTTACATCCAAACTTCACTCCCTTCTAAATATTGCACCCCTTTTTCTGATACCTTCATCCTGTCTGGGGTGTCCTTTGGCGTGTTGGTTTGTTACGCATTCGGTGTGTGAAATGTATACATTTGATTTGAGTTTTGTTGTTTTGTTTGTTAAATAGAAAAATCAAAAATCCATTATAATAATTCAATGTTTTATTGTGGAAAATGTTTTCAACATTTCATCCTGTATGCTTTCTGTATGATTGCTGTTCTAGGATGTGTGTAGGTAAATTTTAGAATTTAATATTTGTAGTTTTTATATTTTTTATTGTACTTTTGCCTTTGTTTGCTGTAGCAATGGCAATTGCTATTGTTTATTATTTTATTATTTATTTTAATTAAAATGGTCACGTGTCATTTGGTTGCGTTTTTTCCTCTATTGTTTGTATATTTTCTTTTTAAATGATTTTTGCTTTTGTAAAGACAGGTTTTTTCTATTTTGAAGAAAGAGTTTTGTTTCCTTAAAAGTAACTATAAATGGGTTGTGTTTTTCTTGAAAGGAAAAATATCAATTACAGCTGGTCTTGTGCCTACTCTATTAACGGAGTGTTATTTTTATAAAATTAAATATACAAATATTTGCCAATGGCAACTTGCAACTAAACAAAAAATTGCCTTAAAACATTTTTAAGTTCTGGGAAGTGGAATATGAGAAAGACAAGTTGATTTGAAATCTTAAAACTATTCGTTGTCATAATAACGAATTGACAAAAATAAATTGTATGACTATTCATACGTTCATTTTATCAGGAAATATAAAAAAATTAGCTACGTGCTTTGTTCGATATTTAGAGAAATACAAATATATCTTTCATATAATGTTTAAGACTTCCTACAACTTAAAATAAAGATGTCAACTAATAGCAAGTCCACACCACTCTTATTTTCTGTTCAGGTGAACGTTGAACGAAAGCCACAGTTGAGAATTTTTCAAAATTTGGTCGACTATGTTGAAGCGATAAATATTATCTATCTATCTATCTATCTATCTATCTATCTATCTATCTATCTATCTATCTATCTATCTATCTATCTATCTATCTATCTATCTATCTATCTATCTATCTATCTATCTATCTATCTATCTATCTATCTATCTATCTATCTATCTATCTATCTATCTATCTATCTATCTATCTATCTATCTATCTATCTATCTATCAATCTATCGTCATAATCGCTCTGATCGTCAGCCCCTGTTCAACTATATCTTTCATCATGTATTCTTAAGTTTCCCTCAGCATATACCTATTGAATGTTACACAAATCACCACTCCTATAAAATGTTCCACTTTAATTTATGACAGAACTGGAAAAATTCAAATTAAAAACAATTTATCAAACAAATATGGACATGAGAAATGTTTCTGTTTTAGATCGTTGATTGACTTCATCAAAAATATGAGGAAAAAAATTGCCCAACAACGAAAAGAATTTGATTTGTCAGCCTACAGAAATCTCAATCAATAGTGGTCAAAAGACACCAACAAAAATTATTAAACTCTGTGTATTGTGGTGTCTCCACCTAAAGATATTGAATTCAAAACCGTTCAAAATACAACTCCACCCATTCGAATTGATTGCCAAGCAATTTTCAAGTAAATAAAAAAAGTAATTTAAATCATAAACTAAAAAAAAACATATAAGAAATTGGTAAAAATGGAAACTTAGTAAAGTAATTTAAAGATGCTGTGTTGTTCAACGTTTAGCAGATCTACAAGAGAAATAATAAATTCATACATAAATATTTTGATTGAATCAATCAAGTTGCAAAGTAAAAAAGCACAAACAACAGGAAAAAAATCAATAGAGAAAAAAATTTAATAAAATAAGAGGAAAAAAAATCACTTCACAATGGTGGAACAGGTCTTCCTTCCTTAAAAAATAAATAAAACAACATAAACTTGTCTGTTTTATTTGTTGTGATGATGACGATGATGACGAACATAATCATAAGCATTTCCACTATCATCTGAGCAAGCTAGTACATTATAAATATCATCATGATGATCATCATCATTGGTAATCAATTCAGCCTACAAGATCCTTTTAATGTTTTTTTTCTGTTTAATTTAAAAATCAGTTTTATTATGTACGATATATGAATTGTGAAAACGAATAAAACTGAAATCGTAGTCTTCAGTGAGATTCTTTTTTTTCTCTCTCTCTACTGATTTTCATATTCGTATGCCTGTCACGTAATTTATTGATTTAGCTGATGGGAACAAAAGTATCCCATCTATAACATCGTCATCAAATACTAAAATCGAATAAATCGTATTGATTGTATGTCTTTCTGTCTGTCTGCATAAGGAATTGTTATCAGAAGTTTTAAAGAATTAATTCCTTGTTAATTTAATTTTCTCTCTGATTTGAAACGGGTAGTGAATAAAATTTAGAGGACATTTGGACTTCATTACATCTGGGAAAACAGACTGCAATCTTATTCCTGTCTTTGAACCAGGGATGGCAAAATTGGTACGATGGTACTTTTTTGACACTATTTGATGTGCAAAAGTACCGTGATACTCCCGAGTCTTATTTGATACTTTCAGGGCTACAATCTCAATAAAATAAAATTTTAGTACTTTGGATTGTAAGAAAGCTTTAACTCTCCCAGAGGCAAGATTCACATAATATGGGTACCAGCTCACTCGGGTGTAGCCTGTAACGAAAGAGCGAAAGGGAAGGGAGCTCAAGGCAGTTACACTGACAAACGCAAAACCATTCGACGCAACAAAAGCTGAACTAAAATATGGGTGAGAGAATTTGGACCTTTTGGAATAATGAAACATTGGGTAGAACCACAAAAGTCCTATGGGGTGTCCCTGATGATAGCAAGACAAAAAATCTCCTCAAAAAGAGCAAGTCTGAAGTTAGTATAATAGTACGTGTTCTGAGTGGACACACAGGATTATGAGCACATTTATGCAAAATTGGACGTGCGGATTCAGACGTATGTGGAGAGGACAGTGAAAGTCTGGAGCACTTTCTTTGCCACTGCCTGGCATTCGTCGAAGATAGATCCAAGTATCTTGGAAGTGATGTTATTCCGGAAATAACATTCCTGACGAACACAGTTAAGTTATATTTTTTTCATGATAAAGAGCGCACACCATTTTTTTCGGATTTGATGTAGTACACATGCTCCTATCAACCTAACCTAAGTACTTTGAGATGCAAAAAAGTACTCTCTAAAATATTTTTTGATACTGAAACAAAATCTCTTTTTCCATCCTTGCTTTGAACCTTATACTTATGTTAACAAAATTTTCATCGTCCAGAAAGAGAGTGTTTGTTGGTGTTTGATTTTGGAACTATAAGTCCAAATCATGCATGATAATTGCTATTGACCGATGCCGTAATGTTAGTAAGGTAGCATACGTTAACACATGCTACCTTTTAATAGGTCACTGCCTACGCTGCAGGATGTCAGATGACACTCAGTATTTTCATCTTTACAAACTCGGAAACTGTGAGTCCACAAGAAGTTCGAGTGTATCGCTACTAAATTTCAGAAGTTACAAACCATTATCACTAAGAATCCTGGTATGACGATTTCGTTAGAAAAATATTGTATTTTAGATCTCCAGTAAATTAGGGATCATTCTACAAAAAGTTCCAATTTGGACCTTTAAAATTGCTTACGATAACTTCCAACATATACATATATAGCTTCACTGGTTTTGTGAAAAGTTCTCTTCTAACGAAGCAATTGCTTTAAACTCTTTCCAATTCTACATGTTAAGGAAATCAGATTGATTGCAGTCATGTTTTGAGAAATGATGAAATTGCCTACTAGCCAACTTGCTCGCAATAATTTCAACTGCACAACTCATCTAAGTCAAAGTCAGTGAACCAGTTGAAAAACAGTCAGTCAGTGATCATAAGCAAATCAAAAAATTGCCATTCTATGAGTTGTTTATATCCAAACGAATAATATGGACTCAGAAGTTATACATACATACAAATGTATGTATGTTCGTATACCATTTCTTTTCATATGTTTTGAATGTTGAAGAATGTATGTATGTATGTGCAGGAACATTGAAATTGTATGCAATATTAATGGGCGTAACCGTACAACTTGATGGTATTTATGTAAAATGAACAAAATCTTTTAGCTTGATTTTTTTTGTGTAGTTTTGTTACTTTGATGGATTTTGAAATGGTTTTATGTTTTTAAAGTTTTTTTTTTTTTGATTTCTCGATCATGTTACTTTTATTTATTCATATGTGTTGCAACATCAATACGTCCATCCATCTATCCATCTACATTGATCGTCGGGCTTTATGAATACGAGAATACATGTATATAAATTCCAAAAAGTAGCAACTACAATAAATTGCTTTAAGCCGTAAACCATAATGGCTGCTGTACACAATTGTTGATTATTTATTTTTTTTTTGTTTTTAGTAAATTTTATTTAGTGTTGTTTGCCACAAAAATGCGTTTTATACCACAAATAAATAATAAAATAAATGACGATCGATTTACATGTTTTTCGTTTTTAATATAAAGAGAGGTTACCAAGAGTATACTTTAAATATTGGCAAAAGTTGTTATGAAACTTCTGCCCCACAATACAAACGAGACATAATAGATACTGAATATTCAGAAAGTCAGGAATTCTCTCTTATGGGTTTTTTTGTCTGCATCAGATTGTCAAATATTTGGATTGTTTTAAAAGTGGGAGTTCATCGCAATAGCTTCAAGATTATACTGATTTACCATAGAGACATCGAGAAATATTTATTACTCTAACACTTTTACTTCTTTCAAAGTTCTCAACATATCGAAAAGTCATCTCAATTGCATTCTGTCTCGAATCAGACAATCCTTTATCGCATTAATATTCTGGATAATCTGTGAAAATTAAATTTCCAACGAATACATAGACCTTGAACTCTGAAAAGTTAAAAGGCTTTGCCATTATCTAAGCCACATTTCGCCAGTCTTTTTTACGAGAGCAAAATTCTGCCACCAAAATCGCTGGACTCTTATTTATGGAGTTACCATATCAATGTTGAACCTAAAATTTAGTAAAAATATTCAATATCTCAGATCTGTAATTACTTCTATATTAAACCAATTTCAATAATCAATGATATCCAAATTAGTTTTCGAAATTGAGCCGGAGTCTGTCCCATGGTGTATAATTAAGCGAATAGATAAAAACGTTTCCCTAATCGGCTATCTCTAAGCTTGACTAAAAACGAAACAATTAGCCTTAAGGTGAAGATCTAAACGTTGTAGCAACAACCCTCTTAAGGCATGATTTCATGATGTAATTGCTCATCAATACTGGAAAAATGAAGTGCAACAAAAATCTCTGGTATGTCGGGACTATGAAATGCTTTCCTGTGATTCAACTAGAGAGCGACATCATTTAGTATCAGGGGAACCTGTTGCCAATAGGGTAGAATTTCGAACTTAGTGTTGTGCCAGTTATTGAAGAGGTCCCTTCAGAGTGGACATGGTGATTGTGGTTTTAACGAAAAATCCGCGGGATGAGAATGTTGGTAAAAAGACTGGTGAAGTCTATACTTCTGAAAAGTCGATGCTGTTGCCAAGACAACAGATATATGATACGGTATATATGTAGGGATTCAGGATTCAAAATCAACTGATGGTGTAACGAATGTTTTCACTGACGGCTTCAAGAGGAGTGGAAGATTGGGTGGTGGCTTTTACATCGAAAGATTTGGAGTCCTCTTTTAGGCTACCTAATTATTGTCGTACTTTACAAGCAGAAATATCTGCTATTAAACGAATCTCAAACTGGATGAGGTATTATCAAATATCGGATGATATATGTATATATACGGGCAGCAAAGCTGCGATTAAAAATCTAGTGAGTGTCTTTACGACATCTTGGTTAAGAATGCCTGGTATATTTGAATGAAATAGCGAGACATTCTAGGAAAACGCTAATATGGGTCCCTGGGCATAGTAATTATCAGGGAAACTGTATAGCTCACCAACTTGCATACATGTATGAGAGGGGAAGATGAAGATGATGAGGGGAAGCTACTAGTTCAGAATAAATATGAAATGACTCACATTGATGTCAATTTGGCCTCTTTATGATGCTCAAGCTTACTATTATACTTTCGCAGGGAATAGATAAAAATGGCGGTATCAGTTATAACGGGACACTGTACTATTGGCAATCATGAAAAAAGAATGGGTCTCGAATATAACGAGAGTAGAAGTTGCATTAATGATGAAGAAGAGAAAATAATATCTTACCTTCTCAGATATTGCCCATCATTCAATGAAAGTACAGAACAATGTTTCGGCCTAGCTGTTTTATATTGTCTGGATGAGCTATTTGGGAAGGAATATCCTAAACTTTGGTAATCGAACGGGATGGTTTTAATCTGGAAGTAGAGAGTATTAATCAAATGTAAAAATACGACCACTAGGGTAACACAACGGTACCGCAATTAGGTGGACCCATGTGAGCCACTCATGCTTGATTGATTCTTACCTAACCTAACCGAAATAAGAACATGGCTTACTTTATGAATTCGTATTTTAGTCTACAGATTTCTTCTCTAAGTGTTTCGAATCAACAAAGACCATCCTAGCATGGTGATTTGTAAGTGGTAGTGATATTTATGCATCTCGAAAGCTACACATGAAATACTTTAGAAATTAGATAACTCGAGTAATTGAGTGTTGGTACATGGACCGACGGAATCGCGATCAAAAAATTGTCACTTGCGTGCTATGAAACACAAAGGGGTGGTTGTGAGTCTTCTAACGTGTACACATAAAGCACTGCGAATTATGTTCGAGTAACGTGTTATATTGACTTCCTAATTTTTCGGGTCCAATAGACTTATATGAACAAATTCTTTACTTCTTACAAATTTTGCTCTTAGTCATTATTTAGATATATTCGCTTAAAAGCCATCGTAATTAAGGAAGAAATTCTTGATTATATTTAATCTAATCTACTTCCCTGCTTTTTGTACGTCCAAAAAATGTACTGCAACTCTAAATCGATTGATCGATTTAAAAATATAAAAATTCAAAACAAAATACAAGAAAATCATTGCAGGGCAATCAATAAAATTGCAGAAGCTTTTTTATTAAAAGCACTTGTGAATACGCAACATCAGATGCATATCAAAAAGTAACAACAACCAACCCAGAGCAGAAACAGCAACATATGCTGTTGCAACAATACAAATCATGTATTATGGCCGCGCGCGCGCAGCCATCAAAATGTTGGGTAAAATGAGAAGACAAAAGTAAAATATCGAAAAGATTTTTGCATTTGTAATGAAACTGAAAACCAGAAAAATGCTATTTTCATAATCGTTTCTTCTTGATTTTATTCCTTAAAGTGTTTTATGTTTCTATTTTTTTGGTTGTATCTTTTGAATTAAAAAAGATGCCTCCAACTTCAAATACTTATATTCAAAGCTGTTCTCTTTTTTTATATATTTTTTGTATATGAATTAATGAAGTACGTTCGTCTGTCTATCTTTCCGCCATGCTAAGTTCAACACTGAACAAATGGAAATCCAAGAAATATTTAAAAGTATATTCCTTTATTCCATTTTGGTATATTTCAGTTTGTATAGCCAAAGATAAGCGTTACATTGAACTTGCTACATAAATGAAAACAACAAGAATCAAAACAATGTATTTGTAAGCCCTCAAGGAGTAAAAGAACCAGAGTAAAGTACAACAAAAAAACAGAAACATCATACATTTAACAATCATCATGGCAGAAGACAACAACTGCTTTAAAGAATTCTTATAAATATTTATTCCAAATAAACAGTGATCTTCTTCGTCTCATGTCTTTCAGGTTTGACTCGAGGAAATACAACTACACAACACAACAAATTGATAGAGATCAAATGATCAGTAATATTCTCTCTACCACTCGATTTAACTGCGATCGTAACATTAGCAGCAGAAGCTTTCAATGAACGTGCGCAACACAAGCAACCAGTAAAATCAACATAATTCAAGTTGAATTTAAATTTATGCAAAATGTTTTTGATGTACAATTTTAATCATTTTTATATATGTATATATTATATACATATATGTTGTGGTAATATAACGATGATATACTATATTATACTACCCGAACATACGGGATGTGCGTAGGTAAATTATCACAAATTATATGTGATTGAGAAGACTTCACTATAAAATTAGCATATAAATATTCTCTAGGTTACGTAAACTAATTGCTAATTTCTCAGAAGTTATAAGGATCAGTTGTTTACAGAAGGAATTTCTTTAAATAGAAATAAAATCAGAAAGAAATATAAAGATTCGTGAATGATAATGAAAGACCTTTACGATCATGATATTATGATCAACGCTAAATTTGTTTCAGCCAAAGCATTCATAGACTTTGTCCACAAAAATGAAGAATTTAGTCATTGTTCAAAGAGCCAGTCAAACGATGCGAATTAGGATTATGTACACATTGTAAACTTTAAAAAAATTCTATATTGTACCACGTACATATGTATTTGAAATCCAGTAAACATGTTTATTAAGAATAATAAAATCCATTTTCTTAATATATTATAATTTACGATTTCTATATATAATTTTGTTTTATTGTATTATTAAATCGCATATATGTATGTTATTTTCAAATTGTTCATCATTATTTGAAGTTTTATTCATTCTTCTGTTTCCAAGAAAAACTTTGTTTCTTATCATAGTCGAAGAAACACATTTTCAGAAGCTCTTCAAAATCTGTCTAACCATTAAGGTGCCATAACTCATGACAGTTACATTTAAAACGCCAAATCGCCTCCATATTTTTCAAAGCACAGTTAGCTTATTGAGTTATTCAATAAGTAGGATATGGAACGTACCAAAAATAAATACCGACGAAAGATAATACTTTAGAAATATGCAAGGTTGAAAGGATCGTAAAGAACAGTACAAATCTTAAATATTTTTCATTTGTATTGTGACGTTAGGATGATAAGGTTTGTTAACTTTAATTTAAATAAATCGGGTGATATAGCAAGAGTCTATTGAATATTCAAGAGCCCAAGCAAACTTGGAGTTTCTTTCCGATGCTTAGAGATGAAATTTGTGAAATATGCATTAGTATTTTAAGTTCGTAAACGATCTATTTTTATTGTAAAGCATTATAAAGTTCAGAAGACTTCCTGAATATCGAGAGTTTAAAGTGAACACCTGCTTTGACGGCCTTATTTCAGATATGGTTTACCATGCGCCTCTGAATTCCTCAATGAAGAACTGAGGTAGCAATTTTTGTACATGGATGGTCCGGTCCAAGTACAAGCACTTTGTTGAAGTACTCGAGCTACTTATCTAATCTTTTGTCACAGCAGCCCGTTGCGGAAAGACAGGCAGCATAGGATCAAATTCCAATGCGAACCGCGAAAAGGAAAAAGCAATCACTGGTCTAAAGTCAATAGAAGGGGGTGACAAATCCCAACATCAGGTGAAATCAATCTTCCGGCAAAGCGGAAGTTGACCACCCTTATGATGACATGAAAAATTGCATTATTCAAAATGCAATCTCCATCATCTAATGATCCCGCGCAACCACACTACTTAAATGGCTCTTGTTGCTTGTTTTAGCAACAGCACCTTGAGACATATTTGGTAGTCCGAAATACCCAACAAAATGGATCAGGATCCCTATTTTATGAACCGATCAATGTAACAAAGGAAATAGGAATTTCCAAAGTCAATTAATTCCAATAATTGCCCCGACAAATAGTCGCACAGCATTGTCAACATATCCTGTTGAAATGGCAACAGCACCAAAGAAATACCGATCGGGTTTAGGAATCCAGCACATAGTCCTGCGGGCAACTGACCACCCGTAGTGCTGAACACAGTTTCATTATTCCAAGACGCCCTATGCTTATGTTCCGTTCACCTCTAAGAGTTAATAACCAAGCAGCATGTACGCTAAACTCCTCCTAGTTTCATATTACACTTTTTGTCTAAAGATGTCCACCAGATTATATAAGCATAAGCTAGAAGTGGTCTAATTGTACTTTTATATATCCAATTTATCATAGTAGGACAAAGACTTCATTTCATGCCTATGGTTTTCTTACATTTTGCCCAGCAGAGTTCCTGCAAAAGATCCTCTCCTGTGAAAAAAAGAAAAATACCGTATTCAGTGTCTCATCAACTTTTCTACACAAATAATTAAGATCATTTTCCCTTAATAGTACAATAAGTTCGTCTGCATAGCAGACAGGTTTAAGTCCTTTTTGGTTAGGACTTGGCGATTGTAGAACACATTACAGCTACATGAGCGTAAGTAATGTTGATTATAAAATATTAAAATTATCTACAACGAAAGATTTATTTATCTTGGAAAGCAGATAATATGCAGATTAAATCGGACTCGACTTTCATAAGCTACAACGTTTCGGGTTTCAAGCTTTTTATTTCAACTCAAATTCAATACTGGAATATTCTTCAGTATTGATCTCAAGATAAGTTTACCCCTAGAGGAGGTTAAATTATATTCAATTATGATATTGTTATCTATAATGTAAATCACAGTAACATTATATATAAGTCATGACATGTCGACTTTTATGTAATCAATACAGTATGTACCTACTAGTCATTGAAAAGTGTGCTATTAGGCTAATCATTCTATAACATATTTAAATTACTTATATCAAGAACTTAATGATCTTATTTTAGTATTTAAATAACAAACTACTAACTAATGCAGTATGTATGTATATACTTATACTTATAACAAAATCCCATCGACTTTATAAAGAAACATCAATAAATCCTCGTCAATCACATGCGTGACATGGCTGTCATCATCAGTACACGCAAAATGAACCAGAAACAGCAACCGGAGTCACAAAACATTTTTCCTTCTTTAGTTTTTTTTTTTTAATTTTTTCTCTTCTTAACCGAATTATATGTATGTACTTAGTTGAAACAATGCCGACAACATTATAAAAATTTAAGCGACATGAACTAAAACTTAAGAATAAATGTCCCCCTCTTTTAAAATGATGATGAGTAAAGCAACAATTCATACATAAATTCATCTAAGTATATGTATAGTACTTTGCAAATCCAGGCAAATGTTAAGAAGTTAAAGTTTCTTTTAGTTCTTTCTTTTTTTTGGCGGAACTGATTACCGAAAATGTCTGTTAAGCAAAAGTTACGTTTTATTTTAATATGGCAAAAAAAAAAAAAAAAAAATATTTGAAAAGAAAAACGCGTGACAAAAATTACTTTTTTTTCCATTCTCTATTCTGTATTTGTTATAGACATCTGTGATATTTGATGAACTCTGCAGCGCGCTGCTGTGATACTTTTTATGAAAGCAAGAAAAAAAAACGAATGATGATTTCTTTTTAGGGTGATTTAGATTTTTCTTAAGTCTGACAATCAATCATTTTTTGGAGGATTTAGTGTGTTGTGAAAGCGTTGGAGAAAGATCGCCATAAATGTTGATGATGAATGTTTCTGAAAAAAGTATAAAAATTAGTTTTACGTATAAATGTAAAATATAACAAATATAACTTCCCAGTAAAATATTGGTAATGTTGGCGAGTGTAACCACTTACCATGATTAGCATTGACTTATTTTTCTTATTACTTGTAAGCGACTGTGTTAAGTACTTGCCTCCGATGACATCACCATGTTAAAATAATAACTTAAAATGCTATTGTGTAAGTAAATTTTAACTCCTTATCTGGTAATTAAATGCTTGGTTATTTAACAAGTTTTTAAATAACTAAATTGTTATGAAGCTTCTTGAAATATCCCGAAAAAGCTAAAAAAGGCCATAAATTCTTACGTTTTCTTTTTTAACCAAAGGGTAAACTACAAATTTTTGTACATGGGGACACAGAATCATGTACTATCATTTTGTTCAATATTTGATCTGTCTCACAACCGCCCCTTTATATTTCTTACACGACGGTAACAATATTGTACATGATTCTTGTGATCCATATATAAACACAATGGTCGACAAGTACTCGATCTACCTTTCTTAACTGTTGTGAGCACCTAAAGACATAATCGGTAGGTCGAAAAACAATTCCATTAAATATGTCGAGGACTTTTTTTAGTCTACGTAGACGGATGGGTACCCATTGTTGACTCGACAACAGCAACGAACTTATCCAGAACAAATAAGAAGTTATAGTCGGACGAGGCCGACGATATATATGGATAAAATGTGATTAAGTTATCATAATAGAGCATTTAAGTTGAATTGTACCTTGCCTCAGATATACTTAAGTCATTTATTGTTTAATAAAACTGTGGATATATAAGTAAAATTTTGATGGGGGCTTTTTATAGAGGCTAGGGTCAAATGAGGCCCTATAATTATAAAGTTCATGAGGGTCATCAAGGCTAGTATAGAATTTTCAATAGGCTTTGTCCCTTGGGCAATAGAATATCATGTACCTAATTTCAATGAATTATCTTTAAAATTGCGACCTGTAGTTTGATAGAACTACTAAACTAAAAGCTAAATCGACTCAGAAAATGTTTCTGACTTTAAGATGGATATAGGATTAATATTATTGTGCATTACAAACATCAGCACAAACCCAATATACCCTCCCCACTAAAGTAGTGTAGGGAATAATTATAGACTTTTATGTGTATCAGCCTTTTAACCTACATTATCTTTCCGCGAGTTTGAGTTTAACTACAACGATCATGGGGTTTCCTTCGGGGTGACCTCCCAATAACCGATTCCTTTGTGGTTTTTATTTGATCATTCTAGTTTGATCATGACATGTTTATAGTATCGGCAGACTATAACTATATGTAGCAACCTTTTCCTTAAGATTACAAGATGGGAGAAGTTTTAAATTGGTTACATGCACCTGGTCGAAGTCAAATGATGTTCTTCTAAAACATTAACATTTAAAAGTGAAGCAGCCATCTTTATTCAAACCGCAAGATCTTGGTAAGGTTCAAAGCCGCCTTAGACAGACACGAATTCATTATTATGTCAAATTTTCTTTATCTAGAGTAGTAAAAATGTGAACAATCTGAAATATAAAGAGTGAAAAGCTCACGATTTAGCGAGCATATTCGAAAACCATTTTGTCGTAATATTCTTACTCTTCTCTATGGTCCTAAAGAGGATCAGTTGGGTTTTTTTGATTTCATTAGCTAGCCCACACATTGGAAAGACACCAAATCAACTTGTATCAAGATACGTCAGTATGCTCTCTTGTAGTGCGGGGAAGTTACATAAAATGTACTATACCGATTTCTCTTTCACCTCTGCTTAAACAATTTTAGCAATAACTGTTATATGGGCAGCCAATATGATATGACACGAGTCTAAACATACAGTGGTAATAAAAAGTCTTAAAGAATTTCTCTCAAACTCCAAGTGATGTATTGTCTAGTGTCGGTCATTCGACAGAGTTTCGTTTATGTTGAGACTAGACGTTTATGCAATTGATGAAACATTTCCACTAAGTTCGAGATGTGTGCTAGGGGATCGTTGATGTTAAAGATCGACGTTTTGAGAATTAACATTCGGATATTTCTCGTGATTGTATTACTAATTCTAATGTGATAGGCCTAATGAAACGTTTAAAAAAAATATATAATACATATGTTGCCTATTTTTCCACCTATTTTTTGTTAATGGTTCCATGATCGATACTATCATATATCTCATAGGTGTCAAGTACAAATACATCTAGTATTACCTGCAGACGGTATTGAGACGTTTGCAGCTTCAGTTATAGCAAGGCTACCCAGTCTTAACATATTTTAAGAACGGACACCAACAGTTTTACACTCATATTCATAAATGCTTAATAAATTTATAGATGGTTAATTTTTTAATCAAAATGTGCGTAATAAAACTAAAATAAACGATTAATATCTTTTTAAAAACGGATAACAATTCCTTAGAATTCCTTGCTTTAAGTTAAGATATCTCGAAAAAGAAAAAAATATATTAAATACAGTCAGACTCAGAATTTCATAAGAACAATGAATATACATAAATATGTTTAGAAATTGGTTATATATTCACATACTTAAACTGTAAATATACTCCACTTTTAAGTTTCCTTCAAAAACTTTAATAAATATGCATTTGAATAAAACTTCACTGTGATAACCATAATTTTGATTATAATGAAGATGAATATAAAAATGATAATTGTAATATTTGTCGTTGTCTAGGCAATTTATTAAAATAGACACAAATTACAAAAACAAAAACAACAGATATAAAAATCTTTACTCTGGAATTTATAATTTTCTACAAGTAATTGACTTTAATTGCTAGCAAATTAGAAAACAGCAAAACATAACAGATACAACAAAACTACTACTAATACAACAACTAAACGAATATGAACAAAAAATAGAGAAAAAAAAGAAAAAGTTACTCAAACTTGCAAACCAATCAACCAGTTAGACAGTCAAGCATTCATCTATCCAACCATTCATTCGACCAACCAACCAACCAACCAACCAACCGTCATCATCAGCAACCTCATCAGACCCATACAACCAGCCTAGACACATCTTTAAAATGTTATTTTAATCAATTTTTTCTTAACTACTGAATTTAGTTTTTATTTCTGTTACATTTCTGGTTGCTGTACAGTTTGCTTTTTTATTTTTTTCTTACATTTTTATTGCTTTCAACTAAATTTCATTGTAAATCTGGGTTTTACAAGATGTGGCAGCTTAAGTTAGGAGTTTGGTTGGATGGAGTAGCTTCAACCAGCAGCGTTTTGTTGGCAGCAACTGGTTGCCCACCCTTTGGACACGATCAGCTTGCTACCATTTTATTATGCATATATATACTAACTTCAGAATACTAATAATATTAAGAACAACAACAATAATAATATTAAGAAAAAAAAAATCTGCAAAAAAAAAAACTAAGAAACACCACAAAAATATTTAGCTTTAAGGCTTTTTTACGTTTTGTATGCTGACGAACATTTTTGAATTTCTTAAACTAAGATTTTTGCAATCAAAAACTCATACCTCGTTTACCAGACATAAAAAAATGTTTGTCTTAAACTTATTTCTATATATTTTTTCAAAACACGCCATTTTTCCGTCTGCTCTTATTTTGTTTTCTTCACTTTTGTATTTTGTAAATTTTAATGGATCAAAAACAATCAACCATCATCCTTAATGTCTGCTGCTGCTCCAGCATCATCAACTGCAACAAAAATTTTTACAGACACAAACCAACTGTAACTGTGTCTTCAGCGTCATCGCTGTTAAACTGTTTTTGATTTCTGTTGCTCCTTTTGGTATTTTGTTGTTGCTGCTACAGCTATTTAGCATATAACTCCACCCGTTTTAATGGCTTTTAAATTATAAATGCATTTCATGGCAAAACGAATTTCATTTACATTAAAAAAATATGGCCAAAATCTAAGAAAAGCATTGCAATCTGCAGATAACTGCCACATTTTTTGAAGATGCCACATAAATTAAAAGACATTGAAATGAAAGTTTATTGATAAAGGTCATTTATAATTTGAAATTTATTTTTATGATTAAGTAGACAAATTGGATCCAGTGATATTTCTGAATATTAGCAAAAATTTGTTAAAAGTACCCTAATTCCTTTATGTAACAAATACTCTAGGCAGAGCTCAGAATTTTCAGTATTAGGTTGGGTTAGGTTGGATGTCATCAAATCCTAAGAAATACACCTAAGCCACTGTTAAGGCTGTTGTGCGCAAAGAAAGTGCTCTTGAGTTTTACTGCCTTCATTTTGTATACGATGGTGGTGATGTTCCACCAGGTACCAGGCATTATGAGTTGTATCCGATGTTAGTCGGATAAAGTAACGGATGGAGTGAGGGTTGAATTGATGGAAGAGATGAATGAAAAGGAATGAGATTGAGCAAGGTTGCCACTGCCCTATCTTTAATTTATCAGCGATTTTCCTTCATGGTTGAGTTTATTGGAAATTACTCTTAAACATGCTCAACTTATCACAGCAGGTCATTGTGGACACTGAAATAAGGCTTGTTAATTAATATGGAACTGTGTATTCGAACCACCAATTTTGTCCCTTAGATGCTGCTGCCGAAACAACAGATGGCATCACAGTACTGTGGTTGGACGACGCACAAGGTCAAGGAATGCACGGGGGTAAGTCCTAGTGATTGCTTTTTCCTTGTCGGGGTTAGATTAAGCCTGCTCATAACTGCTATTCCCCAACGGGACTACTATGACAAGAGATTCGATAGCTCGAGTTCTTGAGCAAAATGCAATTATATTGGACCGGGAAATCCATATACGTGAATTGCCACCGGCTTTTAAGTAGCACAATAGCGTGGTGGTAAGTCGTTACAGAATTTAATTTATGTGTTACTTTCGTATGTAACCGAACGTCCATTTTTTTGTACATCTGTGCCCATAATCGTGAATGTCTACTTATAATTGAAGGAAAGGATTCTTGCTCTTGTTAACGTCACACCGTCTCGATTTTCCAAAGGACTTACGTATGTATTACCCTCAGCCACATTTTTAATCCTGCAGCTTTGTTGCGTTTGTCAACGTTAACAACCTTGAGTTATCTTCCATAATGGCTGCCACATTCACACTTTCATTACCGTCTACTCCCGCGTGGCGATTTCTCCATATGATGTAAACCTTAACTCTTGGATAGTACAAACAAACTAACTAACTAAATAACTGACTAACTGACTAACTGACTAACTAACTAACTAACTAACTAACTAACTAACTAACTAACTAACTAACTAACTAACTATCTAACTAACTAACTAACTAACTAAGTAACTAACTAACTAACTAACTAACTTACTAACTAACTAAATA
>NC_060950.1:26094005-26104005 GCF_022045245.1 Lucilia cuprina | reverse complement strand
TAATGGAGACATTATTTCGAAGGTAAAGAAGTTTAATAGTATGACAAATTTAAAACATTGAAAAAGTTGTACAAAGTCTTGGTATTATAATAGTATAAAAACCCTTTTTTAGTTTGTTGAATCTAATATTTATTTGGCATATGTGGATTCGCTATATTAAAATTTAAGATCTACTTATGTAAAACCACTCGTTTGAAATCTTTCAAAGGAATCATAAGAAAACGTTTGAGATCTGTAGAACTACTGCTATTACCGCTTATTAATCGAATTTTTTCCAGATCATATGGTGTACATTTCTGTTCTGTTCTAATTCTGTGCTAGTTCTGTTCTAGTTCTGTTCTAGTTCTATTCTAGTTCTGTACTAGTTCTGTTCTAGTTCTGTTCTAGTTCTGTTCTAGTTCTGTTCTAGTTCTGTTCTAGTTCTGTTCTAGTTCTGTTCTAGTTCTGTTCTAGTTCTGTTCTAGTTCTGTTCTAGTTCTGTTCTAGTTCTGTTCTAGTTCTGTTCTAGTTCTGTTCTAGTTCTGTTCTAGTTCTGTTCTAGTTCTGTTCTAGTTCTGTTCTAGTTCTTATCGAGTTCTGTTCTAGTTCTGTTTTGTTCTACGTCTATTTCTGTTGTTTGCAAGTTCTATATTAGTTCTTTTCTCTTTGAACTAAATTAAAAATATTAAATATTAAAAAATTGTTTTCAATTCAAATTCAAACATATCTAACAAGCACTAGAGCTAAAACGAATGAAAAAAACTGTCACTCAGTTTGGTTCTCTTGACACGCAAATATGAATAAATAGACATGAATATTCATAAGCGTTATAGCGAATACACTTCTTTAGCTGTGATAAAAAACCAAAGATGAATCCTTATAACAGTTTGTTTTGCATTTTGCTGTTGTTGCTGCTTGAATGAACAACAGCAACAACAAGAAAAAGTGAATCCTGTATAATATTTGTTTATTTACGTATTTCGTTTGTGTTTTCGATTTTTTTCTATCATCTTTCTATTCTTTATCCTGCCAGATGAAATGCAATTCAAATGAGTTTAGTTGTATATTCTTATTTCCATTTTTTTCTTTGTTGCACTGCATCTAGATTCCACATGCTCGTATATTTGAATTTTGTTTATTTTTTTACACAATCACAATGTTTATTAAGCTCTCAGGTGTTGCAAATTGTTACAACGACAAAAAAATGTAAAACTTTTTCAAAAGGCTTAAGGCAAACTGAGTTTCGTTGTGCTGAAAGAGAAGGTAGGTGACCTAAGTTGTTGGCAATTTTCACAGCTCATCATTTTTGTTGTTGGTAACAAAAAGGATTTTGGGATATTTAAGTTGTTCCTAAAGCTTGCAATATGAGTACGAAAATCTAAAGAAATGTTATGTCATAAACGTAGAGTTCTGATCAAATTCATTTGTAGCTGAAAGTAGTTGAAATTTTTACAACGTAATAGAGATGCATATGTGTGGTCAATTCAGGTCTAAGATATATTCTCATTATTTGTTTCAATTGCTCAGTAATTTGATCCTTACAACGATATATTCCGTTTCTAATGGTGCCGGTATAGTTTCATCCTTTAACTTTATGCCTTTCGAGATTTTTAATGAACAACTTTTTCTTAATGCCTTTCTTTCTGTAGCGTCTTAAAACGATTCTCTCTTGCCTATTTTTTCTTCTCTCAACATTTTGATTTCTTGCTATAATTCATTTTTCAGAATTTTGCATTTAAATTTTGTTTGTTTTTTCTTCTTTTTCATCATCATCTTCTAGATGTCTCTTTGAGTTCGTTTCATTTCATTACATTTCAGATTTTTTCCTTTATTCTTTTTGCTTCTATTTGTACACTTTACGTTCTTTTGAGTTGATTTCCTTTTATATTGACAAGTGCTGACGTTGACACTTTAACACCATCAGCATACAAGTCAAAGATAGAGACCCTTTTGTCAGCTTGCTTGCTTGCCTGCCATCCAACCACCCAGTCAGAGTGAGTGAGTGTGAGTCACTTTGTTTACTTAAATGGTGTCTTATCAAAACGCAGAGATGCATTTATTCATTTGAGTCTATTTGTTTTGCATTCGGTTGTAATGAATGTGATGTTTGTGAAATAAGAGAAATGAGGTCATTCACTTTTTCATAATAAATATGCAAAGAAAAGTTTATTTGCTTAGCTAAGAATACATCATTGCATACTTGTGGGCTAATGAAAAGTCTTGGTTAAGATTGCCTATTTTAAAGGCGAACAAAATTATTTATTTGCTTTTGAAATTGCTTTACAGTATAGGTTTGCATGTTTTCGTTTAAGAAAAACATGTTTTCTAAAAAAAAGGCAATTAGAAATAGCTACAAATAAGTATGTCTAGCCGAGATTAACATTTTACATATTTAAAATGACTTTTGTCAACAGTTTGTTTAATATTGCTGGTCAAATAAACGTTTTTTTGTTTGCTATTTTTTTTTTCTTCAAATAAATTTTAAATCAACATTTTAAAAAAATTAAAGCCAATTCCCGTAATTTCAACACATTGGTATCTATCAGTACATACATATATTTGGTAATATTAATCTGATTTGAATGACATGATTTTAAATACATGTCAAATTATACCTTTGGTAAAGCAACCTACTAGTTATTTTACACTGTAGATATATATCTGTTGTATATTCATAATTATATAAAACTTTTATTTTAGGTTTTTTGCACAATAAACTTTACCCAAGTTTTAGGTTTTTTGCACAATAAACTTTACCCAAGTTACTATATGTCCGGCTGGATTGCAGTCCACATGGCTTTAACTTTCAAATAGAGCATTAAATAGTATTAGCATTAAATAGGTAGTTCGTTAGTCAGTCAGATAGTTAATTAGTTAGTTGGTTTTTTATTTAGTTAGTTAGTTAATTAGTTACTTTGTTGGTTAGTTAGCTAGTTAGTTAGTAAGTTAGTTAGTTAGCTAGTAAGTTAGTAAGTTAGTTAGTTAGTTAGCTAGTAAGTTAGTAAGTTAGTTAGTTAGTTTGTTAGTTAGTTAGTTTGTTAGTTAGTTAGTTAGTTAGTTAGTTAGTTAGTTAGTTAGTTTGTTAGTTAGTTAGTTAGTTTGTTAGTTAGTTATTTAGTTAGTTAGTTAGTTAGTTAGTTAGTTAGTTAATTAGGCAGTTAGTTAGTTTGTTACTTAGTTTGTTGTTTTGTTAGATGTTTAGTTAGTTCTTTAGTTAGTTAGTTACGAAATTTTTTTATTCGAACTCTTATTTTGAATTCCGCTCTACTTGTGCTATAGCAAATTCTAATTCAAAAATTATGTCTGTGGTTTTTTGCTCATTGAGAGCCAGCATAATATCAGGCTGACCAAATAGCCTAAACAGATTCGTGTTCAGTCGTGATCCTAACTAGAATCAACTAAGAGTCGTACCAGGGAGATAGTATGCAATCTAGTTCTTCAGGGTGTAACAACTTTGATTTTCATATCATCCACGAACGTTCTAAACACGTTCTTTAAAAATTCTTCGACCTTAGATGAGAAAAATCGTTCTCTATAACAACCCAAGGACGGGTTTTTGATTTGGCGATCAAATGCTATGTAATAATGAGATTAGTTAATCTAAAAATTAATTGATTTTGATGTTTATTTCATTCGATGTTTTTGAGTACAAGATTAAACTTCGTAGTGTTGCCATATAAATAAGAGAAATGTTATCAAAACAATGCAAGTAGAAGATAATTCTCAATGTATTATGAAAATGAATAAAATTAATAAAAACTTAAATTTAAAACAAAAATAATGTGTTTTTAAAGGTTTCTAATTGCTCAGCAGTTTACACTTTTGCATTTCTTGCTCAAGTTTAAACCACATCCATAGGGCGCTTAAACTAACAAACAAAATTAACTAACTGTGTACTCAATAACAACTTTAAACTATTAATTTAATCCGGAATCCTTCACCTTTAGATTGGCCCTAAGTCTATTAGTCTTTTGGTATTTTGCCTATCGAATTACCAGCTTCATACATTATCGGACCAGAATTTTTATTTCGAATACCCCCCAGTTGTGCTATGATAAACTCTGAATTCACCTTAAGATTGGCCCTAAGACTATTAGTCTTTTGGAATTTTGCCTATCGGATTACCAGCTTCATACCTTATTGGACCTGAACTCTTATTATTTATTTCATACCCATCCAGTTGTGCAATGGCAAACTCTGATTTGGATTACCTAAGAAGTACTTACTGTGATTAGCATAATATCGGTTGAAAAAGTAAAAACTAATTCTGAATATATGTCCATCTCGTTTTGCGGCATACATCATACATCTATCATCTAACTTTTGACCGCATTTCCCGGCCGTAGTGTTTGTTAAACTAGTTATCATAACTTATACAAAACATTGGTAAAGTCTTGAGGATAAACTATTAACTTTAAATTATTTGACAAGAAGTTCCTTAAGCAATACAAGCAATTATAATTACTTACCATTTTAAAAATGCTAGATATTACCTTAGCCAATTTACATAAAGACAAATCTACATATGACTTCAAACTGAAATTTAGATGAATTAATAATTAAAAAAAACTTCAAAAGCAAGAATAACTTTAAACTCTAGTTTATTAATTTTAATTACAAAGCGGTCGACTAAACACCTTTGATGTTAATATTGTTTTATTTCTGTATATGTTGTCTCGTGTGGCAGGCTTATTTCACTTGCTGTTGCAGCATTTAATTGCCCGCACTTCAAGCAACACCTTCGCTAAACAACAAAGTGATTTTGCAACAATATATTGAAAACATAAATTTGGAAAAGATAAAATCCAACATGTAGTTTATTCGAAAAAAAATATAAATAAAGGACTTCCAAAGAACTAAAACAGTTAATGGAATCTTAAAAATGATTTACATCCACTTAAATAATGAAAGTGTTAAAAAGGCCGCACACAATGTGTAAAAACAAAACAAGTTCAAAATTGTGGCTAAAACAAAAAAATACGACACAGCAAATTGACAGCATTTAAAACTTTTTGTTTAAATACATACTTACTACTCTCTACATACAATATATCGGTGAGTGACCAAAAGGTATGGAGGGGACAATGTCACCTTTTAACCACAAATATAATCAGTGAATGAAAACAATGATGCAACATAATGCAGCAGCTTCAACAACAAAAGCATCTTGTGGTTAAGCCGGGGTTTAGGTTTCATTAACGACTTTTGGTGACTTTGTGTTGAGTTTATGTTTGCCGACAATTGATTTGAGTTTAAGTTGATGAGGGAAAATTTAAACCACAGAAAGAAATATTTTTTTTGTTCTTTTAGTGTTGTCTTATTATTACTGTTATTGTTGTATTTAATATTGTTTTTGGTTAAATGTTATATTTAAATTTGGTTTGCTACTGTATGACTTTGAGTTTGTGTGAACAAATTACTCTGTCATATCAATAAAAATTTTGTTTATTAGGAATGGAAAAAAAGGAACTTGGGATACGTAGGCGTATGAGTGTTACTAAGTGTAGATACAGATGTTATGTTTATTTCATATCCGATTATGATAGATACAAAAGAATAACATTTATCACTATTTTAAAAGTAGCAATTAGAGAATTTTTTACCTTCTGTGGAAGTGATGTTTAATGACTTCCGAAGAAGCAAAAATAATTCAGTTTTTTCTATACTTATACTTTTTATACTTTTTTCTTACTTTTTTGTAGGATTTAAGTCAAATTAGATGCATTCTCTAATAATAATATTTTACTTCCGAACAACTTCCAAAAAAGAGCATAAAACTCACTTCTTGAGAATGACTTCAGAAGTAGTGAATTTGGAATTAAATAAAAAAGACATCCCTCCTATGACAAGCATGTGTCAAAGTCATCACCCCTTCAGGTTTTTTTCAGTACTTTCGTGAAGTAAATTCTACTTCTTTTTCGCTTCTTTAGAAGTTCTTTTTTTTTTGCTGGGTATTAACAAACTGATCCATATTAATCCTCGAAGATCCAAAGACAAACAAGTTACTAGTTCAACATTATGTTCAGTCTCTGTGTTAAAATCATCACTTCTCCAAGTCTTTTTTAGTACTTCCATGGAGTAAATTCTACTTCTAGTTCGCTTCTTTGGAAGTCCTTTTTTTAAGGTATTAACAAACTGATCCACATTAATCCTCGAAGGTTCAAAGACGAACAAGATACTAGTTCAACTTTATGTTTACGTCTCTGGTAAGTTCCATCTCTCAGGTATAGCATAGATCGTCGCAGTATTTATTCGGGTCGCCTTTGGCCTAAGACTACGATTGTTTCTAATATTCTTTACGGCGTTGGTAGGTGTTCCTTTCTGAGAGAAGACGAAGAATACTATTTTTCCTGGGGTTTATTTTTGTTGTTCAACTTTTAAAGAAATCAGATTCTTATCGGTGTGATGCCAACTTTATTAATATCATAATCCCGACGAAAGATCTGCGCACGATCTCTAAGGATAGTTTGCACTTAGAAGAGATAAAACCATCATTTTTTAATTTACTATGTCCTCCATCTTACCTTGCTAATCGCTTGGTATTTCGTCTATCAGATTACCAACTTAATACAATACCCCGCAAACTATTCTGGTCGACTTTGGCACAAAATTACGATTGTCTCTAGTGTTCTCTCCGGCTTTAGTAATGCTTCATTTCAGGACGTCAGTACCCTTAAAGATGATTTGACTGACAAGCTCCGACTTCTCAGTAAACGGCTTAGACTTTCATTCCTTACTGAATTAATATTTAAAAAAACATCTTTCTTAGAAGACCTGAAATTATATTCTCATTGTTCAATTCTTTTTTGGTGATCGATGGCTTTGGATTTCATTCTACCTTATCCTTGTTGAGATTAGCATATTTTTGTGCATTAAGTAGCCGTTAAGTTGATCGATTGCTTTTATATTGTGTCGATAATTTTATCCACCATTCATTCTGGTTAAGATTACTTATCATTTAAGAATTCCGAGTGGGAAACCTCATATGTTTCCTTTATGCCTTTATCCTTCATCTAGGTCTCTTTATTAAAGCCAAGAGCATGTTGTTCACTTAAAGGAACTTAGCTAAGGTTCTCATCTTCAAACTAGACGATTAACTACTGCCTCCGGTATTTATAACCTGAACTGTAAATTTTACTAAATACTTTTGCTTTCCATGAATGTTTCTCATGACGAAATAGTCCCATAGCCAAGTCTGTGGAAGGATGTGAGAAATTTGACTACTTGACTATTCCTTATGAGAGAGGGGTCACAGAAGGTCGTGATCGAAAAAAGATCGGCGAAATCTTTCGAGAGTAAGAATGTAAAGCATGAAATGATGATATCAACTTAAACATTCAGTGTCAAATAGGTCAGCCTTGAGTTTTAAGCTGCAAAAGTCGCTTTCTCATAACGAAATTGTCCCATAGTCAAGTCTCTCTTAAGGCTCTGAGAAATTTGACTATTCCTTAGGTGAGAAAGGCCACAGAAGGTCGTGGTCGAAAAAAGATCGGCGAACTCTCTCGAGAGTAAGAATGTAAAGCATGCAATTATGATATCAACTTAAACATTCAGTGTCGAATAAGTCAGCCTTGAGTTTTAGTCCCATAGCCAAGTCTCTCTCTTAAGGCTTTGAGAAATTTGATTATTCCTTAGGTGGGAGAGGCCACAGAAATTCGTGATCGAAAAAAATCGGCGAAATCCCTCGATAGTAAGAATGTATATCATCCAAAGATGATATCAACTAAAACATTTATTGTCAAATAAGTTAGTCTTAAGTATAAGTCGTTATCTAATACATGATTCCTTATAACTTAAGGACTGATCGACAGATATAACAATATCGACGGCAATAAAATTTAAAAACATTAAAACAACATAACATTTATCTTTCTCTCTATTAAGTACTGTAGTTGGTCACATTTTACTCTTAAACTTTTGTTCTCTATTACGCAGCTCAAACGCTTTTTAAGAAAATAAACTATATTTTAATCTTATTGTTGTTATTGTTACGATATATTTTTTATGATAGGTTCTAAATCATCACAATGTTGACAGGTTACAAACAATTTTTATTTTCCTCAATAAAAGAAACAAACAAAATTGTAAAAAATAAACACAAAAAGTGTTGCAACGCATCGTTTGAAAATAAAGTGGATGACGAGATACGATGCAACAAACATGTTGCAGCATCATACTTCTGATTCCTTTAGCTACAAATTAATGTTGTCGAAACACGTAAAATTCATGTTAAATGTCTATGGAAAGAATCTTTGAAATCAATTCTCTAATTTTTCATTTTTTCCCCTTTCCTTTTAGGTATCTGTGAATTGTATTTGATTTTTATTCTCCGGTGTTTAGTTATAGTTTTAATGGTCATCATCTTTGGCCGCAGTCTACACGCAATCGAATTTTGTTTCATGCCTCTTAAACTTCATTTAATTTTGCAAATGTTTTTTGTGGCTTTTTTCTGCATAAATATTATTATTTGTGTTGTTTTATTTTTTTGTGAATAATGATTTAATCGGTTATTTTAAAGTCATTTTAAATGGCGTAAATTTTAAATTATTATATTTAATGTCTGTTATTTTGTTTTATTTAAATACAAAATTCATACAACAAAATCTCTCTAGTTTGGATTAGCATTTTCTGTATCTATTGTCGGCTTTGATGGTTGTTATTACGTATGCAGATTTTTGCATGAGCATTTTTTATGATTATTTTTAAATTTATTTAAACATAAATGTTGCTTCGAAATGGTTTTAACACGCACTTGAAATTTGAATTGAAATTAATTCAAAGTTAAATGGTCATAACAATAATGTTGCACAAAGTATGTATGCGTCTATGAAAATAAACTAAGAAACTTAATGAAATCTTTATAAAGGAATCATAATTGAGCATTATTGGAAGTGCAGTAGTGTTCTTCGTTTCCGATATTGAATCAAAATATGCCACTTTTTCTAAAAAAAAAATATTTAAAAATACACTATACATAACTTATTTTGGCATATTATACTAAGTATTCTTACTAAAGCAAACAAAGAAACACCTTTACATTAAATGACTTTATTACTACGAAAAAAACGCCAGAAAAACCTTTTAAATGTGAAAAACCTTTTAAAAGCCATTCTACCAAAAAAAAAAAAAAACAACATGTACATTAGAACATGTACTTACAATAAACCAAATAAAAGAAAAAACAACATGAACATTATGAAAAATGAGTTCTTAAATGCATTAAAACACAGTTATTGGAAAAATTTACATAATTTTTCATATTTTGGGCCACAAACAAAAAAAAAATAAATAAAATAAAAATAGTCTCTGCAATACAAAGCATTGAAATTCGTATAAATTCATTTAAGAAAGTTCGTGTGTCCTTCTGCAGAATAAGGGAAAGAAACAAAAAAAAAAAAGCAGCGAAAAGAAAGACCAAATATAATGCCTCCCAAAAAGATACATTAAACGTAGAACGTAAGACGACTACAAGACAATGACTGTTATGACGACAATGAAAGACTATATTGGCTATAGAAATATTACACTGAAAAAAATTACAAAAACTTTAGACTATGACTAGACTATGACTAGACTATGACTAGGCGATGACTAGACCATGACTAGACTATGCTTAGACTATGACAATACTATGACTAGACTATGACTAAACTGCAACTGAACTAAAATTAGTTAAATAGTAGAATAGAACTGGACTAAAATACAATAAAATTAGACTAGACTAGAACTAGAGCTAGTTTATAACAAGACCAGAACTAGACTAAAACAAGACTAGAACTACACTAGAAATGCACTAGATCTACCATAGAACTAAACTAGAACTAGACTGTAACTAGACTAAAAATAGGAAGAACATATAACTAGACTAGAACTTGGCTAGAACTAGACAAGAACTAGACTATAACTAGACTATAACTAGAACTAGACTAGAACTAGACTAGAACTAGACTAGAACTAGACTAGAACTAGACTAGAACTAGACTAGAACTAGACTAGAACTAGACTAGAACTAGACTAGAAC
>NC_060950.1:25982759-26093905 GCF_022045245.1 Lucilia cuprina | reverse complement strand
ACTAGACTAGAACTAGACTAGAACTAGACTAGAACTAGACTAGAACTAGACTAGAACTTGACTAGAACTAGACTAGAACTAGACTAGAACTAGACTAGAACTAGACTAGAACTAGACTAGAACTAGACTAGAACTAGACTAGAACTAGTTTAGAATTAGACTAGAACTAGAACTAGACTAGAGCTAGACTAGAACTAGACCAGAACTAGACTAAACCAAGACTAGTAATACACTAGAAATACGTTAGAACTAAACTAGAACTAGTCTAGAAATATGTTGAAACTAGATTAAGAACTTGACTAGAACTATGCTAGAACTAGTCAATGGACTATACAATGGAACTAGAATATAATAATCACTAAATCTAGTTCTAGACTAGAACTTTAATAAAATTAGACTAAACTAGAGCTAGACTAGAACAACACTAGAAATACAATGGAACTAGACAAGAAATGCACAAGAAATATATTAGATCTAGATTAAGACTAGGATAAAATCAGACTATAATTAAACTAGAACTAGACAAGAACCAGATTAGACCAGAAGTATAATACAACTAGACCAGAATTCGACTAGAACTTAATTCAAACAAACTCAAACTAGACTGGAAATAGACTAAAATTATATTGAAAATAGCCTCGAACTGGACTAGAACTAAACTAGAAATGGAATGGAAAGTAGACTAGAACTAAACTCAAACTAGATTAGAAATGTGTATATTAAAACTAGATTAATACTAGAACTTGGCAAGAACTATAATAAAACAAGTAAGAGTTTTATATTCGGTGCCGAATCTTATTTACCCTTCACCATGATGTGTTAAAAAATAGTCAGTACGAATTTTATTACAAAAAATCAAAAAATACCAATTGCAAAACAGTAAGGTATCAAAAAGTCCCCTTTTATGGCTTCTCACTTAATCCAGACTCTACATACTTAATATCACGTTTCTAGGTTCAATATTATAGAAATTTCAAAAAGTACCTTATGAAGAACGAAAAGGTAGCCTTTTATGGGTTTCCACTTAATCCAGGTTCTACATAATTATTTTCATGTTTCTAGTTTCAATATTATATAAATTTCAAATAGTACCTTTTGTAGAAGGAAAAAGTACTTAAAAGTCCCCTTTTATGTGTTCTCACCTAATCCGGACTCTACAAACTTAATTTCATGTTTCTAGGTTCAATATTATAGAAAATACAAAAAGTACCTTTTGTAGAACGAAAAAGTACCAAAGAGTCCCTTTTTGTAGGTTCTTACTTAGTCAAGGCCCTACATGGCAAATTTCATATTTCTAGGTTTAATATTATAGAAAATTCAAAAAGTACCTTGTGTAGAACGAAAAAAGTACCAAAAAATCCCCTTTGATGTGTTCTCGTCTAATCCGGACTCTACACTCTTAATTTCATATTTCTAAGTTCATTATTATAAAAAACTCAAAAAATACCTTTTGAAAAACGAAAAAGCACCTAAAAGTTACCTTGGTTCAATATTATAGAATATTCCAAAAGTACCTTTTGAAATTCTTACCTAATTCAGACTCTACATACTTAATTTCATATTTCTAGGTTCAATATTAGAAAAAATTCCAAAAGTACCTTTTAAAAACAAAAAAAAAAGTATAAAAAAGTTGCCTTTTATGGTTTCTAACTTAAGCCAGACAGACGGACATAGCTTAATCGACTCCGCTATCTATAATGATCCAGAATATATATACTTTATGGGGTCGGAAAATTATATTATAAAAATTACAAACGGAATGACAACTTATATATACCCTTCTCACGAAGGTGAACGGTATAATTAGACTAGAACTAAACTAGAATTAAATAAAAGTAGAACTGCAGCTTTGTTTTTATTTGTTTTTTAAAGTGTATGCAAAAAAAAAACAACTAATAGCACTGTCGACGGCAGTTACAATTGCAACTAACCCATAGATGTTGATGACGGCCACCCACTGTCAAGACACGACAAACGACTATAAATCCAACAAACAAAATTATCGTTTTCTTTGTGCAGTTTCCATTTATTATGAACAACATTTTTTACGATTCTAATATTTTTATCATGATTTTTTATTTGTTTTTCTCTAATAATTTTCTTTTAACCATTTTTTTCCTGTTTTGCCCTTTTCTCCATTTGATTTCTTCAAAATTTACCTCTTGCAGTTTAATTCAGCTTATTTAAAAGCTGTGTGTAGGAAAAAGAAAATTTCCATTAAATGAAAACTAAAGAAAAGAAAATGAAGGGCTAATTGCAATAATCCATTTATAACGTACAATTTAAGTTCAACACAATGCCATATTTGTATTATGTTTCATATTTGTTGGCTTTTTTGGTTGTTATTCTATTGAATTCGTATCTGACCTTAAGGGATATTAACAACCCCCTCATCCTTGCTTTGGATAGTATTAGGATTTTCCTTCAAAATTTATGGAAAATATAAAAAATTCAAAGGGAAAAAAATCTTTTGTTATTCAGTTTTTTATTACTTTATAATATTTCCTATTTCGTTAAGAATCATCATAGCAGTGATGTTGATAATACTAGCAGAAATATAATTTTTTTCTAAAATATAAACTTCCTTTAGATTTATTAAAGTTCTACTGAACTACAACAAAGATCTCAATTGATCTGTAGAAAGATTTTCTTTTTCACTTCAACGGATTTGGTTGTTTCAGTATTTACTTTACAAATGTTTTGTTGTTGCAACCAAATGACTTTGGTTAATGGAACTATATATAGATCGAGTCTATACACACACATACATAAATATTTATGTTTTAAGTTGTACGAAACATATTTTCGCTATAAATTACCAAAGCAAGGCGATACTTTCGGATCAATATCTATTTAAAATTCTGTATAATATCCCGTTGCTTTTAACATTTTAAATGGCAAATTAATAACAATATATATTTTCTTTAAAATTTCTTAATGTACTTAAAAAAGCCAAACATTTATAATTTGATTTAGAAAATCCAATTTGTGATACTGCTAATCTAACGACACACAAATGCAAATAAACTCAGACACATTTTAATAAGATTTTGTGGCATATTCTTAAAAAAACACACACACAGACACAAATAATAAAATAACAAAAAATCCCTTAAATATTTCTGTATATTTTACATTATTTCTTCTTACATTTTAATAACCAGAGTATTTATTGAAAAATACGTTTTGTTTCGAAAACAGCACGTGTTGGTGGCAGGATTAACAAGTCCAAGGAAAACGTTGTTATAGCAGTTGGAGCAAAGTGGTAGGAAAATATTATTTACAATGAAATTTTTACCCCAAAAATATTTAGTATTTCATTTATTTTTTGTTGAAGAAATCATAAATTATGTTTGTCTTTTGAATATTTATTAGTTAATATTATTATGATATTTAATGTTATCGTTTTTTTTTTTCAAATATTCAAATGCCGTATTTAAAAGCCAATTTTTAATATTTGAAAATTTATATAAACGGATATTAGTATATTTTATTGCCCAACGCTCTTCAAAAAACAATTGACAAAAAAAGTAATTCTTTTGGAGATTAATTGAACATGTTTTCCAAACAATAAAACAGCAGCTGTTGTGGTCATTTTGTTTGCATTACAATTTTATGGCAAATTAAACGATATAAATATTGAACGTCATTTTATTAATAATTTATTAATAAAATATTTTTATATTTGTGTGTTTGTATTATGTTGAAAACACAAATGTTTTATTTGTTTGTAAGACTTATCTAAATGCAATTCATTTAATTTACACCTGTTGTTATATTTCTATTATTTGTATAAAATAATTTACAATAACTGCGGTGTTTCTATTTGCTGATAAAAATCCAAAATCAAACAATTATATTATGGGCTACATTAACATTTATCAATAACTAATTTAATACTATGCAGAGATGAAAATAATAAGTCTAGTCATAGGCTAATTATAGCCTAGGACTAGTCCAAGTATAGTCCTAGTCTAGTCCAAGTCTAGTCCTAGTCTAGTCCTAGTCTAGTCCTAGTCTAGTCCTAGTCTAGTCCTAGTCTAGTCCTAGTCTAGTCCTAGTCTAGTCCTAGTCTAGTCCTAGTCTAGTCCTAGTCTAGTCCTAGTCTAGTCCTAGTCTAGTCCTAGTCTAGTCCTAGTCTAGTCCTAGTCCTAGTCCTAGTCTAGTCTAGTCCTAGTCTAGTCCTAGTCTAATCTAGTCCTAGTCTAATCTATTCCTAGTCTAATTTAGTTCAATATAGTGTAGTCTAGTCTAGTCATAGTATACTCCTACTCCAATCCTAGTGTTTGTCTAGTATTAGTCTAGTTTTATACCAGACTTTCCTGTTGAGTTTTTTGTATTCGATGTATATTGAGCCCCACAAATTTATCATTTCATTGCATAGATATAAAAATGTAACTTCTGTCTGCAATCAAATCAAACATGTGTTTCATTTGACTATTTCAAATATGCGAATATATTCGAATTCTAATATTTATTTATCATGTACGAATTGATACATTACAAATGTAGAACACGTACTCAATATCTGTATTATCTAATGTTGACGTCATAAATCCTTTTTATCACATTTTATTGAATTCATTTTATTTCAATAAACATTGATATAAACACAAATATATGAACACAGACATACCGGTACATACACATAGATATGTCTGTCTACGTAAGTATGTAAGCATTAAGATAAAATGTACTAACATGAAATTGAAATTGATTTCTATTTTTATTTTGTTAATCAATTTACTGAATTGTTACACAAATAATAATATTAATTTTTTTTCAATGTTAATAAATATTTTTACAAATTTTATCGTTAATGTTTGTCCATTAAAATTGTTGCAACATTAACCAATTGCATTTAATTGGTTTTTGTGTGCAAGAAATATGACATAAAAGATAAACTATTGATATTTAAAGAAAATTATTTACAAAATATTTTGTAAAATGATAGAGATTGGAGCAATGTAAATACTTGTATATAAGACCCAGTAGTTCTATTGCTGTACAAAGAAATTTTCTTCGAATCGATGATTAGAAGTAATCTAGTCCATAAGCTAATCATTACTTTATTGCATCGAAGTAATCGGTAATGTAATCAATTCATTATTATTCAAACCAGAGATAGTTTGGGTACAGTCATCTTAAACTGCAAGGCGGTGTTGTTGAATATTGAATATGTTTGGCACGAGTTTAGCTGTTAAACTTGTAGGATCAATGTCTAAAAATTTGTTCAGTCGATAATATGATTTTCAATTAAAATGAAAATAAGAAAAATTTCCGTTTATAATTTACGTCGTAACGAAAGTGATCCAAACCTCTCAAACAGAAAGAAATACGTAATTACTAGTTTTAATGGAAAACATTTAAAGTTGATAAACGTTGGTTTGTTTTTTTTTTTCTTCCTTAAAAATATTGATACTGAAAAAACCCAAATTCATAATTAATACCCTTTAGTTGAAGGAATAATACACTGAATGATGCATGTTTTCGATTCAACAATTGAATTGAATGTGCGAATACGTTATTGCATTTAAAAATCATTCATTCCAATGCATTATTAAAACATTCAACAATTGAATGTTGGAACAACATTAACACACACAATGACAGCAGCAAACATTAACAGTAACAATAACAACACCAACAATAATAATGATGACGGCAACAAAAAGTGATCGCATACCAAAAAGGTGCAAAATGATAAATTACACAAATGTCAAAACAATACTTATGCGAACAACAACAAAATCGACAACTGCAACAAGTTCATACAATTTACAATTGTAACCACAACAATTCTGCTGCACAGCACTGTTGCATTCAACTGTTTAGTCAGTAAAATAACCAAAACACATGCCACCACCGCTAACCATTACAACACATTCATATTGAAAGACGATTTAAGCCCTGGAATGTGGCAGACAGAAATAACTACTTGTAGAACAGACTAACGAACAAAACATCAACACAATTCAAAAGTCATATTGAAAGAAAATTGTAATTCGGTTAAAAAAAAACTTCTTTTCAGTCTCGATATTAAAACCCCACAATTATACCGACTCTCGTGCTACTCGTACTCAAACAATGACTCTACACACAGAGAGTTAATTCCGAGTTATTGGAACTTGGAATATTTTTATTGCAAGAATTGTTGTGTGCGGAATTGTGGTAGTGTTTTGTTAGTGTTGGTGCAGTGCATTTTTTATAAGTAGCAATTATGCATTTTGTTGCAAGTGCACCACAAAGCAGCAAAACACAAAAGATAATGTTTATAAACAACTGCAGTAGTAGAGCAATTTAATAATTGTTAATTCATTTTTGTTGTTGTAGTTGTTGTTGATTTCATGTCTTGTACTTCACATTCAACTACACACAATTAAACTTGGGCAATTTCGTTTTGATGAATTTATGAGGCAGCTCAAACTGACAAACAAGTTGGTTTATATATTTATATTTTTTCATTTTGGGTAGTTGTCATATAGAAGCAGGAAAGGGCAACCAATGAAACCTAATCACATACCTACAACTAGAACTATATAGTACGGTCTTTATCAAACAAAACAAAATAAGTATGAATTATCCTAGACTCCAAAATGTCATGGAAACGGAACATCCAACAAAGTCGGATATATTGTATGGTGGACTTCAACAAATAATCAAATTTATTGCTAGAGAACTGTACAAAGTTCTGAGATCATAATGCATTACAATAACAAGTGATCCAGGATCAAATCCTTCAGAAACTCGAAACATTTCATTACACATTTTACTTAAAGATCTCGGACATTGCCTATAGTGCAATGAAACTTAAATCATCTGTAGCTTGTCAAGTCAATAATGTATGTAGTATTCTAAATCTAATTCCACAATCTTGAACCGGCCATGCGACTACACAAATAGGTACCACTATGGTAATGAACAGTCAAATGAGATAACCATAAAGGAATCATCTTTTAATGTCTCCAATTTCGTTTTAGTAGCAACTTCTTTGGGTTTTATCAAAAGAAGTATTCCCAAGTTTTTTTTTCTTCAGAAGACTTTAAACAGATGGATTAATCTGGACAATTGTAGAGAGCACAAGTTAATGGAAGATTTTTTCTTCAAGGAAAAATACACTAATCAGCTTGTAGACCTTGAATAGAGGGACAAATCGATTCTGCCAACAGTAATAATCATACATAGAGCGACAGGAAGACACGCAAATCGGATTGTTCTCAGTCAAAAAAGGTCTTCCATATTGTAGAAATAGATTTCTTTCTTAATATCCAACTTTAGTGAGCTTTCTAAGTCAAAATGAATTGATCTTCTGAGATTTATTACTCCTGCAGTCTGAAACTAATACTACTTAAAAAAAACCACATCTAAAGAGTGGCTTGGTTCTGTCAAAACACAGTTTTTTCGACTCTTCTTGACTGTTTGCGAGCAGCAAACTACCATGTAAATCAACAAACCAACTGATAATAATAAAAATAATTTCAATAACACCAATATGATATATTTTATCAAGGAAATCTCTTGATGACATATAAAGAAGAAATAAAGCTGAAAACCATTTTTTGTTGGACTCTAAACTCAAAATCCATTTCTAGGTTTGAAAGATTGGTAATGTACATTATTTGATCCGTTTTGTTTTTGTAACAAATTGGCTGCGTCTGGATGTTGTTGATACAGCAGTTGCTGAGTTGACAATCTGTTTCAGATTGAGAGCGGAGCCCCCCGGGGCATGTTTCCTTGATGAGTGTCACATCATGGTGTATTACAATCCGGGTGCTACCAATACCTGTGGTCTTCCGGGACCATAAATTAGACTAGGCCAGGCATAAATTGGACAATTTACTGCCTGACCTAGTCCTTGCATAAATTGGAAACAGGTCGAACTAGAGCACCACATAATCTATGGTGCTCCGGGTGGCCAGTTGTCCGCAGGACTATGTAGTGGCTGCGGTAAAAACTAAATCGCGGGAAGAGGGTTGCTTGGTGTAAAGAAGCTAGAGCGGTACGAATTACAGAGCATGACTGTGGATTAACAAAATGTTGGATTTGAGCTAATAATAAAAAGATTGGGTATACAAGGTGGAATTTTCTGATGTCTATTTGCATTCTATAGAGAGAATGGAGTAACTGATGTATTTGACATATGGAGTTGGCGGAGTGATGTATTGGTATGTTTAATCTAACAAAAAGAAAAGGATGAACGTGGTGCACGCTCTTCACTGCCTCTCTTTGATTTATTTAGCGATTTTCCTATATGGTTGAGTGTATGTTCGACTTATCACAGTCGGTCTTTGTGACTACTGAAGTAAAGTCTTGTCAATTAATATGATCCGTTTTTCGGACTACCAATTCGTGCCTTCTAGATGCTGTTGCCGAAACAAGAGAGCCATAGTAATGTGGTTGGGCGACATTATGTCGGGGTGGATTGAACTTGCTCATGACAACTGTCTTTCCCCAACGTGACTCCTATGACAAGATATTAGATAGCTCGAGTACTTCAGCAAAGTGCTTGTATATGGACCGGTAATCCATGTACAAAAATTGCAACCTGCGCATAAGAAGATACACAAAGGGGCAGTTTTAAGTTGTTTACTTTTTACTCGCTCAGTGGTTGAAAAAGTATCACCGTGAGATAGGCCAACATGCCAGGTACTCACGTAAAGCACTCGACTGCATTCCGGAGCGGAGAACGATAATCCATGTATGTATATATTTTCAAACACCCTCTCATATCACTGTGATTGACACATTATCTAACCAAAAAATCTCATTACTACAACACCTTTTTACCTTTACTGATTTCTCTACCCTGACACCTGTAAATGTTCACAAATTCTTTACCATTGTAAATAATTTCTTTACATTCACAATTCCCTCTGTTTGTAAGTCATTCTTTTTCACCTTCCTCACTTCACAACAATTGCAATGAATATTTTGAATGTTTTTTTCGTCCGTTTGAAAATAAAAATTATATAGAAATCGTTTTGAGAATAAGGTACTTATTCCTATACTCGTACACTTGTATGTATTTATTCGATGATAATTTCAGTCAATAACTTTATAAAAATTACAATTGAATGAATTTTCAATAATAATTGTTTGAATGTCAGTCGCCTTGTCTGCTGCTTTGGGTGTCTGTGTGTGTTAGTGTTGCCTCTAAAATACCACTTGACTAATCGAAATTAAATGACGTGTGAATACTTGCAGCTGTTGTTTGAACTATTGACTATTGAAGTCGCAGTGTATCGAAAATGGAACATTAAGTATTAGTTTTGTCCATTGAATTTGGTTACGAATTAGATACCGCCTATAATTTGTTCTTTTTTGTTTGTTATATTAACTTTATGATGTACAATTTTATTATTAATATTATTTGCCTTTTTGTTGGTTTGTATTTGATATCAAATATATTATTAGTTAATAAATTAAATGTTTTTTTTAGCTTATTAACAACATGTTTAAATATAAAAGTGTCATTTGGTAGACAATTGCCTAGACAATAAGTTAGATTGATTAGATGGATTTTTAAATAAAGATAATTTGCTGGATTTATATCATGGTAACGAAATTTTACTATCGTAAATGAATATGCGTAATAATCTCTGCATATGTCGTGGAATTTTTGATAATTTTTTAACTATTTTTTAAGAGAAAAAGTAGTAAAATTAAAGCACTGCTCTCTCAACTGTATTTCATAATTGGCACAACTGACGCAACATAGGTTCCAGGATGCTCCCAATGAAGGCATCCGTGGAAATAAAATATATGATGGATGCGCAACGAAATAGTCGTCCCTAGACTTTATCCTTGCGTATCGCGGGTAGAACCAGAATTTGTTCGCCACTGGGAATCAACAACAGGTCTTAGAGTTAGATCAAGCACCTAATCACGCTATCAAGAGGAAACTTAACAAAAGTGATCACA
The DNA here is from genome assembly GCF_022045245.1 of Lucilia cuprina. Lineage (NCBI taxonomy): Eukaryota > Metazoa > Arthropoda > Insecta > Diptera > Calliphoridae > Lucilia > Lucilia cuprina. The sequence goes on along the minus strand of NC_060950.1, from coordinate 26,083,984 downwards.
AAATATAGCGTGCCTACTAACGGGACGCTGTGGTCTTATATAACATCAATTCATACTAGGAAACGCCACATCAAAGCTATGCAGATTTTTTGGCTCAGATAGGAAAACCTTAGAACACATTTTGTGCAAGTGTACTACACTAAGGACTAGTCGAGAAAGAAACTTAGGTGTTGCAACACTAGCTCCAAGGGATATATTCAACCTCTCACTAATTAAACCTGTTATTTTTTGCGCGAATTAAACTTTTTATGGTAAACCCATGAGCTACAAAAATGATACAAAATAGGATCGCAGTGCTTAGTATTCTCTCACTAATCTAGTCTAATCCACACACTCCTCTGGCGACACTATCAAAATAAATAGATGACTGATCTCTAAGGGAAACGGAACTCACTTGAAGAATATCAAGACGGATATCGCCTACTCTGACAACGGATAGAATTAGGACTCTCTTGACTCTTAGTTAGAACTCGACTGGGCACTGTATGATCGCAACGTAGGGCTATCCAACATATAGCTATTGTAGAAGTTGTTTGGACTAAAGGGAAGTGGAACCGGTACAACAACTTCTATGTAACTGTCCAGCCTTAAAAGAGCATATACTACTCTATCTTGATAGAACTCTTTTCCTTGATCTGGACTGTCTGAGGGATTAGTAAGTAAGAAAGTTTAATTCTATTAGGGACAACGGCTGTTTTTCACGAAGACCGCAAGAACTAAATAATCAAGAAAAAAATAAGGGAGAGAAACCATTCTCTTAACATAAGGGAAGGACAATACAAAGGGTATCACAATGGACCACAAGGCCCCCGAGTAAACTCGCTAAGTAGCAAGCCATGCCAAATAAGGCAAGGCTTTAGGCTAATAAAACGATCATTGGGATCCGCATTGCCACCCAAAACCGAACATAAATTACCGACCACAGATGAAACTTTAAAATACTGAACCCATATAGAGTTTCATGGTCAAACAAGGAACATCAGAGCAAAAAACCCAAAGGGATCCGATGTTATATGTTTTGCTATTGAAAACTCAGATTGTGATCACATTGACAGGTTGATACATTCAAATCGATCATACACTTGTGGCAGCATTTATAGAGAACTTTGAGAAGCACTTAAGCCATATATAATATCATGGCCAAAGAAGGAACATCAGAGCAAATATCCTATGGAATCCGTTGATATACTAGGGTATAAAGCGGGTCTTGGTATCTATAGTGCAGAAACCGAAATATATTACCAACCAAAAACACAATATGGAACATTAGAGCAAATATCCAATGGAATCCGTTGTTGGCCTAAACTAAGGGAAAACGGGAATCACTTTCATTGAAAACCTATTTAATCGCAACATTAGCTTCAACAACCAGGTGACAATTATATGATATCAGATGATACATCTAAGACCGTATTGGATTGTAAGAGTACCTAAGCGAATACTCTTCAAGAGGTAAGCATTGATTCATATGAGTATCAGGTCAATAAGGAATGATGCGCAATGAAAAAGTAAATTAACTTGCTTTTAAAAAACAAAGGATGAATAAAATCCATGGGCTAAAGAATTCCATACGTCCAGATAAATGTCCATAACGAGAGGGGGATGAGAAGCATATTTAGAAAGAACAAGTGTGATAATACTTTTTGGATACTAAGTGGACGCAGAGGATTACAGACTTACATACAAGTAGCCACTTGAATTGGTGTGTATAACCTAAAAACATTTATGAATGATCCTTACAAGGACGAGAAGTCTCCTAAAAACTATGAAGCATGATGGTACTTTTCTGAGTGGATACGTAGCATTATGGATACAGCTATAAAAACTATTAAACTAACAGGCTCAGACGATTGTAGAGCATGCGAATCATTATGAGACTTTGGTCGCAATTAGATCTAAATATCGTAAGCAAGGTTCCTAATTATTACATCCCTAAGCAACATTAATTTGAAAATCCCAAGGAACTACGTCCAGGAAATTGAGTTACTGAACATGGTAAATAGTACCTTCAGCACTATATAAGGTGTTTTATCCCATCAATTTCTTCCCTGTAAAGAGGCGCCCAGCAGACCCTGTTACGACCAAAATATATTTTTTGTGATCATATACATATAGTAGACATCATCCTTTCACCCTAAAATTTAAACTCTTTCTTTCAAATTACATGTAAATTCCTTTAAGAAAAAAACAACAAATTTGTAAATTTATTCTTTCACACTTGTATCTATACTTCAACTTTAAGCAATAAATTCAACATATGATTAATGATATTAATCGCTTCATATTTATCTAACAGTGATCAGGAGTTGATTCGACTAAGGTGGCCCTTTAAGACAAACGCATGTTCTGCTGCCCCCTTTCTAAATTTTTTTGTTCGTTGAAGATCACAAGAGTCATTGTTGATGCCGTCATATGCGCCGGCGCATAAACCAAAAATAAAATTATGTTCTTTCATCTTGATGATTATGAAGAATATCATCATTATTAACAGCATGAGTTACAAATAGTCATGATCAGTAGTTTATATTTGAAAGTTCCTACAACACAAACAGGAGTAGCTGCAGCAGCAGCAAAATCACTTGTAGTTGTACTCGTAGTATTTTAAATTAACATCATGTTAATGATGTTTTTGAGAACAACAATAACAACACAACTACAACAAACAGGCAACATTTAAAATACAAATAATACATTAATTTTTAAAGTGTCAGTGTCAGACCATCAGTCAGTAGATTTTATAACTATTTTTTTGTGTAGCCTGTCTTAAGTGTTAATTTGTTATTTTTTATTTTGTCGAAAATAAATTTTATTTTATGTTTAACTAAATATTGTTTAAAATTTGTTATGCTTTTTTTATTGTTGATAAAAATAAAAAACAAATTTAACTTGATTTCTTTAATGATGATTCCTCAATATTTGTGTATTTATATCATTTTTCAAAAATAATTTACTTAATTTATTTAAAGTTTTCTAATTTACTATATTATCTTAAGAGGTCAATTTGATGGTTCTTTTTTTATATCAGTAGCCTATGGCAAAAATTTATATTTTTAATTTGTATTTGATTTTTAAATGATTGACATGGGAATTTATATTTTAAGAAAATTGTTTAATAAACTGGGCGATTATGTTATTGTTTAAAGTTAACATGTATGTAAAATAAATTAATATCTACATGATATAATTATGGAAACAAATATTGAAGAAATTCTATGGAAAGGCAAATTTTTAAATATGTCCTAAAGAAAAGAAATTTATTGAAAATTTCTTTAAGAAAAGACTTTTCCGTGAGGCTTTTATGGTGTGTGGCTGCAGTGCCGAGCGTCTGGACCCATTGTAAAGAAGGTAGTTGCTAACAGCTCTCCTCAGCGTCATGACAAAGCGCGGATGTAAGTTAGTACCCTAATCCACGTTTTTGGTTTTCCGTGAGGATAAGCGTTATATAGGCAACTTTAAGGTCAAGGTTAGCGGTTGCAGTGCCGGGAGTCTGGATAGCTTCCCAGTGCATAAAGAAGCTAGTTGCTAACAGCTCCTCTCAGCGTCATGGCAAAGCGCGGTTGTATGTTAGTTGCCTTGTCCACGTACACCGTCCAAAAGAGTAATAACTAATGGACTGAGTCTAGCTCTGAGACCCTAGCACTACTTAAGCAAACACATTACCCAGTTTTCCTCGCAACTGTAGATGTGATTGACGACCAATGTTGCCCGAATTCTGTGCGCCAAGTTACATCTACAGTTTCATAGAGAGACATAAACTAGGGAAAAGCTAGTATTGCCGGTTAACTTATTCGACACTTTCAAGTGACTAAGGCCGGAAGACATATTTACAGTTCTACTAAGGAACTTACCTCATTTTAGATGCCTTATCATACCCAAGGCCGGTAAGCCAAATTACTCAAAGCCAAAGGATGTTAGACTCATCAACAGGAAGTAAATTCTTGTCGCGTTTTTGGATGTTGAAAGCGCTTTCAATGATATAATGATATAGGAGATTAGGGACTTGCTTATGGATTGAAAAGTATCAAAGTCTTTATGGTCAAAAATTTATATAGGGGCTACTTAAATACTGGATAGACCCAGTCTAAGAATTCTATTAGGGATGCAAGCGGGGCACTGCTCTGTTAGGGTATCTATCAGTAAGTGGTGGAGTAATATTCAGGACTATTGCAGGTTGTGTGAAGTATACAAAAACTCAGGCTGAAATGGCTAGGGAATATTCCAAGACAAAATGGGGGATAGTGCGGGTCTTGATACTCGCAATTTACTAGGTTTTGACAAGAGAATTAGTCCCTTCACCGGTAGGGTTTTATAGAGGGATACAGATTTTCTCTTCAATTTTTAGGTCATGGACTAGAATTATTTTCTCGTGAACTTTGTAATTATAGGAACTCATTGTCACTATTTGTCCACAATTTTATTCAACAATATATGGGTTAAGTATATCTGAGGCAAGGTACAATTCAGCTTTAATGCTCTACTATGAAAACTAAATCACACTTGATTTTTGTAACAGGTGAAGGGTTGGCCTCGCACGACTGTAATTTCTTACTTGTTTTGTAGGGTTGTTGCTTCTCTTCAAATCGAATGGACCTTATGAACTCTGAGTGCATATGCATTTTTTAAGGTGCATAACTGTTCTAAACTTAAACCTAAGGAAGTATATTGAAAATTTCCTAAAGAAAGGAAATTTACTGAAAATTTCCCCGAGAAAGGAAATTTATATAAAATTTCCTAAAAAAAGAAATTTATTAAAAATTTCCTAATAAATGATTAATTAAAGACTTTACACTCGAATTAAGAACAAAAATCAAAGATTACAAAAACGTTAAATCCTCTAAAAACAAACTCCAGATTAAAACACATTCATTAACTGATGATTTAAAGTAAATTCAAAATAAATGTACAAATTAAATACCCGAAATACTATTAGATAACAACAGAAAAAAATTAAAACCACATGAGTAGCAAAACGAATTTTGTAAACGATGATGAGTTAACAAAAAAAATCAAAATGTTTCAAGAAAATATAAAAAAAAACAAATTCAATTCACACCGTGAAATTGAACAAATACAAAGTGTAATATTAATGTTTTAAAAAGCAAAAATAATGTTAAGAAAATAAATAAGTAAAAAGAGGTGGCGCCGATGCCAATAAAAGAATTAAGAAATTTAAAATTATAGAGACACAATAATTAATGATCTCTGATGGATTAAGCATTAATATACATATGTGTTTTTTATTTATTTACTATATTTATGTTTTTGAGAATATAAAGAAATTAAAGAGTGGGATTAAATATGAAAGATAAAACTAAACTTAATAAAGAAATTAAAATTAAATTAATGCGTTAATTTGTTACAATATATGTGAGAATTTTTGAAAGATGAATTTTGGACAAAATATCAACATTGATTGATTGAAGAAGAGAAATTTCTTTCTAATTTTATAAGTTTTTAAATTGGTTGAAAATTTCCAAAAGAAAAAAAATATTACAATAATTTCATGAAAAATAAGTTTATAGAAAACTCTGAGAGAGTTTTACTGTTCTCTCCACATGCTCTACATTCGTCTGAATCCTCATGTCTAATTTTCTATAGGTGTGACCGTAATCCTGTGTCCACTCAGAATACTATACATCATACCTCAGACTTGCCCATTTCGAGATGTTTAGTCTTGTTCTAACCAGGGTCGCCCCATGGTAACTTTCTGGTTCTCCTCACCGTTTCACTATTCCAAAAGGGATTATCTCATCCTTATTTTTAATTCAGTTTTCGTTGCGTTGAATGATTTTGCGTTCGTCAAATAATTGCCTCGAACTCCCTTCTCTTTAAAAATAATACATACACCCTTTCGTTGCCGACTGCTCCCCAGAAGTCTGTTACCCTTGCCTCTAGTTCTTACAATCCAATACGGGCTTAAAATTTAACTTGTTCACTTGATATCGCCCTAATTGCATTCTGGTTGTCGGAAAATCCGACTAACGCATTAGGTTATTGATTGGTGATTGGCTTGTGTGGTGATTTCATTCAATATAGATCAGGTCCGCTTTGTACCCAAATTTAGAGGCATCGTTGTAACAAGGGATTCCCATTTAAGTTGATAAACGTTATTGATTGGACTTCTGACTGGAAGCTTGTGTTGTGATTTCCTACAATATTGAACCCCAGGTCCGCTTTGTATCCAAATTTATAGCCATTCTTGTAGCAACGGATTAACATTGGTTTCAAAGTTTTCGACATATTATGTGTTTAGAATGTGATCAGGCACGTTCGATAATTGTGCACGTTCGATAATCAGGCACGTTCGATAATCAGGCACGTTCGATAAACGTGTCTAGAATACATTGTTTCAATAGGTGGAATATCTACCAACATTGCCAGAGCCTTGTCGACGTAGCACTCATGACACCACTTATACGCAAGCAGCGTGAACGTTAAATTCAACGTACTAGTTTAATATTAAACCTTCTTCAAAGAATTCCACTAGTTTATTAAGAGCCAATGTGTTATTGTAGGACTAAAATGCCAATTTATGCCTATGGTTTTTCTACACATCGCCCAGTAAAAATATGCTTTGTTGATCCTATCATAAATGTTTTGTCTCAATTTTAATTTCCGGTCAAGGATTACACCTAAGTACTCAACTCTGTCTGCTCAGGAAACAGGGTTTAGTATACTTAGAAATTTCCGTTTTTCTTGTGAAAGTACAGATTTTCGTCTTCTTCGGGTTAACATATAGGCCTCTCGGTTAAGGCTAACTCAGGGCCCTCAGACCATTTACAGCTCTTCTACTGAAACAATATGGATCCTTTCTGCTTAAAAGTGTGCAAAATGGACAGGTCTAAGTCCTTTCTTGGTTAAGATCCTTAGGAGATTATTCGTAGAAAACTAGAATAACGATGACAAAATTCCAACATGTGGTGAACCGTGAAATACCTTTTTCTTGATATACATATATATCTTACATCACAATATGTCACTTTTTTAAAATGTCATAATGTCCATGGACATTTTGAGACTTTTAAAACAGAAATGTATTGAAAATTTTTCTTTGAATTAAAGAAAGGGACACACTTATCCCGAAAAGAATCGCTTCCAAATTTGGTGTATGTTGCATTTTGGATTCTTTTTAAAATGTGTCCTGGATAGCCGACTTCGGCCGGACGCAGGGGTTTCAAACTATGGGGAATTTCAAATACCGACTTCGCTAAAATAAGCCTTTTTTGATAAATGGTCATTTTAAAATCCATGGACTTTCTGACGCGTTGCTTTTGGACATTGTAACACTTTTGAAATTGTTATTATGTCCATGCACATTATGACTCAATTAAGGTCTATAGACACCATCCGTAATTTTATCGAAATTAAATCCAAATATTCAGAAATTCTAAATATAACATCTTTCAGCTAAACTGATTGGAATTATCTAAGGAACTACGTCGAGATCCAACGTTTTATATATGGTATTATGTCATAATATCCATGGACGTTGTGACACTTTATAAAGTGTCATAGTGTTCATATACGTTATGTCAATTGTTGAAACTGTTAATATGTCCATGGATATTGTGATACTTTAAAAAAAGAGATGTATTTTAAAGTTTGCCTTGAATTTACGAAAGAGAGACTCTTATCACGGTAAGAATTGCTCCAAAATTTTGTGTTTGTTACATTTGGATTCCTTAAAAATGAGTTCTGTACTACAGTATTTCGAATACCGGCATCGCTAAATCTATGGACTTTATGTCATTTTGCTCATAGATATTTTGAAACTTTTGAAATTGTCATAACATATATGGACACTGGACATTACGACACGCCACTTTATATTATGGAACTCACAACAGACCCAATAGCGGCCTAAATGTATTCCTTTGGAGCTGAAGTATTATATACCATCTTCTCAATCTAACCTATCAAAAACTTCCTAAATAAAACTAAAGTTATACAATATTATTTCTTACGGTCGTAAAACGTTCCATATGGTAACATCCAACCATTTATACTACTCTACTCGTTTTTAATATAAATTACAAAGGAAATGACAAATTTCATTTTCAATACCTTTTCATCCCAAACAGAGCAAAAAAAAAAACAAAGTACAAAAACTATTTATACAAAAAACCAGTTAAAATACCAAAATTCTCTAGTAAAAACTACAAAACTAATATTTTCATATAATATTTCAGTTAAATATTCAAACCACAAAATAGCAACTTTGATCTTTTCTTTTGCTATACTGCTGTTCTTGCTGCTTCGATGCCACAGCTACTGGTTACACACAGCAACACGGCAACAGCAAGCAACAAAAGTATGAACAAAGTATGCAAACGTGCTGAAATTATAATGCTTAAATGTAGCAGTAAGTGCGGGTGTAAGTAAAACTACGGAAAAACTATAGTATTGGACTCTTTAGTTTTTGATTTTGTTAAAATAATAATATAAAATAACCTTCGAAGGAAATAATACTGAGACAAGAGGCATTACTAGTAATTTGTTTAAGAGTTTGTGTTCGTTTCAAACAACATGTGTCATCAAAAGCTTGTGTTGCACGAACGAACAGTAGCAAAAACATTTAAACATTTTGTGGTTACCAACATTTTCTATAGATGGAAATGAAAAAGTTTTCTTCTTTCCTTCCTTTGGTCTCATGCCGAAATAACATACAGAGAATGTCGTAGCACATATCTTTTGTATATTTAAAAAAAAATACTAGTAATGGTTGTAAAAGGGGAAAGAGAGAGGTATGTGAAAAGGAATTGGGGTTTTAAAAATATTTTAACATACAAAAATAGATTCTCGGTTAGGACACTTGTTTCTTCATTTATACCTTTATTTGCTTTATAAGTTTATTTTTCTGTTTAGTCAGGCTAAAAATACATACATATGTATGTATTCCTTATACAGTTAGTGACAAACTTGTAAGATTTTTATTTTGTTTAAGATACTTAAAGTGTTATTATATACAATTATACATTTCGTTATATTTCTTTAACACTTAAGTCCTTCACTGTACATAGGGTGTAAATATTCTAATATTTGTTATTTTATGCAAAAAAAGTAAGAAATTATAGTCGGACGAGGCCGACCACATAATACCCTACACCTCATACAAAAAGTAAAATGTAATTTTATAATGAAACATTTAAGTTGAATTGTACCTTGCCTCAGATATACTTAAGCTATTCGTTGCTGAATAAAACTGTGGACATTTAAGTCAAAATTTTAAGGGGGCTTTTTATAGGGGCTAAGTACAAATGAGGCCCTATAATTATAGAGTACATGAGCGTCATCAAGGTTAGTATAGAACTTGATTTTAAAGCTTTTTGTCGACATACAAATAGCTTTTTTTAAACATAAATTATTTGATTACAAGATTTACATGGACGGACGGACATAGCTAAACCGACACAGAAAATGATTCTGATTCGATTGGTATACTTTAAGATGGGTATTATTGTGCCTTACAAACATCAGCACAAACCCAATATACCCTCCCCACTAAAGTGATGTAGGGTATAAAAACTTATGAAATTATTTTTGGTATCTTAACAATTGACATTTTTCAATGCAAAAGTTTTATTCCAGAAGCTATTGATATTATTTCTGCTTCCGGCTTTTATTTGAAATATTTAAAATTGTTGGAGAGAGAAAAGAAAAATTGTAAACTATTTATATACTATATAACTATAAGAGTTATTGAGCTAATAAGTAGGAAAGTATAGTCATGGGAATGGCCGACTATGTGATACCCTATACCAGTAAGTATGTTAAAAATGACAAACAAGAGGGGTAAATGTAGTCCTATCCTTATAAATTAAAGTTACTTATGTAGAATTTATTCGAGTTGTTAGTGTTTATAAGTAAATTTTTGGCATTTAAGTAATTTTCTGAAGGGAGTTTGTATCGAAGGAGATTTTACAGACATAATAAAACATTTGACATAATTCTCAGCCCAAAAACACTTGAGTAATGGACCGATTTCAACCATTTTCAAAAGCGTCAAAAGTAGAATATTTACATGGACACACAGACAGACGGACGGACGTAAAGATAAATATGATATCAGCAATTACAAATTAGTGGCGTATCATAATGTCTATAAACCATATGACACACTAAATTGAATCATAATGTCCATGGACATAATGACAATTTCAATGTCCAAGAGCAATGCGACAGAAAGTCCATGGATTTCAAAGAGTTCATTTACCAAAAAAGGCTTATTTTAGCGGAGTCGGTATTTCAAATTCTACAGAGTTTGAAACCCCTGCGCCCGACTGAAGGACGGATATCCAGGAAACTTTTTGAAAGGAATTCAAAATGCAGCATACACCATATTTACTTAGGTAGTTAGGTAGTTAGTTATTTAGTTAGTTAGTTAGTTAGTTAGTTAGTTAGTTAGTTAGTTATTTAGTTAGTTAGTTAGTTAGTTAGTTAGTTAGTTAGTTAGTTAGTTAGTTAGTTAGTAAGTTAGTAAGTTAGTAAGTTAGTAAGTTAGTAAGTTAGTAAGTTAGTAAGTTAGTAAGTTAGTAAGTTAGTAAGTTAGTAAGTTAGTAAGTTAGAAAGTTAGTAAGTTAGTAACTTAGTAAGTTAGTAAGTTAGTTAATTAGTTAGTTAGTTAGTAAGTTAGTTATTTTGTTATTTAGTTATTTTGTTAGTTAGTTGGTTTGTTAGTCCTAATGCAGCAGTTTAAGTCCTCAAAACGCAATGACAGCTAAGTAATTTTCACATTCATGAAAGGTATACCAAACTAATATATTGTATTAATGTACTTATAACAAATAAAGATATTGCATCATCATAAATTCATATATTATTAACCGATCAGTTTTTATAATGTTTTTGTTGTTTTTTTAACAATTTATATTTTCAATGTTTTTAAATGTATATATTTTTAAATTTCGATTAATTTTGCGTTTTTTGTATTTGTCCATGCTACATTATTTTTAATTTATATGCAAATTAGTAGTGTTTCTTTGCATGCGAGTACATACATAATATGTATGTATAAATATATATAGATATCTAGCTATATACAATGTTTTTCTGTCAATGTCTATGAGCTTTTAAACGATTTGTCATTAAATTGAAATTATAGTTTAACAAATTTATTTTTATCCAAAAGGGGTGGTACTTTGTTCATCATTAAACTAAAGTGGATTTGTAGAAATTATTTTCAAGTTTTTTTTTTATATTCTTTTATAGCAACGAGAAAATTGTTTATAAGAAATAAAATCCTTTCCTATTCTAAGAGTAAACAAAGAAATTAAATTAAATTAAATAATTTTAATTGAATATTCAGGATGGTCAAACCAAATAATTCCCTTAATAACACCTTCGTAATTAAATTGAAGAAAATTAAGCTCATTATCGGATATTAATATGCAGCTGGTGTGAAAGTGTATGTTAAAATCAAATTCCTTAACAACACCTTCAAACACAACATATTCATTCGTTTACATATGTATATCGAGATGAAGTAAAAAAAAATAACTTAACCACACATTATCGGAATAGTCACACGCATGGACAGCACGCATCCATCATCTGCAATCACTTAACCACCGACACCTATGGACACAACAAAATGACCACCATCACAATCTACACTCATTTCATTAGTCCCTTGCCTTGCCGCCTGCTCGCTGATTCAGTCATTCATTATAATAAAACGCACCTCATCTAATAATAATGAAATCATTAACCAAGTAGGTGTAAAATTCTTTATATGAACATTCTCTTCATCTCCCCAACTCTGCGGCGAACAACTCACTCTTCTCAAACTTCATACAGCTCGATACAACACAATATTTACGCATAAATAGCTGCAGGACAACATTTTACACTTGAATAAATGCCAAAACATTTTAACTATTCAATCCACAGGATGTTGTGTGGTGTGTGTGTAGTAAGTTAATCAGCGCTAGCAAAGACAAGCAGCTTGAGAAGGACACTCACTCCTTAAAGGCTTCGAATATTCCTCACTCTCTTACTCCTCTTGTTTATGGCAGAAAATAACTTAACACAACGCTGATGATTTCCATTAATAGACTTATTCAATTTATACACAAAGTAGTCAGTAATAAGCCTGACATTACAATGCATCCATCCATTATCTGTTTCATACTCCCACAATTATTCTGGAAAATTTTTGCCTGATTATTGCGTTAATTACTTACGTGCTTGAATGTTAAGACCGAAACCATCAATTGAACGAACACATCCCGTTGAAAGGATCTACTACACCATTTTTTCTTTCAGTTGGCCTCTGTAGTTTATTTCGTATTAATAATAGCATCGGTAGACCACATCAAAAGGTATTTTAAGTATTTTATTGTACATATTAGGTTTTATCTAGTTTATAAACGTTTGATTGATGTGAGTGAGTGAATGGAAGAAATAGCGATGGTTAATATGTCTATGAAAGCATTATTAATTTTTTCTTTCATATGTATATAACTGGAAGAGTATTAGTTATAGAATACATAGCAATGCACCCAAATCTTACTCACTGCACCCACCCATTACTGCAGCACTCACTATCACTAACTCCGAAACTCCTAGAGAAGTCTCTTTCTTATTTAAGCTAAGACATATCATATATCAATTTAGAACAGAATCATTTATCTCTTCAGATGATATTCCATTGGAAGTCTTAGCCGACAGAAGCAGAGTAATTTTTTACAACGAGTTGCATTATCAACCATTAATCTTCAATCCTAATCCAATAAATAGCTATTGTACAAGTAAGGAGTTAGGTAAGTGCTTACTAAGAACGCCTTAAATAAGGAAATACCTAAGTATCAAGTGGTTTCATTTTTGAAAAAAGACCTACATAACTATTTGAAAAATAAATATAAAGTACTTACTAGAATAAGTCATTACTAGACTCCTACTTGGTAGTTGTGATTCAAAAGTAAGTTATTGATTAAGTACAAGCATTTTTTGCTGAGTTGTAAAAAGTCGACTAAAGACCGAATAATTCATCTTCTGGAGTTGTATTGCCCAACAATATAGAATTTGCATGATGGGATAGTAGTCCAATAAAAAGTCCGATTATTTTCCAAATCTCCAATAGTTTCTCGGATATACGAATTTTTGTATATAATACATATGAGAGGTTCCAAGCCTCCCTACTAATTGTCCACCCGTTTTTTAAACACATGTTTACATGGTCTTTCTAGCTTTAATTGTTTCTCAGATAAACGATTTTTGATATTTAAATCATATGGGATTTAGGCAGCTTTCACCTCCCTAGAGGGAAGCGTTATATATTCTCAGTTATAATATTTAACAAATTTCTTATACGGGAAGTGCCACTTATAGGGTTTAAACTTTTCTCCAAAGTTGTTCAAACAATGCTTATGGGTTCTAGCTGTTGCAGAAACAAGGCTTCTTAAAAACGGATTTACATGGATGCTATGGCCCCGCCCATATAGTTATGTGCTAAAATGTCCAAATCGGAGGGTTGGACCTATCCCTTTAAATTTATTGGTTCGATTTGAGTTTATATAAAGGTTATTTGTACCGAATGTCATCGTGCCACTAAAACATTAGCATAATTATGTATGAGGTCAAAACCCCTTTTCGTTAGGTCGGTTGAATAGGGACTTATTGATATACATAATGCGCTAATTTGAATCATAGGATCAAAAAAGGCAATCGTGAAAAATTTCATCAAAATATCTTTTAAATGGCGACTTAAAGTGTGAGCACAAGTTTTACGTGATTTTGAGCCGATTAGTATACTTCAAGTTAGGTGCAAGGCCAATATTTTTGGATATTACAAAAATTAATATAAATGCATAATACCTTCCCCACTATTGTGGTGTAGGGTATAATAATTGCCTTTCACTGTTACAAAGCTCCGCTAACACTTATTCAATAAAGATTTCTAAGGAAAATCTTAAAATTTTTTTTTAAATAATTTCGTTTATGTTTCTTAAAAAATCTAACATATATTTTGCGAATTAATATGAAGAACAAACGTTTTCTCTATAATAAGTAATTTTCGAGACCTTATTTAATACCTCCCAATAATACCTTTAATTTGTTAACATAAAAATTCCTTCAACAATTACGATGATTTTACAATTGTCTAACAAAATTATTTGAATTATGACTAATACCTAATAATAATTTAAAGAAAACAAGCAAAAGATAATAGTCGATCATACCCGACTACATAGATCCGTTTAGATAAAATAAGAATTGGGAAACAAAATATATTTTCGTATATATAGCAAATTATTGTTTCTCTTAAAAATGATATGATCTACTTACTTCATACGAACTATCGAATATGCTTTTGTGTAGAAACACATTCGCTTGATCAATTGAGAGAAAAATCGCAAAATGTGTGAAATTTGTAGTACAATTTGTTAAATAAATCTCAGTTCATTTTGTCAATAATATGAGTAATTACTATAGGGTATAAAAACCTAGAAACCAATCCAATAATCAACTTGAACATACAACTTCATGTGCCACAAAGGGGGAAAAATGGCAAAATTGTTGCACGAATTTGCCACAAATCGACAGCAGTTAAGAAAGGAAAACTTGCATTCGTTGCAATGTAATGCCAGAGCTGCACTTCAATGCAATTCGAATTGTATTTACAATGCAATTGTACAGAATTAACAAAGAAAGCAAAACGTTTTTCACAATAAACTGCGTGGTTGGTAAAATTGTAAAAAAAAAACAATTTCGAACGGAAAAAAAGAAGAAAAAGTTGTATGAGTTTAAAACAAATTTTATATTAATTTTGGGCTTGGAATCGAAATTGAATTGGATTGGCATGGTTTGGTCTGGTTTCGTTAGCAAATGTTTATTTGGTATGATGTTGTAGCACTTACATAGATTTGTCTGTGGGAATTGTAAGAGAAATTCAAGTTGAAACTGAAATCAAACCAAACACACGTACAGATGCAATACAAGTGCACATGTATGTAGGCATTACACTGAAGAAAAAAATTTATTAGCGTTGACAACTAACTAACTTACTAACTTACTTACTAAATGACTAAGTAACTAACTAGCTAACAAACTAACTAACTAACCAACTAACTAACTAACTAACTTACTTACTAAATGACTAAGTAACTAACTAGCTAACAAACTAACTAACTAACCAACTAACTAACTAACTAACGAACTAACGAACTAACGAACGAACTAACGAACTAACGAACTAACAAACTAACGAACTAACGAACTAACTAACTAACTAACTAACTAACTAACTAACTAATTAACTAATTAACCAACTAACTAACTAACTAAATACCTAACTAACTAACTATCTAACTTACTATCTAACTAAATAACTAACTAACTATCTAACAAACTGACTAACTAAATAACTAACTAACTAAGTAACTAACAAAGTAACTAACTAAGTAACTAACTACCTAACTAACTAACTAAATAACTAACTAATTAACTAACTAACTAACTAACTAACTAACTAACTTACTAACTAACTAACTAACTAACTAACTAACTAACTAACTAACTAACTAACTAACTAACTAACTTTACTATCTAACTAACTAAGTAACTCACTAACTAACTAACTATCTAACAATCTAACTATCTAACTAACTATCTGACTAGTTAACTAACTAACTACCTAACTAACTAACTAACTAACTAACTAACTAACTAACTAACTAACTAACTAACTAACTAACTAACTAACTAACTAACTAACTAACTAACTAACCAACTAACTAACTACCTAACTAACTAACTAACTAACTATCTATCTATCTATCTATCTATCTATCTATCTATCTATCTATCTATCTATCTATCTATCTATCTATCTATCTATCTATCTATCTATCTATCTATCTATCTATCTATCTATCTATCTATCTATCTATCTATCTATCTATCTATCTATCTATCTATCTATCTATCTATCTATCTATCTATCTATCTATCTATCTATCTATCTATCTATCTATCTATCTATCTATCTATCTATCTATCTAACTAATTAACTATATATCTATCTAACTAATTAACTATCTAACTAACTAGCTAACTAACTGACTAAATATATAACATTATTTCTTTAAGTGTAAAAATTACAAAATTATGAAGGAGTATAAAAGATTACAATGATGACGACAACGATGATGATGAGTGCCAGTATGATCTTCAATTACAGGCAGTATAAACAAGAGACTAAATCGTGTTTATAGACTACAGACACACAGACACACATATTACAAAAACTGTATAATATTACATGATGATGATTCTGGGATGAACGAAAAATACAATTTAATAATTTATATTTATTTGCCAGCATTCATTGTTAACAAATAAAACTTAAACTATATAATACTTATAACTACAAGTATGTATTATATGTCTATAAGTTTGTCTGCACAAGTACTTTATGTATGTATGTACATATATTTGTAAGTAGCTGTGTATGTGTATAGTGTAAACATTGTAGGTTATATTAAGACAAACATTTTAAGTCTATAGATGGATTTTCTTTAAAGTGTTGACGTGTAGATTTGCTAGCATTTTGTTTACGAGAACCATGTAATTTTCAAATGGATTTGATTTAAACATTCTAAATATATACAGCTACAACAATAGCAATAATAAAAGCAACAAAATTTTGTTTAAAATTATAGGTTTAAATTGTTTTTATGTTTATTATTTTAAATGAATTGAATTTATTTTTTTCATGTTTCTAATTGTAATAGAATTTTATTATAATATTTAAGTATTTAACTTGATTAGCAAAAAACACTTTTCACGACGTTTGAAAAAGGAAATTGCATAATTTTAATGGATTTGGTTAATTAAATTTATACCATCGATAAAAATTTTAAAGAAATAAATAAAGTGTCCAAGTGTTTTGCAAGACTTCATCCACATAGCAGTCTTCTAGAGTCTGATTTAATTATTAAAGGTATTAATCCCAAAGATATCTGGCAATACAAAATTGATTTCAACAAACTTTCTTTATAGAGTCGAAAAATTAAATTATGGAAAGTAAAAACTGAATGACAAACTTTCTCACGAAATGTATTAAAATTTTCATATTCAAGTAAGAGATTGAACATCGAATGTATCGAGAATATTGAAATTAAAATAAATGGCTGGGCCAATTTTCTTAAAATTGTTTGGTTTTTAAAAATATGTATCCAATAATTGATAAAAAAAACAAAACAACAAAATTTACATTTATCATAAATCGATCATCCAGGTGTTTGAAATATGATTATATTTTTCAATATATAGTTCAAGTCGTGCCGCCGCCGTCTTCTTTTGTCTCAAAAGCTAAGCCTGCTTAAACGTAGCCGCTGATAAAGATTAGAATCACACATGTATTTCGGAAAACAAATTCATCAATTTAAACGGAGTTGCCACTATTTTAAATTATTATTACAAATTGAAAATGTTGCCACACAATGTTGTGCTTATATTAAAATTGTGAAAACTACTATAAATGTTCATCTTTATGTAGAAAAACTTATATAGAGACATGTTTCTATATAAAAGACTATTATACAGAGATTTTTCAATATAATAAACGAAAGAAAAGTTTAAATTGAGCCGACAATTTAGCCGCCGCCGACATTTTCTATAAAAAGCCGCCGCCGACCTAAAATGGTTACGCCGACGCCGCCGATCATTTTGCATCCGCTTGTATATCTGATTTAAACTCAAAAAAGATACAAAAATGTATCAAAAGTGATCAAACGAGGGACGTATAAAAGACGGTTTTAGAAGAGTCGCACGTTTCAGGAGTCATTTATTCCCGACAAAAGTATAAAATATAAAATAATAATCATTTTCATGACGGTTTAAAAAGAATTTAAAAATATGATTCAAAAATCGCTCTAAAACTATCAGTTTTTTGACTCGCTTTTCGACTTAAAATGGTTACAAAAATGTGGCCAAATTAATGAGAAGTGGGACTCACAAAAGTTTCTTGTATTCGAATGAGATCAAAAATTAAAAACAATTTTAGCTGTGTTATTGTATTTGTTTGTAACAGACATAAAAATTACTCAGAAAAGAGTAAAAAATTACATAAATATGATTCCAAAATGACTCTAAAACTAGGTTAGGTTAGCAGACTGTCCCATTCTGTTCGCATTAGGGGCATACTTGGGTCCATGTTGTGATAACTTTGTGATACCTGAAAATAGCCATCTACTCTGGTTTCCTATCCAAACCATTTAGTCGCACGAATAAAAGAGTCTATACTTCGGATGACAGCCTCAGACAGATACGTTAAGTCGTGCATGACATTGGCTCTTAGCAGATTCAATCTATTCTCAGCTAGGGCAGGACACTGGCAGAGGAAGTGAACAGTACTCTCTTCTTCCTCTTCGTCTTGACAGCTCCTGCAGAAGTCATTACAAGGAAGGTCTAGTTTTCTAGAATGGAGCCCAAAAGGCCAGTGGCCAGTCACCACTGCAATTAAGTTCCGTATATTTGCTCTCGGAAACTGAATTAGGACTCGTGATCTACGTGTGTCATACGACGACCACATGATCCGCGCCAGTCTACAGGTAGCCTCAGTCGACCATCAGTGTTGCGCAAGCTCGTGGAGTTTTTCACGAATCGTGCGTTTGCAGCTTGAAAGCGGAATGCCAACAAAATTGTCGGTGTACTCTGTTGCTAGTGAGGAACTCACTTTCGCAAGAGAATCCGCGATGGTATTGCCAGGTATCTGTCAATGACCTGGAATCCAATACAGTTCCACTGTGGAATGTTTCTCCATCTCGTTTAGAGATGCCCGGCATTCTAGGACCAGGTGTGATGTTGTATAAACACCACTTATAGCCCTTAGGGCAGCCTGACTGTCAGGTTCTATCGAATATCTTCCTAATATATTTGATAGAACCTGAGCCAGTTTACAGCCCGTTTTATGGCAGATAGCTCAGCTACATTGGATTGAAGTACTCTACATTGGTTTGAAAGAAACATCCGTTCCAGTATGTGCCATATGATACGAACCGTCACGGAGAATAGATTCCATCTCATTTGGGTCGTGTTGAATCAGCACTGAAGATCTGATGGTTTGGGGGTGCAGTAATCAATGTTTCTTGGAATTGCTCCTAGAAAGTTGATTATGGTAGAGTGGCCTGACTTAGTCATATGCCACTTACCGATTGTACTGAGTCTAATCGCTGAGTTAAGGGCAACCTCCTGAGCCATTAGATCAACAGGTAACCAATTTATCATGACAAAGAGAGCCTTTGATGGAGTGGTACGAAGGGCACCTGTTATCATTAGCGCCGATGCGCAAAGGATTCCTTTAAATCTCTTTCGACTCGACTAAATGACTCAAAATAGATACAAAAATGAGTCGAAACTGATGAGTAGTGGGGCGTAAAAAATAATTTTTATTTTATGATGATGATCTCACTGAATATATCATTTATGGTTAGAAAATGTTTGTAACAGACAAAAAGATGAAAAACTACTAAAAAAAATGCGAAATATGATTCGAAACGACCAATAAATATGAATCAAAACAAATGTATCATTTTTTGATCAGAATATGAGCGCATAAGTGACCATAAATGACGCAGAAAAACTAATAAAATATGATTCGAAAATGACTGTAAAACAGCATACGTACGTGTGAAATGAGAATTCAAGAGAGCTCATTTGATAACTCACTGCTTTTCTGTCGCTCTAAAACGACCAAAAATACACAAAAATGTTTCGAAACTGATCAGAAGTGGTGCGGATTAAATAATATTTTATAAAGTCTCTCGTCGAAAGTATTTTTGTTTACTTTCAAAACTTTTTCGATAATATTTTAAGAATTTGACAAATTTAAAACTATGTTTTCATAAAAAATGTTGCATACTTTAAGGCAATTTATTATATCTATTGACCGAAGTGAGTTAAGTTAAGTTAACTTTATTGAGGCTTTTTTTTCATTAACAATTTTGTTTTACAAACATTAAATATATGCAAACTTAAAACTATTTCGTATTATTTCAATTTCTGTAGGATTAATTAGGTTATGCGACTTGCTTTTCATTTAGAAAACTTAATTATAATTTTAATAATTATTCTATAGTTATTTAAAGAAACAATGCTTGCTCCCGGCATTTAGCTATACTAGTAGAGTATATATCTACTTTTAGTGAACTTAATACTAAAAATCTTATAAACTAAAACTTAAAACTAATTAAACTAAAAACAAAAGAATTAAATTAAACAAAATTAAAATAATACAAAATTATCCCCTATGTATTCCAGGAGTGATATGTGAGTAAAAGTTAAGACCAGAAACTCCATTGTTCTGATCATGTAAAATTCCAATTGAGGAAAGATAATTAGTGTTTGACCAACTAAATTCCTGTTCGCTTAACAACAAATCCTGCATTATACTGCCTTCAAAATAGGACAGTCTTTTAACAAAACGTGTTGTTAAATCAAGAGCGTAAGAAGAAATCGGAATTATGTCGGCATTATCATAAATAAATTTATTCGAGAATCTTTTATTATAGGCTTTATAATTCTTTTCTATGCATTTTCGTAATATGTGACGTTCGAAAATTTCCATTTTCCTCATCATAGTTTTCGAAATGGTAAACCATATAGGAAATGCATAAAGAAGAATTGGTCTTATGCTTACCTTGTATAAAAGTAATTTAGTTTTAACTGGCAAAGATTTACTATTAAATAATTTCGAAAAAGCGCCTTTGACACGATTAGCCTTTTCCAAATTGCAAGCAACATGATTATTAAATTTTGAGAGTTTATTAAAATTCACCCCGAGGTATTTTACGCTGTCTTTAAAAATAATTTCTGAACCGTTTAATGATAATTCTAAGTTTTTGCTCTCTGGGACTACTGTATATTTACACTTTCCAGAAGCATTTCTCAAGCAAATTGCATTACTTTTTGCCGTATTTATTTTTATTCCCCAGTGGGAATAAAATTCGTCAACATATTCAAGGTGCGATTTTACATGTTGGAGTGCAATTTGAGGTGATTCATCATGTGCATAAAGTAAGGAGTCGTCGGCATAAAGTATACCCTTAGAAGCACCAAAGTCATGGGGAAAATCATATATGAATATACTATACAAGTGAGGTGCCAAGACAGAGCCCTGAGGGACACCACAAGAAATATCACCCTGAGAAGATGTAATGTTATCAACCTGCACACAGAATTTTCTATCATCAAAAAAGCTCCGAAGAAGTGGCATCAAAACCTATTTTTGTCATTTTGTATAATATTCCGTCATGATAAGCCTTATCGAACGCTTTTTCAATGTCCAGTGATACTGCGACAGTGCATTGACCTTTCCTCAAATTTTGCACTACATCAGTGTGGAATTTCAAAAGAGCATGTACCGTTGAATTTCCTCTCTTAAATCCAAACTGACCTTGAGGTATATACTCCTCACTTAAACCTATATCCATTTTGTCCCTAATAACCCTCTCAAAAAGCTTTCCAAGATTAGAAAGGAGTGAAATTGGCCTAAAACTGTTAATGTCATTATTACCCTTCTGTTTATGGATCGGAATTATCTTTGCAATTTTCCAAGTACTGGGAAAATAACAATTATTCAAGCAATTATTATAAATGATTGTGAGGTATTCAAAAGCTTTTCTAGGAAATTTTCTAATTAAATAATTTGATATATTATCCAAACCGCCAGATTTCTTATTATTTATCAATTTGGAAATATACAAAATATGTTCCAAACTCGTTAATTTTATATTGCCATGATTATTTAATGCTGTTGTGTCATTATCAAACGTTGAAATATTAGATACTTGAGAAATTTTGTCATTAATAATTTCATTTACTTCCGAAAGATTCCTGTTTGGTGGAGAACTTTTATAAACTGAAATAAAATGTTCCTTCAATACGTCCAATTTCTGATTTACTTCTGCAATTTCTATACCATTAACTGAAATTGTTTTAACACAAGAATTTTTCCTATTTCCTATTATCTGAAAAATTTGCGTATAAGCCCAGGGCCCAGGCTTTATCTCTTTTAACTTCTCATTAAATATATGTGACTGTTCTATTTCTATCTGTTCCTTTATAATAATTTTGATTAAGTCGATTTGCTTTGAAATAAGTAAATATTCTGGAGTTCGTCTGTTTAACGTTCTATTGAATATTCTTTTTAAATCTTTCTGCCATTTGTATTTAATTTTCAACAATTTCTTTACTTTATCAGATAAAATATATTTTTTATTATAATTTTCAGTCCTTTTTGAGTGAATTTCTGATATAAAGCTAACAGAAGTATTAAATTCATTTATATAATAATCAATTTCTTCATTTGATAAGTTCCTGTTATCTGGTGGGAAATGGATCAATATGGCATTACTCAGATCAATTTTAAATGTATTCCAATTTGTGTCTTTAAAAGAAACAAAATGGTTTGGAGGGGTAAAAATAAAATTAAAATCTAATAATGAAATTTGAAGTCTTAATGGAACATGGTCCGAAAAAGTTGGTAGGGTTGAGGTTTTATAATTTTGGAGAGAACTGTCACACATATTGGTGCTAACAATAAAATGATCCAAATGAGAGGATCCTCCAGGATAAGTAGGATATAAGTCACTAATTCTAACAACTGAAATCGATTCGTTTTGAAGCCAAGATAGTAGTACTTCACCATTAAAGTTATTGTTAATATCTCCCCATGAAATATGTTTTGCATTCAAGTCCCCACCTATTATCAACCCATCATAAGAGTTTGAGATATTTAAAATAGAGGAAAGCCCTTCACAAATTATTTGGCGGTTACAGTTGGACTGAAAATAAATTGACCCACAGAGAATTTTACTAATTCTTCCATTCATATACACATTTAATTCGGCAAATAAATTTGGAAACCTCAAATTTGGAATATTCACCTTTGAAGCAGATATAGATTTTCTAATAGCAATACCGACACCTATTAAACTGTCGTCTTTCAAAACCATATAATTATCAAAATATATGTTTGTATCCGGAGACACATGTATTTCCTGTAAAAAAGCTATTTCAATGTTAAATTGATTCAATATTGTGTTCAGTTCAATTCTCCTTCCTATATGTATAAGAGAACCTACATTAAATGTTACTAAATTCAGAGAATTACGGACCATAGACATTTTGAATATCTTTAATTAAACTCAAGCATTCTTTCCTGGCTTGATCTCTTGACATTGACTTATAATTTCCCATAAAATTATTAATTCTATCCTCTAAGGTTAAAGGATCTGGGGCACATAAAATTTTAGCCAACTCCATAAATTCCCGAATTATGGTCGGTTTTTCCGGTCTGTCCTGTGTTGGTATATCGTTCGAATTTTTAAATAAACTTGAAAAAGATTTATCCGAAGTAATAGCATTCGATGTATTCAATGCCCTTGCAACATTTTCAGTTGCCGATCGTTTCCTATCGTTTGCTTCCTGATTCGATTTCTTTCTCAAAGATACATATTTCCTATATGATGGACAACCCCTATAATTCGAAGAGTGACCATTCTCATTGCAGTTCACACAGAATGGTGATTCATTACCCTCAGAGTTGAAAGTGCATTCGCCGGGACCATGCTTATCATTACACTTCACACAAGAGTATGGACGACTACAATTTTGAGAATAATGGCCCCATCGTTGGCACCTCCAACATTGTGGAATTTTTGTACTAGCTTTTGGTCTTTCCCATGACACTACCTGATTAAGGATATACTTCAAACCAAGCAACTCATTTACCTTACGATTAGGTTTTAGTATTACTAAAAACAAACCTGTGTCAATGCCCTGTTTCCTAGAATATTCGGTAGAAAATTTTGTAACTGAATCCACAGTGTCCGGAATAATTCTATCTATTTCCGATTTTATATCATTAATGTCAGATTTATAATAAAGACCTCTACAAACTACACTTTGTCGTTTATGTTCTTTAGGTGTATATGTGTAAGAAGGAATATCCTTTTCTTTTAACAACTGCATCATTTCCGTATGTGCAGATGAATCTTTAAAATATAATTTGGTTTTATATTTAGATTGATTTTTGATTTTAAATTCCACGTTCTTTGAAATGAGTTGGTCAATAAGCGATTTAACATTTACATTTTCCAGAAATATAGGTGGACAGAAGGAGTTTTTGGTCCTAACTTGAGTTTGTATGTCATTATCAATCTTGGAGTCATAAGGTTTCCGTGTGGTACTACTAACTGGCCTTTCGGCCTCAATATTTAAATCTCCTAACAATGAGTACTTATTTGTACGATTAATATTATCATCTGTCATATTAAAACTCTTAAATTTACATTTTGACAAATCAATTTTTACGTCACCTTGAATTTTTCTTTTTTTGTTTTTGACAGTTTGAAATTCTTCTTCTAATGAAGAAACTGAAAACGTCTCATGATCCATACATGTTTCATTCTGGAAGACCGTGGTTGGAATTTGAATGTTTTCCAAAATCTTAATGTTGTTGGAATTTTGGGACTCTTGAGAATTTTCATTAAAATCAGTTAATGGAGGTTGACATGAGAAAACAGCATCAAAAAACTCTTTACCAAGCTGGGAATTCTTGTTTACATTGTTATTATTTGTTCCATCCTTAGAAGTCAGGGTAATATGTGCTTCCGATTGGCAGCCGGAAGGCTTTTCATTTGTCTGGTCATTGAGAAACGCACATGCCTCATCATTAGCATTACATAAAGGTTTTTCCAAATTGTTAGGAGGTCTACCTCCAGTTTGGGAAAGTAATGGATCTTTTTCCATTTTATTTCCGCAGCCACAAACACAAAAAATTTCCAATTATTTGTTTTGGGCAAAAAATTCAAATATGATTTTTCTTTTTTTTTTTTTGAAAGAAAATGTTTTTTTTTTTTTTGTAAATTATTTAAAATATTTATCAGAGCTTTCTTAAAAAATGACCGATACGTTTCACAGTTGACAAGAAACTCCTCTTGACCGAAGTGATTTGATATTGTTTTAGAAATTTTGGAAATCAAATTTATTGAATATTAATAAAGATAAAGTTTCATTTCTTCAAATTGTGTAATATAAAAAAATATTAGAAATTAAAGAAATATTTTTTGTTTTTCTTTAAAGATTTATCTAGCTTTTAAAATTCTTATAAATTTAAAGAAATAAATTTACTTAAAGTTAGTAAAAATATCACTAAATATAAGAATAATATTTTCATAATTCATTTAATATTTATTTAGTTGCATTATGCAGTGGAAGTACGTATGTATTGTATCTAACAAAATATACACATACACCACCCACACATACCATAAATATTTTTTTCATTTATTTTTTCCTTAAATAAATTTTATTCCAGCTCCTTTATATACCAGAAGAAGAAAAAGAAGAAAAAAAATATACATTTGCAATTTTTATAGAATTGTTTTCTTTTTCATATTATATACAACAGAATTTTTATTTATATTCGTACATTTGCACAATACGACTGAATATAGAAAGTATATAGTAGAAATAACAGATACAAGATACACAAACTGTAAAATATGTATTACAAAAAAAAAAAAATAAGTAAAATAAAAAGAGCCGGGCCGCGCAACTGTTTGCTGCGGCAACACCCATACAAATACACAACATTCGTATAAATAAATTTACTTTTTTATATTTATTGTCATTCATTCATTCCATTTCAACTTCAACTTTCAATTCGAATGGTTTATTGTGTTTCAGTGCCTGTGTGTGTGTGTTTTTTTGTGTTCATGTATCTTTGCGATTGAGATACAAATACAGTCAACTTTCTCGCTTACTCTAGCTCTCTATGCGTAGTATAACAAGATTGTATTCTCTCAATTTGTTTCATTATCATTACGTTTCAATGATTTTTGCTTTATAACTCCGCCCCATGTTTTGTATTTTTTTCGCTCTTTGTTTCATTTCCCTTATTTTTTTAGCAATTGCAATATTTTCTCTTTCAACTGCGCCTGCTCTTAAGCATTGTATGTAGATTTGATTGTAGGTTGTTGTCCTAGCTCCCTACAATTTTTGTTGTTGTTGCTGTTATTTTAAATTATTTGATTTTTTCGGTTTTGTTTTATTCTGATTGTAGGTTGTTGTTGTTATTATCCTTATTCATATTCGGTTTTAGTATTTTTCTTCTCCATCTCCTACCAATCCTTATTTATTCATTCTTCATTTATTTGTATTTTTATCTGTATCTCTATATGTATATGTGTATCTATGTGCTATAAATTGTAGTTTATGGGTAAATACGTACATACATCTGTACATGTATGTATATAAGAACTCACTTTATATAAAAATATAGTATTTTTATTTGAATATAGAAAGTAGATACATTTATATATGTATGTCTATTCATGTCTGTGTAGGTTGTATCTATTGTCTATAAGCTTTAATTTAAAACATCCTGCAGGATATTGAATTATCAATTTTTAAATAAATATTTTTGTTTTTAAGAAATGAAAAAAAAATAAAACCAAACTCAAGGTAAAAATAATATTATTACAAAATTTTCTATTTTAATCGAAACATTTTATTTGAATTTGAAATTTTTAGAATTTGGGCAGAATTGTAAGTAAGTAGGGAACATATTTGATTAGGTATTTGTGGCTGCTGGGGTTAGATGTGAAAATTTAAGACACATACATAGTTACAGTTGAAAATAGTTCATGAGAAATGTCATCGATTAGGCAACATTAGTGATTTGATTTTATTTGTTTTATATACATACACACAAACTATACCCTGTCTGCTTCGCTACTCATAATATAATATAATTAAATAAAGCCTTTATAATTGTATAGAAGTTTGTCACTCCCCTTTTTTATCCGCCAATATGTTATCCATACACAAGGATATTAACGTTTGATGGTTTTAGTTTTAATAGTTTACCAGATAGGTATACAAATTTTATTCAAAAATTGAATTCATATGGAGGAGGAGCACGCTCCTTATTGCTTGTCCGTCCATTTGTATAGTAAATATTCAAATTGATACTAAAGTTTCTCCGACAAAATTTGTGTACTGCAATTGGTTTATTTTCTCAGATATTTTAATTTAATATATTCTTTATACATATGGGCAATTCCATACGGTTGTATGTGACATTCGCACGTCTTCAAAGTGGTATAGATTTTGTAAAATTAAAAGTACTTGGTAAACAATTTTGTCATTCTGTTCTATTTAATAAAATACTATATTTGCAAAAGGAATCATCCCATTCGGAAGCTTGTTTTCCAAAATATGCATCAAAATATGGCGATATCATACGTGACAAAAAAAAACAGAAGTGTTTTTAAAGTATGTACATTAAAAACACTCTACTATTTTACTAAAAACACTTTACTATTTCATTAGTAAACCATAATTTTTAAATAAAAAACAAAAATTTATATAATTTTATAATGAACCTTTTAAAATATCGTATGTGACAGTGATATTTTCGGGTTCGGTTGGCGGTTGGCGGCAAGTTGTAAAAATAGACCGATTTTAAAAATTGATGCTTCAAAAGATCATATACAATATATATGTTGAATTATCTTCAAAAATGCAGTAGATATAAGGGTTTTATTTTTTAAGTCGTAGTTTACCTTTTCATGGAATTGCCCATATGCAAAGTTATTTGCTTATTATCCAAATATTTACCTTCATGTCAATGTTCTTCGTACAAAATTTGAGGATTCTAGCTCTACGTTTTCAGATATACGAAATGTTGTCTTAAATTCATATGGTAGGTGCCACGCCCCTTCTTTTTAGTTTTACGATTTCTCTCCAAATTGTTCATATGGATTTTAATGTTACCCGTGTAAAGTTTGGGAATTCTAGTTCTAATGGTGTCACAGATATACAAAGTTATGTACGAATTTTCGTATTTAATTCTTGAAATTTAATTCAAATATTGTACAAAAGTATACACATCTATGCCAAAGTTGTCCATATAAAAGAATAGAACTAATTACTAATTTTATATATTTTTACGTATCACACAACTGTCTTCAAGACCACATCCACTTTGTAGTCGATTGGCCTGTGAACCGCACAACACATTACAGAGAAAAATTCATTTAACGGAGTACGTTTTTTGATTCTTAGGAAGTTCTATAAGTTATGCCAAATTTTAAAGGGAACTTTGTTTGGAGGTTAGGGCCAAATTAACTGTTGTTATTACAAACATTGCCAGTGTTATTTATGCTTATATAAATGTAAATAGGTTTAAATCCGAAAGTCCAGGCAAAAATTGGGCCAATCCTTTTAAAATTTATTAATCGGAATTACATATGTAAATATATATTATGAAAATTGTCATTTACAGTTGCATAAACTGAGTTTTTGCCAATTTGTATAGAGATACTAGAACATTTAACACAATTATGAGGTCAAAAGTCTTTTTCGGCTCAGAATCATTTAGCTATTTCCATCCGTCTGTCTGTCCGTTCATGTAAACCTTGTACTCAAACTACAGGTCGCAATTTTAAAGATAATTCAATGAAATTTGATACGATCTATTTAATTTTTCACCATTCTATTAACCCAGGGATGAAGTCTATTGAAAATGGTTAAGATCGGTCCATTATTTCTCTTAGCCCCCATACAACTGAACCCCCAAAAAGAGCTTGTAAACCTTGTAATCAAACTACATTTCGCAATTTTGGAGATTCAATTCAATGAAAATTTGACGTGATCTATTATGGTATTGAAAATAGTTACCATCGGTCCATTGTTTCACCTAACCCCCATACAACTGAATCCGCCGAATAGGGCTTTTAAGTTGATAATTATGTTTAATATACTCGCATTTCAAAAAAAAGCAGCCTTGATGACCCTCATGAACTTTATAATTATAGGACCTCATATGACTCTAGCCCCTATAAAAAGTCCCCTTCAAGATTAAACTTAAATATCCACAGTTTTATTAAACATTAAATGGCTTCAGTATATCTGAGGCAAGATACAATTAAAATTCTTTGATTTATTATGAAAACTAAATCACATTTTTTTGTATACAGGTGTAGCTTGTTATATGGTCGGCCTCGCCTGACTATAACTTCTAACTTGTTCTCTACTAAGAGCGTTATTTTGAGTTCATAGCTACAATAAATGGTTATTTCCAAAGAAAAATATGTTATTATTTAAAAATTAAATGTCGCTACTTGCCAAATAAGAATTTATCCTGCGATATCCTTTGAAAATACTTTCTCCATTTGTCATCAAAAATGATCGATATACGTCAAATAAAGTACGTGGTGAAGTTAAATCCATAAAAATTCCAGCGGTTTAGTTTTTTGCGTAAATGGTTAAGAAAATAAAAAGCTGCCTTAGCGTAATGGATGTTTGTATTTTCTGTCTATACAACTAGAACCATCCAACTGAACTGTAATATTATACTCCAAATATTTTGACGATTTTATTGTTAATAAATAGATTTTTAAAAAAAAAAGTCAATCTAACGGATGGAGGTAGATTGTAAAACATATAAATAATGTTGTAAATATCAACTTAAACGAACATCAAATTTTAGTAAAATATTCAAACCTAAAAGGAAACATAACATTTTAAAATACCCTTTAAGTTAAAAAAAGTCTCATATTTTCTTTTTTACATTTTTATTTAAGATTTTTTCTTTTGTTAGCCACAAAAAAGAGGAGAAAATAACTCACTTTTTTAATAACCATCCTGTTTTAGTATCACAAAAATATTTTATGTGAAAATTTGACCATAATTCAAGAGTCAAATATTCTTGGCTTTTTTTTTGTGTGTGTATGTGTGTATTTGATTTTAAAATTTTACCTTTATTGAAATTGTAAATGACACATGTTATAATCTACATTATAGAAACGGTAGCAACAAAAAAGAAATATATTTTTTAGTTTTATAACATACGATTTTTCAATTTATGCATTACAACCATATAAAAGAATTCTTATTTTCCTGCACAAAATTACATATATTCACTTTTTGTACTCGTCCTGTAACCATAAAGAATACGAAATAGTACTTAACCTGGACATAAATTTTGTCGATAATATTTTTTAATGTTTTCCTATAGAAAACGAATAGAAAGAATAAATGTGAAATAAAGTTATCTTTTTGTAACAATATTGTATAAAATATTTTATATTAGTTTAAGATACGTGTTTATGTGTGTGTGTGTGTGTTTGGTTTTTTATAGTTTCCTAAATTCATAAAAAACAAAAATGTGAAAATGTCCAACCATTATGTTGAAGGTAATATTAGGAATTTTTTGCGTATTATAGAAAAAATTTATTTTTTTTTACTGACAAAAAGTTTAAAAATATTTACATATTAAAATGTTAAAGAAATTTTAAAATGTTAATGTTTCCATATGGAGTTTGTTTTTTCTTTGAGGTGTTGGTACCCTTAGTGAACAGACAAAAGGTTTTGACATTTTATATGATGGATGATGTTGTTGGGTAAAAAAAAAAAATATTGTTGTACCCTATACCACTTTATTGAAGAGGGTATTAAAAGTTTGTGCTGATGTTTGTAACGCACAAAATTATTGGCTAATATCACTTTCTGAGTCAATTAAAACATGTCCGTCCATCCGCCTATTCTGACTGGCTGTGGCGCAATATTCAACAAATTTTAGTAAAATGCGGACTAAACGTGTTTTTCAGAATAGGGACGAAGACTAGAAGTTACTAATCAGTAAATTGATTAAATTGATGACATGTATAAGATACCTTTTAGTCAATACCATTCAACTGTGCACACTTCTCATCCATCCAACAAAAGCATACGACATAATCACTGTAGATACTCTGTATCATTTAACACCGACTCATTTCTAACGCTTAGTTCCACGATTACTTCTCTTTGGGGTATCTGTTGTATTCGACAATTCGAAATATAGAAATTTAAAGCGTAAATCACTCTTTCCGCGAATTTAATTTTAAACCACGTGGATCCCGAGGGAACCTTCCCCTGCGGGCAACTGGCCACCCGTAATACTAGATTATGTGGTTCTCTGGTTCGACTCCATGACAAATCATTTTAAGAAAAGTCCGATGAGTGAATTGACATCACCACTAATAAGTTCCAGTAGACTAAAGGTACTGGTAGGACCTCTTTACACCGGGATTTCAATGCACCAAGAAGAGAGCTATTCATCAAGGAAACATGCCCAAGAAAAGGGAGTTCTGGTGAATTATGTTAAAATTGAAGATAAAAGCTTCTTAATGAAAAATAATAATTTGTAAAATACACTCATGGTGTAGAGTTTCATCTAGTCGGCCATAAACGACCAGTACTTTCGTAATTGTTTTTTACTTGTCTTTAAATGGTAATTAGCAAAAATGTTGCTAAACATTTTTTGTAATTGTTGAAAAATATGTTTTTTTTTATGAAAACAAACTATGTGTTGAGCAAAAAGTGTTTTTGACAAATGATGCATATTATTAGAATGGTGTTAAATACAAAAATTGTTGCATACTTTTGGGTGTTTCATTAAATAAAACTTTAGCTAGGTTTAGGCAAAAAGTGGATGATATAAATATCATGTTACAGAACATTAATTAAACCAATAAACTTTATATATAAGAACAATCACATCCAGCTCAAAATTTATCAAGAGATCATTCATCCTCAAATTTTTCGTTACAAAATTTCATCAATAAGGCTTAAATATTTAATAAATTATTACAGCCTACTTTAAGGCTAAGTTTAAACACACACACACTCATAAAACTTTGCTAATCTTTCACAATATTTAACAAACATTACTTGAAATCTAAAAATAGCTACCAATAAACCAGAAAATATGTAACGAAACCTTACAACCAGTCCAAAAGAAGAAATAAAATAACAAGACAACAACAAATACAAAAACAAAATAACCCCTACAAATCCATGTTAATCCTTCAATTGGAAACAACTTGAAAGCCGACGAGAAAAAAAAATCCTACAAACAGCATAAAAACCGAACGAACCGTACTAAACTGAACAATCAAAACAAATGATTTCAGGTTCAGTGAGTAGTATTGTTGTTATTCATTGTTTTGCCACAGATAGCGACACCAGCAACAACAACAAAACTGAAAAACCTAAGCTCTAAAGCTAAAACCATAATAGCAGGCAACATACAACATTTCCACTTAAACTCCCACCCAAAAGGAGACAAACGTTTTTTTTTTGTTTTTTGGTAACAAAGTCCGTTTAGTAAAAACAAAAAGGCTTATTGTTGTCAAATTGTCAAAAAAAGAAGAAAAAACAACGTAAAACGTTAAAAACAGACAATATATTGCAAATATACAAACTCATATGTATAGATTTTTTGACCACCTCATCATTCATAAACCCCGTTGTTGCACAACCTTACAGTCTTTCCGTCGGTCATTCTTTCCGTGTGTATATTCAATCACAGTCATTGGAAAACAATAAATTTACATCAGAAAAATTTGTCATTAAGACAAAAAAGGGGAAACGTTTTCAAAAAATTTCACCACTTCTAAATCCGATATATATGTATACACTGATTTTGTAGTGAAATATATACAAATTGCTATGTAATTTACATATTTTGCAAATATGACTATATAGATCTCTATGAGTCCTCTATATAAATAAAAAATCTGAACAGACAAATAAATAATATTTCGACATGGTATACTGAGAGTTCATAAATTTTGCAAAATTTGACCTTTGACCTCCACATTTTATGGGTTAAGAGTGTCCGATTAGAATAAAATTTGGAACGAATATTTTATATTATCTGGTGTTAAACACTCTCAAAAAATACTTTATTTAAAGTACGCAACAGTAAAGAATTAATACTTAAAGAATAAATTAAAAAAAAAAAACGATTTTTCCGAACTCCGCAGAGTTCAAATCGTAGGTACAGCTAAACTGTAAGAATTATTGATCTAAATTTTTCACCATTTTATTCACTTATCTGTTGCCCATAAATTCCCAGGAGATTTTTTTGAAAATTTTGAAATTAGTTTAACAAAGTTTTAAAAAAACTGAAATTGGAGATTTGAAACGGCCGTTGAAAAAACGGCCGACCATAGCTGACAACAAGTACGCGTTATCATATAAGAACAAAAACTATTATTCGAATAATTATAAATATATTTAAAGTAAGAAAATGTTTTTTAGAATGTATCTTAAAATTAGGAAATTTTTTTGTTACATTTCGAAGTTATGTGCTGTGAGACAAGTTACTGGCCTGGGGAATTTGCAATAACTTTAAAAGTTTTCAAGCAATTTTCGTGTTTTAAAACTTTCTGAAATGCTTATTCTGTGTACATTGACATTCCGTTACAATAAAGTTCAAAATTTATTACTAAATGACCAAATTTAAGTAAAAACTGAAAAAAATTTCCCCCTTGTAAATGCACTTGGAAACTGTAGAGCCGTTGCGTCACCTGTTAACGTTATTCGATCAGCAAAAAAGTTAGCATGACATAGTTTTACAAGCCACAGAACAGTTCCAGAGGGGGGACGGCCTGTCAGATTTATTTTTTTCTTAATACTAGCTTTTAGCACTCTAAAAATTCTAAGACGATTTAGCCAATATAGTGAGTATAGCGATGAAATTCTATATAAATGAGTATTATATAAGTTATAATTATCTCTGCCAAATTCTATGACAATTGCTCCATAATTAACCCTGCCCCTGATATAAGTTCCCCTCCAAAAATGACGTGAATACCCATTACTGGCTTCAAAATAAGAGTTTAGCATTGAAATTCCAATTACAATAGTTTTAAAGTTGGACAAAAATATTTTGTTTTAAATATTTAGATTTTGACTTAAGCCCTTTTTCAAATACAAACTTACTGTTTAAAGGGAAGGGTTGGGGGAGGTGTATAATATTCGGCATAGTCGAATATATATCTATTTTTAGGTACTTTTTATACCCCACACCACTTTAATGGGAAGGTGAATCATTTTCTGAGTGGATTTAGCCGAGTTAGGCCGTCCATCTATGTAAACCTTGTAATTAAACTACAGATCGCAATATTCGTCCTAGTCGAATATATCTGTTTTTAGATACTTTTTATACCCTAGAGCACTTTAGTCTGAAGGGTATATGGGGTTTTTGCTGATGTTTGTAACTCACAATAATATTGTTCCTATATCCACCTTAAAGTCTACCAATCGGTTCAGAATCATTTTCTGAATTGGTTTAGCAATTTTGAAAGAATTCTTATATGTTTTAAGTTTTCCTTTCAATTGATATATAGCATTATTAATTTTGTGTAGCCTTGGCTTCGGTGTGGTGGGTCTAAGATTGATACTAATATACGGATATGTTCTGGAAGTTGTTTATCGGTAAATCAGGAACGTATGCACATCTTACAGTAAATATAATTTTTATAGCAGTAACATTAATTTTCCATTTGGAAAACTATTTCTCGAATTCCCCAATGTAAATGTCGATTGGAATCTATTCTTAGCTGAAGATGCTTTTATACCTCGAGTATACTTCCCTGGGGTACACCCCAAAGGAGTTGTTAACCCATATTGCTGTTATTGGACTCCTCGGATATTACTTGGATTGACTTGACATGGGGTCGAACCAGAGAACCATATAATCTGATACTACGATGGTCAGTGGCCCTCAGGACTATATCCTAGCTGGTCAGTTGGTTGAGGTTCCATCGGAATCCACGTTGTGGCTGTGGTTTAAAAATTCACGGAAAGAATGAGTTGCGGTTAACAGTTAGAAGCTGTTGCTGATGATAACAGATACCACACAGAAGAGTGACTCGGAGCTAAGCGCTGAAAATGAGATGATGTTAAATGTATATGATACAGGATGTATACCTAGAATGAGTGTGTCGGATGAATGAGAAGTGTTCAGGGTTGAATGAC
Source organism: Lucilia cuprina (assembly GCF_022045245.1). Taxonomy (NCBI): domain Eukaryota; kingdom Metazoa; phylum Arthropoda; class Insecta; order Diptera; family Calliphoridae; genus Lucilia; species Lucilia cuprina. Next base: position 26,049,160 of record NC_060950.1, on the reverse strand, counting down.
GATGGATTAAAGTTTTTCTTCCTTGTGATGGTATGTTCAGAGAACACTCTGTTCATTTGCCACAGTGTGTTCTAACTAAGTAAGAACAGAGTCTTCGGCTTATTTGATGTATTCGTATTTCGGTCTCCAGCGTATCGCTGTCTTCTGTACATGCTCTAAATTCGTCTGAATCCGCACGTAAAATTTCGTTTAGCTGTGTCTGTGTGAACTCAGTTTCTGAAAGTAATTTCTGTGTTCGTGAAGGAATGTTGTTTCTGGAATAACATCACTCCCAATATACTTGGATTTAACTTCGACGAATGCCCGACAGTGGTTCACTGTCCACTCCACATGTTCTACCTTCGTCTGAATCCAATTTCGTATAGCTGTGCTGTTAGTTAGCCTGTATGTTTGCTTAGAATACAAACCGCAGACTTGTTCATATTGAGGAGATTTCCTGTGTTGCTTTCATTAGGGTCATCCCATAGGATCTTTGCGGCTTTATTCCAAAAGGCCTTATAGGACTTTCTTACCTATATTTTCAATTCAGCTTTCGCTACGTCGGATGGTTTTGAGAACTTTGAATTCCCTCCCTTTAAAGTTAATACATTCGCCGTTTCATTGACGACTACTTCCGAGTGACCTTATGATGTAAACCTTACCTCTGGGAGATTATTTAGTCAAAGCAAAATTCTACAAAAATAGTACTGTGCACTTTTAATTCAACATAACTTCGCCCATATGCATGTACCTCCCAAACTTGGGGAGTCGGTCTATCAACGATAGGAGTTCTAGTGCTCTTTTATTTAAATTATTTATGAAGCTATGTATAGTATGTTTGAGTGAGTGTAGTACATGTTTTTGTATACTGGGTAACATGTGTCCATATTACAAAATCATTTTGTAGTACTTCATTGACTGTAAACAAATAAAATATCGCGTTTAATTTTTTTCCCTTTCACAGTTGCTTACACTTTGTTATTGTTTTTACTTAGAGTGACTGGTCGTATAGATATCTTACAGTGAATGGCAAAAAAACGGATGTTTTAATATAATTTTGATACAATGTTCGTAATTGCAATGACTTATAACAATTTGTTAGAAAAATCAAAATTGAATATATGTTTAATGGAGCTATCTCTTGTCATAGCAGCCCCGTTGCATAATAACAGGCCGCATAGGATCAAATCCCTAATGCGTACCCCTACAAGGAAAAAGCAATCACTGGTCTAAAGTCAATAGAAGGGGGTGACAAGTCCCAATATCAGGTGAAATCAATCTTCCGACAATGCGGAAGTGACCACCCTTTATGATGTCATGAAAGAATTACATTATTCAAAATACGATCTCCATCATCTAATGACCCATTCCAGTACATTCCTTAACATCTTAAAGCCCGCACAAACACACTACTGAGATGGATCTTTTGTTTTGGCAACAGCACCTAGAGACATATTTGGTAGTCCGAAATACCTAACAAAATGGATCAGGATCCCTATTTTATGAACCGATCAACTTAACAAAGGAAATAGGAATTTCCAAAGTATCAATATATCCTGTTGATATGGCAACAGCGCAGAAGAACTTCCCCGAAGCGTAAAAAGGCATACTAAATCAGTACTAATCTCCAATATATGGAGACTTTTCCGATCGTTCACCAATTTTAGCATCAATTCCATTCCCATGATCATAAAGATCGCTCTACGGGATGACAGGCAACCATTGAATACTGACCTGACAATTCCCCAGCATATATCGGCGTCGCACTACACGAACGGTAAGATATACCGATCGGGTTTAAGAATCCAGCATATGCTGATTTGTACACAGACCTGTTAGATGTAGGATATATCATTCTCTCCCCGCGATTTTAGGTTTTTTTATTAAACCACAGCCACTACGTGGATCTCGAAGGAACCTCAACCAACTTACCAGCCAGCGGGCAACTGGCCACCCGTAGTGCCAGTTTATATGGTGCTCTGGTTAGACCTCATGCCAAATCATTCCGAGGCGAAGCCAAGGATACATTTTCATCACCAGTTTATAGTCCCGGCAGACTAGAGGTATTGGTAGCACCCCTTTACCCCGGGATTGCAATACACCATGAAGTAGATTTCATCATGGAAATATGCCCCGGGGGGATTCTAAAGAGGACATTGTGTTCGGCGCGAATTTCAAAATGAGTATCAAAGACATGAGGCGGATCTTATATAAGTGGTGGGATAAAATATGTACCGATCGCCCCAAAGTTTTATAAATAGATTTTGTCTCATAAGGTACTAATAACGATCTTCATCGCTATAGTCATATTTTGCAGCCAGTTATTCGCGTTTAATTCGTGGGAATAGTTAGTTAGTTAGTAAGTTAGTTAGTTAGTTAGGTAGGTAGTTAGTTAGGTAGTTAGTTAGTTAGTTAGTTAGTTAGTTAGTAAGTAAGTTAGTTAGTTAGTTAGTTAGTTAGTTAGTTAGTTAGTTAGTTAGTTAGTTAGTTAGTTAGTTAGCCAGTTAGTTAGTTAGTTAGTTAGTTATTAGGTTAGTAGATATGTTCGTAAGTCTCTAATATTGGTGAGACGAGCAAACGATTTTCTTAAAGCAATTACTATTGCACTTCACTGTTTATTCCACATTTGTCCATTTTTACAGTCAATATATATCCTCATATTTCATCCATTTCCATTCTACACGTTTTCAGTTAGTAAATGTTGTATATTATTTCTACTTTTTTTGGGGGGTCTTTATCCTCATGTACCCTCGCAGACGCCCATCCATGTATGTATGAATGGATATTTTATTTGGTTATTTTTTCGAATTTTATTTTATAGCAGACATTAATAGACATGACGAAAAAATAACATTTAAGAGTCAATAAAACTTGTTAACGCAGTAATTGCCAGCAATTTATTTATTTCACTTCATACACGTATTTATTGTCTAAACATGGATACAGAGATTCACATACATCAATACATATACATGGACAGGTTGTATCGTTGGGATAACGTATCGTGGGCCACCAAGCAAAAAATAAAAAAAATATCTCTACAATCATTCATCCAAACATTCATACATCTGTCGTTACAACGTTCATTTATTTCGGATTTTTCTTTTCTCCTTTCCTGTTGGTGTTCCTTTGTATGTGTAAATATTTTGTATGTATGTATATATTTATATATTTGTCCATGCTCCTTTGGTCAGTATTTATATTCATATGGTAAAAACTTTTGTTTGGTGTCCATTTAGCTTAGAGGCGTTTAAAAGGGATTTTTCCTTCAAATGTGTTTTGTTTTTTTTTTCTTTTGCTATGTTTGAATGTGGCTTTTCTCTGTTTTTTTCCTTTTTGGAATTGTTTTCCATGTCTATTAATGCGTCCTGACATCAAGGCGAAAGTATATTTATTATATGATAGGGCTAGAGTATATGATAAGTGTGATTTGGGTGGATGTGTGTGTATGTGTATGTGTTTGTGCGTGTGAGTTTGTGTATTTTGGCGTATATTTTTGTTGGTTAATTTATGTGTGAAAAAAATATATACAAAATGAATTTCTGTTGGATTTAAGTTAATGTTCTGGTATTTGATTGTGTTTTAATTGTATTCTTTTATTAAGTCCATAAATTATTTAATAATGTTTTAGTTTGTGTGTGGAATTAACTGTTGCAGACAATTGTCAAAATTAAAGAAAGTTATAGATATTTATGTTCTAAGCCAATTAAATTGTAGTTTTCCCTTACGTGGAAGATAAGGTGAGAATTTTTATAGAAAACTTTAATTATCAAAATTTAAATTTTTGTTTTAAATTTTTTTATAAGAATGAAAATGTTGTTTCGAACTTACAAAAACCGTTTGTTAATTTAAGTTTTTGATCGATTAAACAAATTTAAAAAAAATGTATTTAATGTCTTTTCAAAAAAAAAAATCAAAAGTAATTCATCATTTTCAGAAATCGTTAGAAAGAAAGAAGACAGAAAAAAAAACAAATTGTATTTTATTATAATTTTGTCACCCTTTTGTCTTTCCAAATAATAAGTGGAAAGCCACAATTTGAATAAAATACAATGATAAAAACAAACATTTGTTTAAAACTTACGCTCATTAGATATGCAACAAATGTTGCATAACGCACACGCCTAAGCATATGCAAAAACAATACAATTCAAAAAAGTAGGAACAAAAAGAAATCCACAAAAAAAAATCCCCAGACAATGTCATACACAGGCAAATCACTCAGTCATAGAGAGAGAGATGAAATATAAAATGACAAAAAAGGAAAATTATTTTAGCGCCAAGTGATGATGAATTATGATTGATCAGCCTCCTAATTACTGGGCAAACACCACAGCATACAAAAACACATATACACACACGCACTCATTGTTGCACAACAAAAGAAAACTCTATAAACAAAGAGAAGTTTGTTATGTCAAACAGCCGGAGAGTAACAAAAAAAGGACTCTAGACAGCCTATGGTTTAATACCACAAATGCTTCATAAGTCATAAGCGGCATGCCTCATTTGTTTTTTCATGTATTATTTGTGTGTGTGTGTGTATTTTCTGTTGACAATTAAATAAAAGATTAAATAATTTTAATCTGCATAGATGTACATAGAATGTATCTGAATATGTCTCTATTAGTGTAACATTAACAAACCCGATTTCTATTTGTTATACATTATTGTTGTAAGTGTTAATTTTTTGTTAACATTTCCCTATCTTTTCTATAGGTAGATCAGGATCTTGAGTGTGAAAAGAGATTATTAGCTAAATGTATGGAAATGTGATAAGATTTTATCTTTTATCTTTTGTTCGAAATTATACTAAATCTTTGACCACAACCACTAGAGGCGTGAATGTAGAAAATTAAGAATATATGTGTTATGCTAAGTAGTCTTCTTAATCTGATATTTGTTTTGATTTAAGAGGATTTTAAAATAGCAATAGTATGTACTCTTTGTAAACGAGAGTGAAGACAATCGTTACTTTAGTATCTCCTATGTATGCAAGAGAGTGGACACTTGAAAAACAAACTTATACTTTTTATCTTTTCTTAATATTTGGGGTGACAATTGACTTCCCCGTAGGACAAGTACATGTTAAAACAAGTATGAAATAATGGACCGATGTTAACCATATGCAATAGGCAATAGCATATCATAGAAGATTATGTGTCAAATTTAATTGAGTCATATTCAAAATTGCGACCTGTAGTTTGATTACAAGGTTTACATGGACGGACGGACAAAGCTAAATCGAGAACATAATTCTGAACCGATTTGGTATACTTTAAGGTGGGTATAGGACCAATAATATTGTGCGTTACAAACATCTGCACAAACCCAATATACCCTCCTTACTGAAGTGGTGTATGGTATAATTATAGTAGAAATGTTGTTACGCGTTTTCACTGATGTTTGTAAAATTCAATCGCAACGAAATCACTTTCTGAGTCGATTTTGTTATCCCAGCAAAAACACAACTTGCAAAGAAGCGAAAAAAGGGTAGAATTTACTTCATGAAATGCACTGAAAAAGACCTAAAGAAGTTACGATTTTAAAACAGACTTGTCATAAAAGGAATATCCTTTTTAGTTGATTCCAAATTTACTACATCCGAAGTCATTCTTAGGAAGTAATTTTTATGTTATTTTTTTTAGAAGTTATTAGGAAGTGAAATTGAAGTGTATTATAGAATACGACGACTTTTACTGAAATAATATTAACATAAATGCATAAGTTAAACGCATTTAACAATTAATTTCAAAATAAAATTGGTTTAATTCATAAGATTTCAGAACAAAACAAATATACCTTAAATTAAAAAAAAAACATGGATTCTCTTCGTTTCTTTGGATGTCAACAAACATCACATCCACCGAAGTTAAAGTGCCACTTTTGAAGTGGAAAATGTTCAAGTTTTAAATGAAGAAAGTTGACATTTAGTTGAACATTTAGAAAATAATGGGCGGATTTCAATGGGGGGATGGGAAACTATTAGATTATTAAAATCTTTCATAATCTTTCTTTCAGGAAAAATCATATTGTGTACAGTTTATAGATTGCTTGCCTTCAAAGCATTCCTTTTCGCAACATAGCAGACCGGAAACAAAAATCATCTTTACAGCATTATTCGCCCAACAAAAACCTATAATTAGTTGTAATTTATAAAACGAAAAAATATTTAATAAATATTTGAATATGTATGTATTTCAATAAATAGAAAAAAGTGTGAAAGTAAGGTGTTAAACAACAACCGCAATATTAAAACTATAATTTATTTTATAATTACATTTAATTAAATAATTATTTTCAATAAGAAAATTAAAAATTTTTAAATAAAAATAGAAAAATTAAACAACAAAACTAATTGAGAAAACCCACATTAATGGAAAAAATACAGTAATTATGAAAAAAAATGTTTTCCAACTGAATTTGTATTAAATATTAAAAACTATACACAAACTAAGTTGGAAAAGAAAACTATAGAAAGAGAAAAAAATAAACTAACTAATATTTAAATATAGAAAAAAAAAATATTCTTAATAACAAAATAACATGCAAATTAACAATTTGATTTCATTAGTTTTGGCCATTTTTGCAAAACTAAATGGAAAAATTAAATGAAATAAACACATGTACAGGTGAGTACGAGTGCAATCGTTCATTTTTCAAAACAAATTATAATTTGAAAAAAAAGAAGAAAAATTATTATTTTATAAATAGCACATTATTTTTGTTAACTTTTTCTTCTACTTTAGCATTATAACTATACAAAATGACTGCATAAGTTGTTGAGCAGTTTAATTGTTTGCGTTTGTTGCAGCAATATCATCAAACTTTAGCAATACCAATGGCAATACCAGCTACAGTAACTGCAACATCGTCAGCAATTTTAACAAAACACCAAGTTCGTTTTTCAAACTCATAAGGAGACTTTACGATTAACAGCCCTTTCAAATGTGAAATACGAGGCTATTACTTACTTGTGAGTAAAATTGTATTAATATTTATTTACATCGGCCTTTTCAAATAGTTTATATTAAAGTCGGTTATATAATTTTAGGTCCACATACTTATGATAAGAATATTTGTAGCTAAGCCTATAGACTGCGCGACTCAAGATTCAGACTATTGCTTAGTCTATAGTTTAGACTATAAACTGCTGTACAGTTGACTGGTCTATAGCTTATAGTTGGGACTAGTTCATACTATATAGTGCAGATTATAGATTGGTCTATAGGTCAGGCTAAGTATACATTGGTCTACAGTTCAGACTATAGACTGGTCTATAGTTCAGAATATAAGCTGGTCTATAGTTCTGGCTATAGACTGGCCTATCTATAATTCAGACTATAGACTGGTCTATAGTTCTGACTATAACACTGGTCTTTAGTTGAGACTATAGACTGGTCTATAGTTGAGACTATAGACTGATTTATAATTCAGAATATAGACTGGTCTATAGTTCAGACTATAGACTGGTCTATAGTTCAGACTATAGACTGGTCTATAGTTCAGACTATAGACTGGTCTATAGTTCATACTATAGACTGGTCTATAGTTCAGACTATAGACTGGTCTATAATTCAGACTATAGACTGGTCTATAGTTCAGACTATAGACTGGTCTATAGTTCAGACTATAGACTGGTCTATAGTTCAGACTATAGACTGGTCTATAGTTCAGACTATAGACTGGTCTATAGTTTAGACTATAGACTGATTTATAGTTCAGACTATAGACTGGTCTTTAGTTCAGACTATAGACTGGTCTTTAGTTCAGACTATGTACTGGTCTATAGTTCAGACTATAGACTGGTCTATAGTTCAGACTATAGACTGCTGTATAGCTGGAAGTAGTTCATACTATATAGTTCAGATTGTAGACTGCTTTATAGACCATTTAGAGTTACGACTATAATTGGTCTATTGTTGAGACTAATTCATACTAGCATAGTCTGTAGTTCAGACTATAGACTGGTCAATAGTTCAGACTGTAGTCTACAGTATAATTGAGACTTAATTATACTATATAGGTCAGAATATAGGCTGCTTTTAGTCAACTTTTATATATTAACAACTTCATAGCTTAGGCTTCAAATAAAAAATTTTATAATCTTGTTGATATCACTTTTCGTGGTTCAGTGGTTTAAGAGGTTACTACTCCGAAAGTCCGGGAACGCAGACAAAAAGTGGGCGGAGACGCAAATGCAATCTTTCGGACAATAACACACGATATAGGCAAACAATGATGGATCCCTTGCCTAATCCTAAACCACTACTCACTAGGTTACCTTGGGAGTTCACCTCACGCAAATAGTCAAATCTAGACTCCAATAACTCCATATTAACCTGTTTGATCAGATACGTACTCTTTTTATGGCGTGATAACAACATTCAGGGTGTAGATGATGTAGAACTTGCTAATGTTTGCTGAGCCAAAAACGTTCCTTTCTGGTATTCTGCTAAATATGAAGGAACAGACACATACCATCATCTTTTAAATTTCTATTGTCTGTTTATTGGTATTGAGAGGTCTAAAACTGTTGACCTCAAACTCAAACCCATTTACCTTTTAATTATTTGATGCGCTGTATCTATGTAGAATTGTTCAATTACAAAGCTATTTATATGTTTAACAAGTGTTGAGTTGATGGTTGTTTCATTTGCGTTTTATGATGATATTAAATATAAAAAAATATTAATTCATTTACTTTTTGCAAATAAAAAAATATATTAATTAATAAACGCATAATATGCAAACGATGAAGTAGTAACTACAGTAAAACCCAATACTTGTGCATTGAATGATCATTGAATTTAATAAATATAATGAAAAAAATAAATCGTAATTTTTGTACTTTAAGCCCTAAAAAATTCAATGGAAATATCTTGTCTTTGTCGGGTTCTTATTTTTTTCCTATTTATTACTCATAAAAGTCAATGTTTGTTTGGTTGTTTAATTTATTTATTTTTTTTTGCATTAAACTTCATTCACTGTTAAACAATTCATGTCAAAAAGACATTTCAATTCAATTAAAGTCTAAAGGAGTGTTCAACATGTTGAATGTTGAAGCCTTCATTTCAAACAATTTACAAACATTACAAAATAAATTTGCAAAAAGAAAAATAAACTTTATTTTAATAAAGTTTTACACATATTTTTTCGAAGTATTAATTTTTCTTTCTCTCCACTTTACATGTTCTGGATATGGACAAAGTCTCATTGTTAAAAGCAATTTATGTGAAGAACTATAAAGGTAAAATAGAAAACTAGAAAATAATTATAAAATTAAATTTATGTTAATTGTTTTTTTGGATGTCAAACTTCAGGAAAAAAATGTGAATAGAATTTTATAAAAACATGTCAAATTACTATAAAAGAAATAGTAGAAGTTTTATTGTAGTAGAGTGTATGAAAAAAAATATTTTAGGGCTTTATGCAAAAACGATTGTTAAAGTTAACAATGGTTTATTACATACCTTTTCCCTATAAAAATAGATTTCAATAACCATTGTTAACTTAATAATCGTTTTTGTATAAGGCGGTTAGTCTTTAATGGTTCCACATTCTTGGATAATAAAATTTGTATATATTTTCCCGACTTATTTAGAAAGTAGAATGTAAAAAAATTTTTGAAGTTTTTTATGAAAACACTACAAAGAAAACACTACAAAGACTACCGCAGTAGTCACGTTCCACGCATTGTGTTATTATTTAAATTTTCAAAGTCAAAATTAGCAAAAAACACGATAGATAGATAGATAGATAGATAGATAGATAGATAGATAGATAGATAGATAGATATTAGATAGATAGATAGATAGATAGATAGATAGATAGATAGATAGATAGATAGATAGATAGATAGATAGATAGATAGATAGATAGATAGATAGATAGATAGATAGATAGATAGATAGATAGATAGATAGATAGATAGATAGATAGATAGATAGATAGATAGATAGATAGATAGATAGATAGATAGATAGATAGATAGATAGATAGATAGATAGATAGATAGATAGATAGATAGATAAATAGTTAGTTAGTTAGATAGTTAGTTAGTTGGTTAGTACTTTTAAGTCAATAGCCATAATCGCCGTTTTTAAGGTCCTTTCCCAACAGTTTATAAAAGTTTTCCTTTACTGCCATATTTTTCTCTAAATTGACTTAAGTTTACTAAATGTATTCTGAAGGCGTTAATGTGCACCTTATATGCCATTAACTCCTGTAAGATGATTTACATCTCTCGAACGATAAGCAAAAAACGCAGGCATCCAATTTCTTACTTTCTACCCCAGATAACAGTTCGAGTTTTTTGTTGTTTTTTTTAGCAACAACTTATGCGCAAAAAACAATACCCCCTTTTGTTGTAGTTTTTAGGAAATTTTCTTATCTTTATTGACATCTCACTTGTGTTACCGCAATCGCAATCACAACCAATATCACTCACACTCATACCCACATGTGGTAAATGTGCGGTTAGATCTCTCTTAATATGACGATAAAAAAACTTTCTAGACATTCGAAAAATACAAATACAATTTTTCCCCAAAATAAAACATTCAGTTGTTTCTTATTTTCATCGTTCTTTTTACCAAGATTTTTCTTAACTTTTTTATTGGCATTTTTTTGTCGAAAATTTTAGGGGTTGCAAAGCACATACAACCATTTATCGCGTTACTTGACATTTATTATGTGCGAAAACGTTTTTCGCCAACGAGTGTGTGTGTGTGTGTGTGTGAATTTTTATGGATGGTGGGTGACATTTATCAATTGTCTAATGATTTGTAAAAACATACAGAGACATAAAAATCATTGAAAATATTATTTGATTTTGAATATTTTTACACATATGAATATGAAATGTTTATTTATGATATCATTTCAACATACGTTTATGACAATAATTTCGGAAATACATAATTTATCATTTCTAAAAAAAAAAAATACTTTTGCAATTCCCTGGATAAAATTTAGTGTGCTTGCAGATGAAAAAATATATATACTCAACATTGAAAGTTTATTATTAGATTTATACACCCTAAGTATGTATATCCGCTTCGTTTTATCTTGCTTTAAATTCCAAGAACACTGAACACAGCATATTGCATTACCAATACTAAGCTTATATTAGTCAAAAGCCCATTAAAAACATAAACAGATAGGAACTAACTAAAGGCGGCCAACTTATCACGATACACTTTAGAAGGCTATACATAAATCTGGGGCGTTACCGATCGCGTACTGTACAATAAGTCGGAACACTGATCCCAGATATATGTAATATCATGGTCAAACATAATATATCAAACTGTTACAGAAACAGATAACATACAAATTGGGTTCTGTATTGAAAATTCAGTAACAGAAATATATGTAATACCATTTAACTAATCACAAAATTAGCTTCCAGGCGTGAAGTCCGTGTAATATGGGAATGTATATATTGGATTAGAATAAATTTGGCGCAAACAGTTTTAAAATAACTTGGACGATAACAGTGTTTAAAATTAAATCTAATATCGTATGTCGAAAAAAGCGGTAACAAATTGTGCGTAGAACACCCCCCGGGGGCATGTTACCTTGGCGAGACCTCTGCCTTGGTGTTATTGCAATCCCGGGGTATAAAGAGGTTCCCAATACCTCCGGTCTGACCGGGACTGAAAAATTGGTTGTTTCAGTCTACTGTTTGGCTTAGTCTTTGCATAGATTGACCAGAGCACCTACGGGTGGCCAGTTGCCCGCAGGACTATGTCCTGGCTGGTCAGTTGGTTGAGGTTCCTTCGGGATCCACGTAGTGGCTGTTGGTTGAACCCAAATTCGCGGGAAGAGTATATGTGGCGGTTAAAAGACTAATGCATGATAATAGTCAATATTTCGGGATAAGTTCGGTGCTGTTGGAGTCAATTGTATATGAATGAATGTAGAGGTATGCGGGCCTTATCCACCCGTATATCTAAATGAGTGTGTCTTATGTTTTTCTCTATGAATGTGTCGAATAAATGAGATGTGTGCTGGGTTGAATGATGATGGATGAAAGGTATCATATACAAGTAATACCGATTAATTTTCCTTCCTTGTTCAGATATGTTCAGAGTTTACTCTGTTCATATCAGACTTGCCACAGCGTGTCACTGTGAGTAAGAACAATGTTTACGGCTTATTGATGGATCGTGCTTCGGTCCACCGGTTACGTCTCTAGGTGATGTTGCCAAATCAACAGAGCCATAGTAGTGTGGTTGTCTTTCAACGTGACTACTTTGGCAAGAGATTAGATAGCTCGAGTACTCCAGCAAAGTACTTGCGCATGGACCGGTTATAGCCAATGTGCAAAAATTGCCACCTGAGTCTTCATTGAGGACAAAGGGGCGATGGTAGACCGTTCTCAAGTCTACCCTGTGGATGAAAAAGACCACCGTGGGATAAGGCCGACTCGGCAGGTGCTCACGTTAAAACAATCGACAGTATGTGCGTAGAACAACCGATATTGTATTGGGTAACTCTAACGAGAAGAGAATGAAAAACGTTTTCAGAATAAGCAAGTATATCGTATTTTAAGAAGACATACAGGATTACGGGAACAACTGTATTAGACAAGTGGATTTAGACGAATATAGAGTATGTGGTTTACCTTTTCTTAGTCTGGATATTAAACATTTTCCAGAGTTTTATTTTATTTATAAAGGACAGCTTAAGTTCCGTTATTTCTGTCGCCGATCGTGATCGAAGAATGGTTACTACCAAAAATGAAGTATATTTACGCATTCTTTGGAAATTTAGGTAATTTCCCCAAATGATCTCTTAATTCCAAAATAATTGAACATAATTTTCTCCAAGTTGGGGTAATATCTTTGGACTTTATCACGTTAAATGTTAGATGCAAGATAGTCTATGTAGATACTTACAATCGAAGTCCTGAGATTTATTTATGTTTTTCACATTTAAAGACTCTGCCGCCATTAGGCAATCAGATGAAGATCGTAAGACCCAGTTGATGGGAGAAAATTTAACAATCGATATCCATAACAAGTTTTTAAACTGTCAGTGTAGATTCCCCCGGGGCAAGACCTCCGCCTTGGTGTTATTGCAAGCCCGGGGTATAAAGAGGTGGCCAATACCTCCAATCTGACCGGGATTGAAAAATTGGTGTCTCAGTCTACTGCTTGGCTTAGTCCTTGCATAGATTGCCAGAGGTCAGACCAGTGCACCGAAAAATCTTGTACTACGGGTGGCCAGTTGCCAGCAGGTCTATGTCCTGGCAGGTCAGTTGGTTGAGGTTCCTTCGGGATCCACGTAGTGGCTGTGTTTTAAACAAAATTCATGGGGAGAGTAAGTAAGTAAGTGATGTTTAAAAGACTGGTGCATGATAATAGTCAATATTTACGGATAAGTTCGGTGCTGTTGCCGAGAACAACACACACCCCGCAGTCGAGTGACTGTGGGTCTAAGCGTTGGAAAGGAGTTGGTATTAATTGTATATGGTACGGGATGAATGTGAGGTTCGGCGCCCGTCTACCTAATGAATGTGTCGTATGTTTTTCTCTTATGAATGTGGCGTATGAATGAGATGTGTGCTAGGTTGAATGATGATCGATGAAAAGTATCATATACATTTGATACCATTGCATGTTCAGGATTTACTCTGTTCATATCAGAATTACCACAGTGTGTCCCTGTGAGTAAGAACAAGTATACGACTTATTGATGATCGTACTTCGGTCTACCGGTTACGTCTCTAGGTGCTGTTGCCGAATCAACAAAGGACATCCAATGGTCAAGAGATTAGATAGCTCGAGTACTCCAGCAAAGTACTTTTGAATCAGTTCTGTAACTTATATTATTATCGAAAAATCATCAATGCTATAATTTATCGTACTGCATTTGCAGAAATGCATTATCGATGATAGGTATATATAGTATTGCTTGGGCATTTACCCAAAGCCGCAAGACCGTATACTAGACAGATGTGATTGGGTTTTAACCCCCTATATCGAAACTCTTGAGTTACAACTCAGAATATATCTTATCACTGAATTCTAAAATGACAATCTGATAAAGATTAAGACAAGTTTATCGAAAAAAATTTCACAATCCGTTCCGAAGAAAAGTGTTTGCTGTTTAAACTTGTCTTATCGGTATTCTGATTTGAATGATCATTCAGGTTTTGCTCTGTTACTTTAAATTTGAATTGTAAGTGACTCTTTGAGTGTAAGAACGATTTTGAGATGTTCAGCTCAAAACGCCTATAACAGCAAGATCTTGTACTATGTTAACAGAGGTATTCAACCCCTCAAGCCAAACAGTAGTACTTATGCAATTCAAAGTTAAGGAACCCATTTCATTTCGAACGTTTTTTTATAAATAGATATTGTGTGAATCTATATTTTATTTTGTAAAATGTAGTCACCATTGAAACCACGTGCCATTAAGGAGAAAATATGATCTATACTTGTACAGAAACTGAAAGGAAACTCCCCGTTTTTCAGCATATTTCACGTCCAATTATACCCTTTACTTTAGTGGGAAGGGTACATTGGGATTATGCTGATATTTGTAACATACAATAATTTTGGTCCTATACCCACCTTAAAATATAACAATCAGCTTAGAGTCGTTTTCTGAATCGATAAAGCTATATCCATCTGTCTGTCTGTCCGTCCATGTAAACCTTGTGATCAAACTGCAGGTTGTAATTTTGAAGATAGTTCAATGAAATTTGGTACGTGATCTTATATTTTCTAGGGACGAAGCCTATTGAAAATGGTTAAGATCGGTCCATTATTTCATCTAATCCTCATTCAACTGAACCCACCGAATAAGTTCATATTATGTTTAAAATATTCGAATCTCGACAAAAAGCTTCAAAACCAAGTTCTATGCTAGCCTTGGTGACCCCCATGAATTTTATAATTGCAGGGCCTCATTTGACCCTATAATAAGCCCCCTTCTATTTTTTAAGTTACTCACAGTTATCACTGCAAAGTTGTTGATAGGACCCTATATATCCATAAAAGATGTCGTTCCATATTCCTTTCTGTCAAAAGGGATCAATTATACCCTACACCACTTTAGTGGGGAGGGTATATTGGATTTGTGCTGATGTTTGTAACATACAAAAATATTCGTCCTAGGCCTACCTTAAAGTATACCAATCGGCTTAGAATCGTTTTCTGAGTCGATTAAGCTATGTCCGTCCGTCCGTCAGACTGGCTGCCTGTCCATGTAAACTTGTGCGCAAGGTACAGGTAGCTATTTTCAAGATAATTGGATGAATAATTTTGAAATTTATTTGACTGAAGGACGAAGCCTATATTGCTATTACGGGTTGGTTCACCATGTTTGATTACTTTTGGCAACTTTTTCTGCTTAGTATTCTGCACAAAGAAGGAAGAGCGCAATTGAGTACAGAGACAATTTTATAAGTGATTTTTATTAAGGACATGAACCTAAGGAACTATATTTTTCAATTGTGTTGCCTTTTTTGTAATGAACAAATTTCACTCAATTTAAAAATTTCTCATGTTTCTGAAAAAAAATAAAATAAACAAATTTTAAATTTTAATTTTTCAGCTATAAATATTTATTAAGTGTTTATGAATTTTATATTTAGTTATTTTAAATTTCTACATAAACATGTTATTTTATATTTATTACCCCAATTTTTGAGTAAACGCCCACATTAAAATAAAAGAAAAATAAGAAAAAATTTCTTTAAAAAAATTATTTTAAAATGTGTTCAATTAAAAGTTTATGTACGTGACAAGAATTTTGTCCAGGAACAATTTTTGAAAAGAAATACAAAAATAAAGGTAATAATATCGCAAAAAAAAAAATAATTTTCTTTAATAATATTATTTTATAAAATGTTTATTTCGACATCATCATCATCATCATCATTTTGGTATTTGTGTGGATGGTTTGCAGGTATTTAGGAAGGTGTAACCCACCGGTCGCTTTTTTGTATGCCACAAAGAAACTCGAAGAAAAAATTATTTCTTTTAAATTTGATGGACCTGCGTATTGAATGATGAAAAAACAACAGCCAAAAATAAAATTAAGTTTTATTGGTTTGGTTTTCTTCTTTTCTCAATTTTCAAAAAGTTTTATTGTGCATGAAATTTTTCGAAGGATATTGATGGATGGACAGACATTTAGTGAAGTAAGTAGAAATATTTTATATCAAATTATTCATACACACACACATGATGAAAAAGATCAATCAATATTAAGCTTGACTTCGTCATACAGTCATACTTGTACAGTAGGTTGGACAGACGATAATAGACATATGATAGTAAAACAATTAAGAAGTTATAGTCGGGCGACGCCGAAACTATAACTGCTACAAAAATAAAATGTGATTTAGTTTTCAAAATAAAGCATTTAAGTTGAATTTTACCAGCCCCAGATATTCTTAAGTTATTGATAGTTGAATAGAATTGAGGATATTTAAGTCAAATTTTGAAGAGGCTTATTATAGGGTCTATGGTCAAAATGGCCCTATAATTACTAAGTTCATAAGGGTCATTAAGGCTAGTATAAAGCTTGGTTTTGCAGCTATTTGTCGAGATGTAAGTAGATCACACATAATTATGAACTTAAAAGCCACATTCGGCGGGTTCAGTTGTTTGGGGGCTAGGTGAAATAATGGACCGATCTTAACCAATTTCAATAAACTTCGTCTACGGTACCATGGATGATCATGTGCCAAATATCATTAAAAAATTCGACCTCTATTCGGAGGATAAGTATATGGGGGCTAGATGAAATAATTGACCAATCTTAACCATTTTAAATATTCTTCGTCCATAGGACATGAATGTCGAGAGTTTTAACGTGAACACCTCCATTGACAGCCTGATTTCACGGTGGTCTTTTTCATCCTTTAGCTAGAATTGAGAACGGTCTGCCATCGCCCCTTTAATCTTCAATGAAGAATTCAGGTGGTAATTTGTGTACATTGTCTTTGAACGGTCCATGCACAAGTACTTTGCTGAAGTACTCGAGCTATCTAAACTCTGACCATTGGATGGCCTCAGTTGATTCGGCAGCAGCACATAGAGACGTAACCGGTGGACCCAAGGGACAGACTGTGGTAATTCCGATATGAACAGAGTATACTCTGAACATATCTGGACAAGAAAGGAAAATTCAATGGTATCATTTGTATATGATACCTTTCATTCATCATCATACAACCCAGCACACATCTCATTCATATGAAACATTCACAAGAGAAAAACATACGACACATCTATTATAGGTAGACGGGGGTATCTGTTGTTTCGGCAACAGCACTGAACTTATCCAGAAATATTGACGTTACCTTACATCAGTCTTTTAACCGCCACTTACTCTCCCAACGAATTTGGGTTTAAACCACATCCACTACGTGGATCCCGAAGGAACCTAAACCAACTGGCCAGCCAGGACATATTCCTGCGCGCAACTGTCCACCCATAGTACCAGACTATACGGTGCTCTGGTCTGACCTCTTTCAATCTGTGCAAGGACTAAGCCAAACTGTAGACTGTAACATTTTTTAGTCCCAGCCAGACTAGAGGTATTGGCCACCTCTTTATATCTCGGGATTGCAATAACACCAAGGTGGAAGCTTCATCAAGGTAACATGCCCCCGGGGAGATTGTCCATGGGACAATAGAAGATTATGTACCGAATTTCATTGAATTATCTTCAAAATTGCGACCTGTTTGATTACAAATTTTATATGAACGGCCAAAAGGACGTTCAGAAATGTTCAACTCAGAAAAGGATTTTGAGCCAATTTGTATGCTTTAAGGTATGGGACCAATATTATTGTGCGTTACAAACATCAACACAAACCTTTTATTCTCTCCCCAATACAGAGGTGTAGGGTATAAAAAGATGCCTTATATTGTACACTAAGAAAAATTTTAAACCATAACACAAATAGGCAAATATTTTCATATTATAACTCCAATGGCCTCATAAATAAGCTTCGGACTTGATTTGTTTAAAATTAAAAGTCTTAATTTAGATTCTCTCAGTGCATAAGCGGGATCTTCAGAAGATGTTTTTCAATAACTGGAAAAAAAGAAAAACGGTGTGAACAGTGAGCTGTCCGAATTATTGTTTGTACCATGAAACAAGTGAGTAAGTGAAGAGTTGTGGTAAAATGAGTACGAGTATGTGATGTTTTAAGAAACTATTAAAATGATTATGACCTCATGAATACGAGTGCATGTACAGATTATTGATGTATTTTTAATAGTAATCAAAAGGCCAAATGGGTTGATTACAAATGAAGAAAGAATTGCAGTAAAAAAAATCTAGCAAAAAAAGATATAAAATAAAACGTAAATATTAAATTGAACGATCACTTAATCTACCGTAAAATTTGTCTATTTGGTAACAACAAAAGTAATAATGGAAAATGCGCAAAATTTTTAGACATAATTTTCTAAAACGCTTACTGTAGATGAGAAAGCTAAAGTTTAGAAAATACAATTGCTATAATGGTTTTGGGCAAAATTAAGTTGTTGCACTCTAAACACATGTACAGTTGGAATTACATCTAAATAGGCCATCTCCCAGATTTATACTATAAATTCTAAAATCAAATCTTGGATCATGGTTCTGCAGTAACAGATGTCAACGCGAAGCTTGAGTATTACTGTGACATAACTAATGTGTATTTAAACGAGAACTATAAGTAATGCTCATGACTTGCAAATAATCAGAGGCCTAATCGAGAAATTCATCAGAAATCGCCAGTAGTAATGCTTTGACGCGTAATGTGGATCTCCGGCTTTAAGGTCGAATATCTGTGCGTCGTGATGATTGAGATAACGAAATTTCTTCCACATGTGGATTGTGAGCATGGTAAGATTATTAATATGCTAGGTTAAATCGGCAAGGAGTGAGTGGGACATCAACAGATGTGCTATGTACCCTATATATCAGAGGCTAATATTACTAATGCATTTTACTATGCTATATTCCCTCAGGTCATGTTACCTTGATGAACTTTCCGTATTTTGATGAGGTAGCAATGAGTTGGTAGCAAGACATCTTGTCTGCTGGCACTATAAACTGGTGGTGTCTTATGGAATAATTTGAGTTGGGGTTGAACTATAGAACCCATCAGATATGATACCACATTAAGCGGTAGTTTCGAACTTTGTCTTGTTGTTTGTTAAAAGACTGATGCGCAGTGAAATATGTAGTTCAGGATATGTTCGGTACTATTGCCAAAAAGGCAGGAAATATACTTCAGAGGACTGGTGTTAGATGAATGAGATATAGAATGAATGATAAAGTATACGGTTCCACCATAGAGTATGTCAGATACATCGGAAGTGAGCTAGGTTGGATGGTAATGAATGTACGATTTTTTGTACAAATGATACCATTAAATTTCCCTTTCTGTGGGTAATTGAAATGTCTGTCTGTGTTAAGTGAATGTGTTTTGGGTTGATCATTTTCAAAACATTTTGCAGACTTTCTGGTACTACAAGTTGTTGAACATAATGGTAAGTGGTTATCAAATAATCCGTATTGATTATATCCAAAATATACATATTATAAAACCGATCGCTGTTTTAAATTTAAAATGTACCAGATCATAGATCAGATTCATAAACAATTTATTTCGATCACAGTCAGAATTGGATTATTATAGTAATAGTTCTCTAAACACAAATGCAACCGCCATTTTTTACTTTTTTTGTTGTTGTTCATCATATACTATGACGCCATTGGCTAATTCGATTATTAGCAACCGTCTATTTTACACATTGTCGTTGCAAAATGAATTAAAATAAACTAATTTTTCATAGGCTCATACAAACATAGAAAAAAAGAAGAGAAAAACAAATTTTGTAAATACATGAGAAGGAAATTGCATTCATATCTAGAACGCGTTTCCGACATTACAAACAACATGAACAACCAGAAAAGAACAACAAAAACATCAGCGGTATCAACAACAACAGAATTGAGTACTTGAATATAAACGACCAACACAACACTTTGGACAACTTAATTTTCTATAAACATGCAACAAGAAAACCTTATTAGAACCCTTAATACCAACTTAATTTTTTGGGAACTAAAAATAAAATGTATATAAATGAAATAATTTTAAATAATACATACATGTAAATAAACTCCATTTATTAACCTTTTAGTAAGTCTACTGTATTTGTAAGACCTGCCTCCAGGTCTAGGAAAAAGTGTAGGAACACATCACATTATACTAAACAACAAATTAACCCTACAGAGTATTTTGTACTGCAAACGAGATTTGAAGGAATGAAATGAGTTGTCGTTGTGGGAATTTTGTGTGTTTAATATTGCCTAATAGATCAACTGAATATGCACAATGGTTGGATGGCGAAGTAAGTGGATCCGAACCATATCTATCTATCTATCTATCTATCTATCTATCTATCTATCTATCTATCTATCTATCTATCTATCTATCTATCTATCTATCTATCTATCTATCTATCTATCTATCTATCTATCTATCTATCTATCTATCTATCTATCTATCTATCTATCTATCTATCTATCTATCTATCTATCTATCTATCTATCTATCTATCTATCTATCTATCTATCTATCTATCTATCTATCTATCTATTTATCTAACTAACTAACTAACTAACTAACTAACTAACTAACTAACTAACTAACTAACTAACTAACTACCTAACTAACTAACTCACTAACTAACTATCTAACTAAATAACTTAATTACTAACTAACTTACTAACTAACCAACTAACTAACCAACTGACTAACCAATTAACTAACCAACTGACTAGCTAACTAAAGAACAAGCAAATTTAACGCATCTTCAAACCTAAACCTTTTACGAGGATACAGTATTTACTTCTTCAATTCCGATTGTACGGACCTGTTATAACTGCACAGTTTTCCCTCCTCAATTGATACATCACACCCAACAATAGTTCGTATCATTCTGACTACTACAATGGAGCATATACAGATTAGTTGATAACATTCCTTTAAATAACTGACCTGCAGCCGAACAGTAAATGCGTTTCTTATGAAAATTATTTATTTGTGTTTTATTTTTCAGAAGGAAAAACTAAACATGAAATAATTACAATTTAAATTAATCAACACGAACAATGGCTGTTTTATGGCGTTGGCCTGCATATACAAATGGAGTCTTAGATGGTTGTCCAAAGATAAATATATTTTTAGTATTTTGTTAAAAATACAACACAGGATCCAAAGGCTGATGGCTTGGACGACAAAGTGATCCAAAAATCGCAAAAAGAAAGGAAATAAAACTAAATGTATAAAAAACGCTAAACTAAATCATAAAACAGCAAAAACTACTAGATTCACGTGACAATATTGTTGCTGTTACATTATTGCCAATGATGTTTTATGCTGTTACTGCTAATGTTGTTGCAAGGGTTTTAGCCTCTGGTTAAATTCCCTTAACATGTTGTTTTAATTGCAAAAATAAACACGCATTTTTTAGCAATTAATCGCACCCAGTTGAAATTTTTATTACTTTTAAATGAGAAAATTATGAAATAAAATAATGGAAAAAATTAAATAAAATAATAAAATTAAAAACACAACAAAATATTAACAGACACATTAACAGTAACAACAGCATTAATAAACTAGCAACCAGCAGCAGTAGCAACAACATCTGAAAAACATTGTTCATGTAGCCGTAATATATTTTTAATTGTCGACTAAATTTGATAAATATCATACATGAAATTGGTGTAGATTATGTACATTACTTAAAAAAAAAAATATAAATAAATAAATGCATTCTTGTTAGTTTGTACTCTTTGATTATTATTGTTGCCTCATTTCATATTTAACATTTTTATTAGAAACTGCTATTTAAAACTAAAGTTATGAATTGTTTTAAAGAAATTAAGATGAATTAGCAATTATGATTATAGAAACGCTACAATAAGCTTTGAAAAAGTTGATGAATTTCTTTTATTATACCCTACACCACTTTAGTAGGGATGGGTTTGTGCTGGTGTTTGTAATAATATTGGTCCTATTCCCACCTTAAAATATACCAATCGGCTCAGAATCATTTCCTGAGTCGACCGTAGACGAAACCTATAGAAAATAGTTAACATCGGTCCATTATTTTACCTAGCCCCCAAATAGGGCTTTTAAATTCATAATTATGTTTAATATTCTTTTATCTCGACAAAAAGCTGTAAAACCAAGTTCTAGACTAGCCTTGGTGACCCTCATGAACTTTATAATTATAAGGCCTGATTGGACCCTTGACCCTTTAAAAAGCTCCCATGAAAATTTTACTTAAATATCCACAGTTTTATTAAACAATGGCTGTTGTATATTTGATGCAAGGTACAATTCAACTTTGTGATTTATTATGAAAACTAAATCACATTTTATTCGTATACTGGTGTTGGATATTATATGGTCGGCCTCGCCCGACTATAACCACTTACTTTGAAGCTGTTGGAATGGCGAAAGCGCCTTGCATTGACATTTATTCAGACATATTGACAGCGGCCAGTTGGTTTGCTTATAGGAAGTCAAGGGCTAAATCATTATAGATATTCTGCAAGTGTTCTTTGTTCTGAAACATATATCAATTCTTTTTGCGAACGAATACATATGCGGTTTTGTATAGTATCAAGAGACCAGGCTAATGATAGGTACTTACTGAGACAGTTATGGAAAACGTTTCTTAACAATCAGTCGCTTTTTCTTGACGTTGAAGTCTTTTACCAACATCTGTTAATCTCTATCTCAAACATGGCTTGATAGATCCATTATGGATGTTATCGAGAGCCTTATGACAAAGGTTGAAATAAGCAATAAACATCATTTTCTCATGGATTTTTTCTCCCTCAACTGAACAGGGAAGTTTAAAGATATTAAAAGCGCTAAATACATCCTAGATTATAATCTACATTGGAGCAATAATGTGCTCTCTAGGACATCGAGGCCATATAAACATGAATAAACCGGAGAAATTGTTACTGGGTGTTTGATGACGTTATTACCTTGATGAAATTGCAATCCCGGATAAAAAAAGTGCTACCCCTACCTCTAGTCTGCTGGGACCATGAACTGATAATGTCATTTGACTGCTTGGATATTCTTTTGATTGATTTGACATTGGTTCGAACCGGAGAACTACATAATCTGGTACTACGGGTGGCTAGTTGCCCGCAGGACCATGTCTTGGCTGTCAGTTGTTTGAGGTTCCTTCGGGATTCACATAGTGGCTACGGTTTGAACCCAAATTCGCGGGAAGAGTGAGTTGTGGTTAAATGA
This sequence comes from Lucilia cuprina, assembly GCF_022045245.1. Classification (NCBI taxonomy): domain Eukaryota; kingdom Metazoa; phylum Arthropoda; class Insecta; order Diptera; family Calliphoridae; genus Lucilia; species Lucilia cuprina. Next base: position 26,025,867 of record NC_060950.1, on the reverse strand, counting down.
CAACACGGCAAAGTCTATTAATCCGGATAACTTCGGTTCTGTAGCCGATGACAACAGAAATTTCAAGGAGGAGTGAGTGTGGGACTAAGCGTTAGAAATGATAAATGTATATAATACAGGGGTATACAATCTGTATAACTTGAATGAGTTTGTCGGGTGTTGTTCTCAATTAGTGTGTCGGATGAATCAGAAGTTTGCTGGATTCCATTTAATTTTCCTTTCTTGTTCAGGTATGTTGAGAGAAACCAGAGAAACCAGAGAGAGAGCCAGATTAACAGAGTATTTTTTGTGAGTAAGGCTTATTTGATAAACTCGTACTTCGGTCTACCAATTACGTCTCTTAGTGCTGTTGCCGACTCAGCAAAGGCCGTTTCAGCTGCGTGGTTGTAAACGAAAGTGATGTTTTCGCATCTCGGAAGTTAAGCAAGTAAGCAGCAAAGGTCAGAGGCCAGAGAGATAGCTCAATTTCTTGGGCAAATTGCATGTATACTGGACCAAATATTCCACATATGCCATTTTCCACCGACGTGTCAGTAGCACAATGGGTTGGTGCAGAGTCGTCGCAGAAGCTCACCCGTTGGTTGAAAAAGACAACCGTAAAATAAGGCCAACACTGCAGGTTTTCATTCTCTTGACGGATAAGCCAGGAAGTTAACAAAATATGTAGTAGATCTTTCATTTTTTTCCTCTGCCATTGCAATTGTGACAGTTATCATTAAAGGTCCCATATCAGTCGGACATGTAAACAATTTCTTTAGAATTTCCTTATGAAATTCTTTAAGATATCATGCTTAACTCTGGATGTCATTTCCTCATTCTCTCAGACATAGCGTTAGGTTTTCTGTAATGTTTTACAATAGACTTTGGAGAAAAATTCACAATTTGTTCATAATGGCGTTACTATGATATCTAATCGGTTTTTCGACTTTTCATACTATATTTTCATATAAGGGAGACAACTACAAAAAATTTATATAACTACTTTACCACCCCTTTTTCCCAAAACCGACAAGAATTAAAATGCCACAAACAATTTATTCGGTAAATGCATTCGATAAATGAAATAAATATAAATCAATTAAATTTGCTGTCATATTTTACACATAAAAATAAAATATTTTTTTGACACATTTACAAAAACACGTACGTGAATTTATAATCAGTGGATTGACAATGAAGATGAGCATTGTTGTTGTTGGTGGATTGGGGTGGAATGGGTGAGGAAATTTGGTTATGAATTAAGAGAAACAACAACTGACAATATTCATTGTGACGCTTTTGGGTTTTGGTAAATGTTTTATGCCCGTGTCAATTGATGAGAACAATTATGTAAATTACATTTAATTTTTTGTTTTATACACGTTTTCTTTACTTTTGAAAAGAATTCAGCCATTTTATTAAGTTTTAATACTAAATTCATTTTTAACTCATATTTTAGTGCTTGAGGTTTTTCTTTACGAGCATTTTTAAGCCTTGACGGTATACAATGAATGAATTTTAAGTAGTTTTCTTTTTAAGTATTTCGTTGTTGTTGTTGTTGCTATTATTTTTAGCATGTTTACAATATTTTACATTTATTACCAATTTGTTTATTTCAAATACATTTTTGTCTGCATATTTTTTGCCCAAAAACAAAATCAGGCGACTGTTATTTTTGAATAATTTTTTTCGTTTTTTTTTACTTCATATTCGCGGTATTATGCAAATGAGTACATGTCTACTACATGTTACTCTGTGTCTACTCCTGCAGCTCCTTCTGCTGATGTTGCTCAATTTTGTTTTGCTTTTTGTTTCGTTTTTTTTTTTCTTAATTCAAATTTTATATGGCTTAAAATGTTATTATTCATAAATTGTTGGCAAATCATTCATAAATATGAATACAATAATGGAGTACAACTACCAAACCGACGACCAGTGCAATACATTTATTGGTCATCATCATATTTTGTTGTTTCTCTTACAAAATTACCAGCATGAATAAAAATAAGGAGAACATGTTCGAAAATGGGAAAATATATGTTGACAGTATCCCATAAATTTTATAAACTTAATTACATATTTGAAAACTCCTCCTTTAGAAAATGCTCTGTAATATAAATGGTGCATGAACAAAAAGGAAAGACACTTGATTTACAAAACCTGTTAGATCAATTTTAAATAGATCAATGACATTTGCATAAGGGTATAATTTTGTAATAAAATAATTTAAATAAATTTCCCATTAACATTTTTACCATTCTCTCACTCTATTCGGAAGTTTCTTAGTCGATTGATAAAATTGAATCCCACTAGATTAACATCACTCTTTCGCAATATATTTAAACATTGAGTCGATTCATTCTTTCGGAATATATTTAACAATATATTGTACAACTGTGTCAATTAACACAATTGGATTCTCAGAGATTTCTTCATTCATTCAGAATACACCGAACACAGTACTATATTTCACCGGTTTATTGGAGGCCGTTCGTTCACTGGGTGACAGTCTCGACCTAGAATGACTTTGAAGATAAACATTAAGTACATTTTATTCATTCGCAATATATTGAACGTAGAATAGTTTTTTGTCATCTGTCCTTAGAAATTATTGAAGAAGAAAGAGAAGAGCTTAAAAATTAATGGCAACATGACAAAGAGAACGCAATCTTTCAAGTGAGTCAACAGAGAGGGGTTCTCGAGAGTTCCAGTGATCGTATATGAGACGTAAGGATTTACCGCCAAGGTCAACGATATCATGAGCGATACCGAAGCGCCACTATCCTTAAAAGACGCGCTTAATATATAAATCACGATCCCTTAACCATATTTAAGTGATATCTCTACGAAATTGAAATAATCATATATATTGGTAATTGATACCCCCAACTGCATTGACAGAAGAAGATAATCCTCATCCACGCGTAGCATAATATAACAAATAAAAAAGTACACGCAAGTAACATTGGATGCACCAAAGAATACAAATTCCCAAAATTTCAACAACTTATATCAGTTGCAACTTCCAAGAATAATACAAAATAACATAGTGTTAACATAACAATTTCCCGAAATCGGAAGAAATCTCCGCACAACTTTATCTATGCAGTTCTCGGAACTAGTTGCGCAGTCACATCATCCATTGAAATATGTTAGGATGACATCAATTGCACATAAATTGGCATTTCAGGGAATTGAGAGCAAATTTTACCGACAGGTTTTCTTTATTATTACGAGGTATATCAAAATGACCAGTTATCTAGTATACTATGGTATTCACTGATTGTATTTTAGTCCTCTGTAAGGAAACTCAGTTTACTAGACGTATTACTAGGAATTTTCTAATCAGTGTTCGTGAGGTAAGTTTGATCCGGAATAATATCTAGTCCATTATATTTGGATCTAATTTTAATGGCAGAAAAAGGTGTCCTCAGTTTCCTCTCGGTCCTTTCCAAAATGTCCCCTTTTGATTCCCTTGGCCTCATCAGCAGGGGAACATTTTTCTACAATTCCCCTTGTATATATAAGTAAATTATATATAAAACCGAACTTTACAAATATCAACGAATTGTATATTTCTGTCTGTAAATTAGTGATTAGTCCTTTTAGAAGTCAAATGCCTTGTTTTAAGTTTTGAGGCTTACTTTGCAGAAATGAAACACTGTGAATCTATCACCTAGAAACTGAGTTCTTGAGTTTGCAAACTTCAGTGTCTGCAAAATTAGAACTTTTAGCCGCTTTATCATTCAAAGTATAACAGCATCGAATGAAACATGTTTCCACATTATTTTCTCAGAATTTGTATATGACAGATATCACAAGATATATGTATAACAAAATTTTACATAACCGGATATTTCCTTAAACCCCAATTTATTATTTAACAAAATTTGTATACTAAATAATAATATGGATATTGTAAATTTAAATCCATTTATCACATCTTCTTTTGACCAAAAACAGATATTAAACTGAGGGAATTGCATAAAAGCATAAAATAAAATTATTGGTTGTTTTGTAAATAACCGTTGCATAAAACATAAATTTCATTTGTAAGATACACATCAAATAATTGCAAATATTTGCAACAAAAGGATGCAAAAAAAAACTATTTTAAATGGAATTGAGAAATCTACACAGAATGACACTTCAATATAGGCATGCAACCAAAATGCTATTGCAACACATATTTACATATTTCCATACTCAAATGTCATCTATAATTTCATACCACCCATCAACATAAACTGCAACAATAGAAGCAGCAACAGCAAAAGTAGTAGTAGTAGTATCATGATAATACTCAAGTAACGATTCGTGTTGAAGTTGCAATGTAAATAACAACACAGCACAAACACACAGCAGAGAATACAATGCAATGAGCTTTCAATAAATTGAGTTGTACTTTGGTGTTGTTTTTGTTGAAAAGGGATACAAACATTGGATAAATTCTCATATACAAAAGCAAGTGGAGATTGCATATTCATATGTATGTGTTTACATACAGACACAGACCGACAACATTTTATTTCAGTTTACATGCAAAATATTGTCAAAATGCACAAAAAACATCTGGATGCAAAATAACGCAGGACACACTGATTGCATTCGTTCATACTTTAATGATAGTAATGATGGTTGTTGCTCTGTATCTGTATGAAATTCATAAATTTTCCACCCATAAAGAGGGAATATTGTCTTACATGTGCATATGTACGTATGTGTGTATTACTATTGCAAAAAGTCCTTTATCCAATGAATATAAAACAATACACTTCACTGTTCATGTTCATTAATGTTTATTTGTATATGTAGAGGGAGCATTATGTGTATGGGAATGTGTATGTTGATGAACTTTTGCAATCAACAAACGAGTGACGACTATCCTGCTACAAAGGCATACGTATATATGAGATTTTACAGATACAATTGCAGAGATACAACCGAAATGCATTCATGAAGCAATTCAGATTTAAGCAAATAAAAATGGAACTAATGAAATTAAAGGGTTTGCACCGAATAAGATGAATGTTGCTATTAGGGAATTGATCGCTATTGGTTTTAAATTTCATCATAAAGTTTGTAATTTTTTGGGGTTACAGCGAGAAAAGGTATTTCGTGTCGTGTAGATGCGATCAATTTGAAAAGTCGATGATTTGAATTTTATCTTGATCATTAAAACGGACGATCATGTTAGAACTAAATTATGGGAAGCAAAGTAAGGGTGCATGGCTCAGTTAATGTTGTGTTATTATGTAATTATTTTATGTTATTTTCGATTAAGACAAGAATCACATACTGGAGTATACTTCTGAATGATGATATGAATAATATCTCGATCATTCGAACGCCCGATAATGTTAGAACCAAATGATCCTCATATTGATAGGAAGTGAACTAAGGCTGCCCAGCTAAGGCTGCTAACTAACTAACTAACTAACTAACTAACTAACTAACTAACTAACTAACTAACTAACTAACTAACTAACTAACTAACTAACTAACTAATTAACTAACTAACTAATTAATTAACTAACTAACTAACTAACTAACTAACTAACTAACTAACTAACTAACTAACAATTAACTAACTACCTACCTAACTACCTAACTAACTAACTAACTAACTAACTAACTAACTAACTAACTAACTAACTAACTAACTAACTAACTAACTAACTAATTAACTTACAAACTAACTAGCAAATTAAGTAACTAACTATCTAACTAACTAACTAACTAGCTAAATAACTAACTACCTAACTACCTAACTAACTAACTAACTAACTAACTAACTAACTAACTAACTAACTAACTAACTAACTAACTAACTAACTAACTAATTAATTAACTAACTGATTAACTTACAAACTAACTTACAAACTAACTAACAAATTAAGTAACTAATTAACTAACTAACTAATTAATTAACTAACTAATTAACTAACTAACTAACTAACTAACTAACTAACTAACTAACTACTTCTTCTTTTTGAAAGAAGTTTGCGAACCGAAAATTTACGGGTTTCGGAAACCAGTTCGCCGGTTTCCCAGTTAATCACTAAAGATATTCTACTTTTTCCAATAAGTACCACTTCTGTACGCGATTGGCTCCAATGTAGAGTTCTATAGACGACTTTTTATTCCAAAAATTCGAAAAGTCGACTATCTTGTAAGACTAAAGTCAGATTCATTTCCTAATAAAATGGATTTGTTTTTATAATAAAGCACTAACATTGATTTGTACATTGCATCCAATATTTTAGCAATTTGTTTTTGAAAAACTAGTCAATACAGCCGATCCTCTTAAAACTTTGTGGATATGTTTGCGGTTACAGACTATGTATTAATGATGAATTGCACTGTGGTCTTTTGAAGCAATGAGTGGACAATAAAGTCTTTTTTATACCCTACACCACTTTAGTGAGGAGGGTATATTGGGTTTGTGCTTATGTTTGTAACGCGCAATAATATTGGTCATATACCCACCTTAAAGTATACCTATGAATCGATTTAGCTACGTTCGTCCGTCTGTCCATATAAACCTTGTAATCAAACCACAGGTCAAAATTTTGAAGATATTTCAATGAAATTTAGTACATGATCTTCTATTATCCCAGGGACGAAGCCGACTATAGTTTCTTACTTGTTTGGAAGTGGCTTTGTGTGGCGGCTACGGTAAAAAGAGGCCCGATCATTTAGTCAGGGGCTTCAATGCTAGAATAATGGGTATGGGAAATGCTGAAACCGATGTTAGCAGCCTTCGTATATGGCACAATATAACATCATATACAAAATTTCGTTAAATAATTCTTATGATCGCAGGATACTTTTTTTTAAAGGTGAAATAGATAATATTCATAGAATTAATATCGAATATTTTTAGTTAACAATTAAATAGATAGTAAAGAAACAGGTTATTTAGCTTTATACTACAACTTTAGACCTACATAAACCGTCATTATATATTTCCCAATTTTTGCCAACAATTTAAAGATAGACAACAACATTTATACTCTTAAATCACAAATGGTTACTTAAAGTTCATAAAACTCCACACAATGTAGCGCAATGGATGCAATGAGAAATGTATTTTTTTGTGGTAAGAGGGAAATAAAAACAATGTTTGAAGATACGAGCACTTGCTGCGCTTTTGTTCTTGTTGATGGAATTATTTGTTCGCACATTGTCAGAAGATGACTTAAACATTGGAACAACAGCAACTACAACAACAACAACAATATTCGCACATTCAACAGCAGTCATATGCCATTAACTAAAGGCGTTAACAGACCACCCCCAACCTATTTTCCAGAGAACAGAGAAGTACATGCACTTAAATTTAAACAGCAACTACCTGCATTTGCATAGCAACTCACACAAAAACTCTATTATTGTAACACAGTGATGTGAGGCAGTTTGGACATTATGTAAAAAATGCAATTTTTATTTCTCTGTTTCTTCTCTCTTGTCTGATGATGATTCCCTTTATTGTTGTGTCCAGTTGTGGGCATATGTTCTGTCTGTTTTCGATTTGTTTGGTGTTTTCTTATCTTTCTGCTTCCATAACATTTTTACCTTTCATCTTCCTCTCTTCAGCTCGACATTGCTGGTTTTTGTTTGTTGTTACTTCTATGACTTGATTTGTTTTCGAAAACTTGCAAAATAATGTTTGGAACTGAATATATTTGTTCGACCACAACTACAAGTTGAGTATATCTTTTTTCCTCTAAATAGAACAATAGAGTCATAGATCAAGATTTTATGTTGCAGATGCAATTGCAACTGTGCGGGGTATATATTTTGTTTATGATTTTGCCTAGGATTTTTTTCCTACGCGAATCTGTTTTGTCCAATGCACATTCATTGTTTGCTTTCTTTAAAAAGGACAGGGAATTATAACATTGGGGAGTGTTTGTATGTTTGGTTGTTGTAGTTAAATAGCTTCGGGAGTGGGTCGAAATTAAAACATTCATCATAATTGTGTGTGAATTGTATCTAAAATTGAGTTGTCAGTTGCAATGTTATTAATGTATGTTTTGTGTATTGAATTTGTTTTTGAATTATAATGTTTACAATCCGTTTAGGATTACTGAATGCCATGGACTTATGAAATTAGTTTCAACTTAAATAATACTAATGAACGTTACTTTAATAAAAAATCATGTACTTATGTAAGACTTTAATGATCATAGTATATAGCATATAGTCCTAAGAATGGAGTATAGGCTAAGCTTAACATCGGTTAAAATTTTGATGGGGGCTTTTTAGAGGGGCTAGGATCAAATGAGGCCCTATAATTATAAAGTTCATCAGGGTCAGTATAGAATTTCGTTTTGCATCATTTTGTCGAGATACGATTATATTAAACACAATTATGAACTTAAAAGTCCCATGGGACTTATGTGAAATAATGGACCGATGTTAACTATTTTCAATAGACTTCATCCACAGTACCATAAAAGATAATGTGCCAAATTTTATTGAATTTTCTCCAAAATTGCGACTTGTAGTTTGATTAAAATGTTTACAAGCTCTATTCGGAGGTTCAGTTGTATGGGGGCTATGTGAAATAACGGACCGATCTTAACCATTTTCAAAAGGGTTTGTCCCTGGGGCAATAAAATATCATGTATTAAATTTCATAACTCCCATAAAAGGTCCCCTCCCGAAAATCTCTTAAACACTCATGACACACTAAAACATCAAGATATCGACACAAATTTTGGCCATGTATTGATTTTATAAACAGATATGTCACTGAAAAAAAATTTTCCGATTAGTCCCCTTCCGAAATGTTCCCTTCCAGAAATCACTTAAACGTTCATAACGCATTATATAACTACACAAAAATGTTACTGAAAGATTTATTCCCGATCGATCCCCAATTGGTCATAGCTCTCATGCAAAGTCCCGTCCAAAAAATCACTTAATTTTTATAACCACCATCAGAAAAGATAGGGTTATATTGATTTTGTCATTCCGTTTGTAACACATCGAAATATAAGTATTCAGGGTCCTCAATAAATTCTATGACGATCTACCCATGTCTGTCCGTTTGTCTGTCTGTTAAAAACACGATAGAGTCCGAATGGAAAGAGATAGTGGGTTGAAATTTCACATAAATATTTCTTATAGGAAAGGTTTGTTTGGTATTGAAAATACGTAATATCGGTCCACGTTTACGAATAACCACCATACAAGGATTGGTCCATGATTGACCCTACCCCCCATATAAGGTCCCCTTTAGAAAATGACTGCAACGCTCATTAATGCCTTAAAAATATGCCTCCTGAAAATCTCATAAATGCATATAGCCATCTAACTTGTTACATTTCAGTTACTTAAGTATGAAGACCGACAAAGCTAAAAACTGTCAATCGTATGGTACAGACTTTGGGGTAAAGTAGATGGAATTAAATTTGTTGAACTATGGATGGATAATAATTAGGATTAACTAATGTCAAATACTCTTATTAATATGAATAAAAACATTGTACGGACCAAGGAGCAGATGAAAAGATGCGAAAGAAAAACTTTTCAAAAAGTATTCAGGACGCGGCAATAATGGCAACGAGATCACACCCTTAATGCAGTTGAAAAAATAGTATTAAGAATTCCACTTAAAGGAAAGGTATTTTTTTTATGAGGAAATTTTCGCCGATGTTAATTTCTGTTTAATCGCAAAGCTATTTGGAAATGTCTCAGGATTGACTAATAGCGATAATACAATCCCTGTACTGCGTCTTGTCGAGTTCGGTTCAGAGGCGAACCATTCGAAATAGAAAACGGAGCAAGACAAGGCTCCGTCCAAGTAAAATGTTGGAATTATTAAAATTAAAAATATATATTTGTTAATCTATTAAAAACTTTTGAAAATTTTTTTCATAACAAAAATTTATATTTTAATTACACATTTTTGTAAATAACACTTAAATTTACCATATATTTATGTACAACGTTATCTTTATTTTATACATATCTAAAAAAAAAGTTTATTTGATTTACAACTTTAATTTATCCCATAACAATAGTTTTCAGAAAATAACAATTAAAACAAAGATTTATTACACTTTAGTGGAAAATGTATATCAAATGTTTATGTAATGTACAAAATAAATAGAATGTTACAAAAACACAAGAAAAGTAATTACATACATAAATATATTTTATATATTAAATACTTACAACAACAATTTATTGCTATAAAAAACGGCAAAATCAACAATGTTGCTACGAAATTATTGTCATCTAAAATGAAAATTAAATAAAAAGTGTTAACTTTATTAAAGCATCCAGAAAAAATGTTTCAATTCTCATTCGATGATTGATGAATTATAGAGATCTGAATGCAAACAAATACGAATAATCGAATATATGTAGTTCTAGTTCAGTTCTAGTTTAGTTTCAGTCACGGTGTAGTTCCGTCCTAGTTCAGTTGTAGTTCAGTTGTAGTTCAGTTCTAATTTAGTTCTAGTTCAGTTCAAGTTCAGTTCTAGTTCAGTTCTAGTTCTAGTTCAGTTCTAGTTCAGTTCTAGTTCAGTTCTAGTTCAGTTCTAGTTCAGTTCTAGTTCAGTTCTAGTTCAGTTCTAGTTCAGTTCTAGTTCAGTTTTAGTTCAGTTGTAGTTCAGTTCTAGTGCACTATCCCCCTCTATACCCATCAAACAATTAAGGTTTTAATTACTAAATTATCTCAATGTATATAAATGAGTTATTTTAGACGACAATTAAAATTTAGTAAACAATTTTACAATAACAATAAGAAAAGCTTAAATAAATTAAATGAAATAAAACAAAAATCTCCAAGGAGTACAAAAAAAGTATTACTATGAATATTTAACTTAAAAAAACATACGTGCAACATTTTAAAAACATTACCCATGTGTAAATGGGTGTAATCCATACAAGTACTTGAACATCTCTGGAAACAGTTTAATTTATTATGGTCGTGGTTTAAGACGCCATGTTCTCATTCTATGTTGACTTGAAATTTAACTAGAGTTGCTGACATGGCGTGCTTAACACATTGATTTATTGTGCGAAAATTATAATAATGTTTTTGTACTCGTATGCTTGTATTTTTAATTTTTGTTCTTTTTTGTTTTTTAATCAAAAGAAAATGTTTTATTTACCATGCATGCACTCTTCCTCTTTAGAATCTATTCCTGTTTATCATGAAATCTTTTTCAGGTTTTTCTATAGGCCTAATAAAGAAAATGTTCATTTTGTTAGTATAACACCATGTTGCTCGGCGTCATACTTGAGTTTTATAAAGTTATGGTTGAGTTTTGAAAAGGGTCTATAGAAAATTAAGAAAATAAAGATGCACTGCCGTTCCCAAACCGATTCACGATTTCTTAGATATTTTTCGAAATAGACGATTTTTCTTCTTATTGTTAGTTGAAGGAGATTTTCTTGTTATTTTATTTTCAAAGCAAAAATATACATTTTCCCTTAATTTTTAAACATGAATTATAAAATGGCGCCCTAAATAATGTCCCCTAAAGTATTTCAGCCATAATTGAGAAAATGCAATTATATGAAAATATAAAAAAATATCTATTAGGGTGGCTCAAATAATTTGGTGAATTAAAAATATATGAAGAATGTCTAGTAAAACAAAATTATAAAATGCTTCCTTGGGCTTTACTGAAATTATTTAAAGTCTTTAAAAAATTACCTTCAGTTGAAAATATTTGCACAATTTTTTAGTTTTACCCTAATGTAAATTTAACAAACATGGATTAACTCAATTAATGGTAGTTGTCATTGTTGTGTTTAAATGTGCATGTCTAGATCACTCCCTTTTCTATAAATTGAGGTTTCTATTTGTTTGTAAAAAAAAGTGGTTGAAATAAATAGGGTATTTTTCAAAAATATGTTATTAACAATAGGAGTAATTTATTTTACGTTTTGTCAACATATTCCTGTCATGTACCGTTATTTTTTATGAAAATTTGAAAAAAATATAATTTATGTCTAGTTTCATATTTAAAATGTTCATCTAAGTATACTATGACTCATGAAACTGGGGATTCTAATAAGTCTAAAATGGTACTCATCTGATTCAGAAAATCACTTATAGTTAAATAAATAAAAATATTAATCGTTTATTTTATGTTTTTTACGCACATTTCCAATACAAAATTCCCTACAATAAACCAAGCCCGGAAATCCTTCTGATGCTGACATTAATATCGATATACATATGTATGTTAATACACTGTCATATACATATGTATGTCCTTCATTTGCAACATTTATGGTTCAAAGTGAACATAGGGCATTGACAAGCTCTCGCTACTAACTTTAATCTTGGACAATATATTTAGACTGTTTCTAGTTCTCTTTTAATACAGCGTAACCAAATGTATCCTTTACGCTGCCAACTGCTGTTCCAGTCTAAGTCAGATATAGCTATATCATTATGTGGGCGCCGTAATGTGGCCAAATCAGGACTATTCCATCTTACGCATTTATACTTCGATGGGACTAGTATTTGTTCGAAGTAGTGGTACCTCATTATACCCTACACCACCATGGTGTGGAGAGTATTATACGTTTGTGCTGATGTTTGTAACACACAAAAATATTGGTCCAATGCCCAACTTAAAGTATACCAATCGATTCAGAATCATTTTGCTGGCTGGTTGTCCATGTAAATCTTGTACGCAAGGTACAGGCCGCAATTTTCAAGATAATTTGATGAAATTTGTTCCAAGCATGTTTTTGGCCCAGAGACGAAGTCTATTGAAATGGTTGAAATCGGTCCATTATTTCACCTAGCCCCCATACAACCGTACCTCCCGGTTTAGGCTTTTTATGCCATAATTACGCCAAATATACTACTATTATCTCTCTAAAAATTGACACAAATATGTTTTATATAAGTTAAAATAACACTGCAGATTTTCATAATGATCGGCCCTTATTTGACCCATACAAACCCTCCTTCAATAAATGTCTTAAACGTCTAAAATTTACTTATAACCATTTGTATCGCAATGAAACTTAACAAAACTAACTGTTATTCGTCTGATCTTATGGATAATGAATGTGGAAAGATTTAACGTGAGCACCTGCCTTGACGGCCTTATCCCAAGGTGGTCTTTTTCATCCACTAGGTAGACTAAAGACGGTCTACCATTCGCCCCTGAATTCCTCAATGAAGAACTCAGGTAGCAATTTTTGTACATGGATGTCCGGTCCATGTACAGGCACTTTGTTGAAGTACTCGACCTATCTAATCTCTTGCCATAGCAGCCCCGTTGCGGAATGACAGGCCACATACTGGTCCAAAGTCAATAGAGGGGGCGACGAGTCTCAACATCAGGTGAAATCAATCTTCCGACAATGCGGAAGTGACCACCTTTATGATGTCATGAAGGAATTGCATTATTCAAAATGCAATCTCAATCATCTAATGACCCAATCCAGTGCATTCCTTAACCACTTAAAGACCGCGCAACCACACAAATGAGATGGCTCTGTTGTTTTGGAAACAGCACCTAGAGACATATTTCGTAATCCGAAATAGCCAATAAATGGATCAGGATCCCTCTTTTATGAACCGATCAATTGCTCTGACAAATAGTCGCGCAGCATGTATCAATATATCCTGTTGAGATGGCAACAGCACCGAAGAACTTCCCCGAAGCGTAAAAAGGTATACTAAATCAGTACTAATCTCCAATGGAGACTTTCCCGATTTTTCACCAATTTTCGTATCAGTTCCATTCCCATGATCATAAAGATCGATCTACGGGATGACAGGCAATTGACGATTCCCCAGCATATACTGGCTTCCCACTACACAAACGGTAAGAGATACCGATCGGGTTTAGGAATCCAGCATATGCTGCTTTGTGCACAGACCTGTTCGAAGATAGAATTCTCCAACCCATTAGGTATAGGATATATCAGTCCTTAAACCTACATTCTCTCCCCGCGATTTTGGGTATTAAACCACAGCCACTACGTGTATCCCGAAGGAACCTGACCAGCCAGTCCTGTGGCCACGCGTAGTTTCAGATTATATGGTGCTCTGGTTAGACCTCATGCCAAAACATTCCGAGGCGAAGCCAAGGATACATTTGACATCACCAGTATATATAAGCTTTACAGGGATGCTGAAATTACAGTTCGTTTTAACGCAATGGAAAGCCTTCTCTTTTAGGACTCACGAGCGTGTGCAACAAGGATGCATCCTATTGTCCACCATTTTCTTACTCTCCTAGTTTCTGCTTTAGAATCAGAAAACAATCATGTTCCTTATTATATTCGCTTGAGCGTAAACGATTTCATTGGCGCCATTGACGCAGATAACATCTGTTTAGTTGTATACAGTTTCGTACATATAAATAACAAAGCTGGAACGCCTGAAGGAAAATCTGCTAATGTTGGTCTGAAGATGAACATTAGAAAGTCCAACAAATGTAAACTCGCTTACTATAGCCGAACAGGTCATAAAAGACTTCGGCAGCTTTCAGTACTTCAGCAGGAGGATAACGAAAAACGATTGTTCGAAGACAGATACCCTAGGTCGCATCAACAAGACTTCTTGTTGTATTTAGTTTTTATATACAAAAACTTAGCTGCTAATACATAGCAACAACAACATATGTTGAGTGCCAATTTGGGACCATAACTCTCCGATATCATATCATTATTGGCATTCACTATCCAACACTGACAACCGTGTTATTCGATTAATAGAAAGAAGGGAATGTAACGAGTTCGCTACCGACTCATTCGTGATTTTGCAGGGTTTAGAAACCCTTTAAATATATTTTAAAACTTTTTCGAAATAATCCGTTACAAAGACATCTTTAAATGGCACAATTTGAATAGCAATTTAAATAAAAATCAAATAATAATAAAAAATACACACTGAACCACATTAAATTGGTATTGATTTACACGAAGCAACAGTCAGTCAATAAGTGACAAAACAACAAGTGACACATGTCTTGGGTTTCTATGAGTTGCCATAAAGAAAAAAAAACAACAAACCAAAAAGAAAAGGATACCAAAGGTGGCGCCAAATACCAGAGAAACAAAGCTCTAAAAGAACAAACCAATAATAACATGTTAAGGTGACACATGGCCAGACAAAAGACACTAAAACAAGTGAAAAAAACCATCACATTGACTTTAACATTAAAAGTAATTTTTCACTTTTTTCGAAGGAAAAAAAGTTTAAGAAGACCTACTTAACATGAAAAATGATATATTCCCGTGAACTTCAAGTTTTATATATGTAGATATATGTATGTATGTGTGAATACATATGTGTTGAATCTGAAATTCTAAAGGTGTCATATTCTAGAAGGGGAGATTTTTGTTTTTTCATTCTGTTGTTTTCTAAGTATAATTTGTATTACTACTTACTTATAAATTTGAACTCAAATTGAGCAGAAAACCTGAGGGCGCCAGTCAGGAGTGTGTGGTTTTGATAAAATTACGATTAACACTGTTGATTTTACTTAACACCCTACGATTGCTTCTGGTCTCTAGACAAAATTATGTACAAATTTAATACATGTATTATAGTATTACGAAATTTTTATATTATCGCTACATAATAGGTCATATTTAGTTTAGATTTAAAATTCTATTAAAAATTATCTACCAAAATGCATCTGTTTTCATTGCTATCAGTATCCTATACTTTCCTTCCATGAAGGATCACCTTCCCAGTGCTGTCATAAATCGATAATATTCAAAACTATATCTCCGACACAAATCCTTCTTCCGATTCGGGTTTAACCCTTTAAAGACCTTTTTGGTTTAGTCAATTTAAGTTTTTGTGCGATCTGTGTTAGGATAAGAAAATTCATTTCCTAGGTAACTTCAAAGTCGTATGTATCCTTTTGCAAATAAAGTTTTAAAGATCGCTTGACAGATTTGCCCTAGTTGTCACATAAATATGGTCGTTTAAGGGTTAACTAACTTTACCATCTTATTGACTTTAATCATTTTCATGTTTCGTTGTTTGTGTTTTATTATCTATAAGAAGAAAATATATGAATATATAATCGGCCATGGGCGACTATATAATACCCTACACCAGTGAGTATGTTAAAAATGTAGATTATTTGTAAAATAATAAAGCATTTAGTTTTTTAACCTTAATTCCGGAGTATTTCTATTTATTTTTGACATAAAAGATATTTTATACAACAGGTCTGATACAGGGGTATGGGTATATATGGGTCCATCCTTATAAACTTAAATGAATTTACGTCTTCATCAAAATTTTTTATGTAGAATTTAATCGTGTTATTAGGGTTTGAAAGTGAATTTTGATCGGGCTTTAGAGGCTAGGGTCCAAAGCCCGATCATTACCAAAATCGGCAGTGTTATTTAGACTTTAAGAAAACTAAGTATTTCCGATTTTTGTTGTCATACTAAAACATAAAACATAATTATGAGCCCAAAACCCCTATTCGGGGGTACAGTTGTATGGGGACTAGGCGAAATAATGCACCAATTTCAGCAATTTTGATCCAAAGAGTATGTGCCAAATTTCTTCAAATTGATATGCAGCATGCGATCAAGCTTTACATGGACACACAGTCGGACGAATAGGCGGACATAATTAAATCGACCCAGAAAGTGATTCCCAGCCGATTAGTATACTTTAAGGTAGAACCAATATTGTTGGATGTTACAAACAACAGCACAAACGCATAATACCCTCCCCATTATAGTGGTGTAGAGTATAAAAGGTATAAAATATTTCTTTGATATAAAAATAAGAAGTATTTTGACACTTGTTCCTAGAATGTTCATACAACAAAGAATAACGGTGATTGCTTATTGTACGGGTATTTAACCTGTTGCCGTTGTTGTAGTAAGTTCTTAAATAAAAATTATGGAAATCAGACCATCAAACGAAGGTCATGTGTATTTGAAACCAATCATATAGACCACCGCAATATATTCACAATATACGTACACATGTATTTGTATAAAAACACATGTTACCACAATTGGCGCCAATATTTATTTGAGATGGAGCACAAGAAGCAATAAATATATGAGAACTTCCGTTATAAATTAATTTTGGAGAGATTTTTTTTAAATTCAAAATAAAAAGGTAATTAAGTTAACTTATCCATAGAATACTGTTATAGACAGCAAACTATCTGTCAAGGTTTGTTTGCTAAAGAGAACCATACCGAAGCTATTATAGGCGATGAGAACTCATCGATCTTTGCTGATTAGATATACATTTTTCTTTGGGATTTTGGTTTAGAAAACATAGTGATCCTGACCATGCTATATAATATCCTTTATTTTCCAATTGGACCCACTGATTCACAATTAGTTAATACTTTAACTAGTGATAACTTTGTAAAGACTTGTACATAGACAACTATTTTAAACGATCTGCATTACTTTGAGGTATTCTACGAATGGCTTTTTCATTGCGTGCGTAGCACTGAAATATATTAAAATATTTGGAATCCAACAAAGCATTAATATTCTCGGTCTTTATTAAATTCCGAAATTCATTATACCCTACACCACTAGAAACCACTCTCTACATCATTTAATAAAAGTTAAGTGGCAACTGTCTTAAAAAAGAAACACTTAAGTGACGACCTTCCATACCCTCGTTTACGAAGAATACATTTGTGACGAACGACTAATCAGAGCCTGCCAGGCGATTAGACATTAGTGCAATAACTCTTTATCGAACTAATAAAGATGCCCAGCATTGACGGCCTTATTCTACGCACCCCTAAATCCCTCAATGAAGAACTCAGGTGGACAATTTTTGTACATGGCTGGTCCGTTCCATGTACAAAAACATATTAGCCCCGTTGAGGAATGATATGTAGCATAGGCTCGAACCCAATGCACACTTCGACAGAAAAGGCAATCACTGGTCTAAAGACAATAGAAAGGAAGACTTACCCCAACATCAGGTTAAATCAATCTTTTGGATATAGCGTCCCCATCATCTATTGACCCATTCCAGTGCATTCTTTAACCTCTTAAAGAACGCGTAACCACACTAGTGAGATGGTCCTAGAGGCAAAGTTTGTAGTCTGAAATACCCAACAAAAATGGATCAGTATTCATTCCTCTTAAACTGTTCAATTTGACGAAAGATGTAGGAATTACAATTATTCGCGTAGCATGAATCAATATATCCTGTTGTGATGGTAACGAGAAACTTTCCCAAAACTTTAAAAGGCTTACTAAATCATTACTAATCCCTAATATATGGAGAATTTTCCGATCTTTCACTAATTTTTGTATTAGTTCCATTCCCTTGATCATAAAGATCACTCTACGGGTTGACAGGCTACCATTGAATACTAATCACACAATTCCCCAGTATATACCGGTGTCCCACTACACGACTGGTAAGAAATACCGATCGGGTTCAGGAATCCAGAATATGCTGTTTTGTACACCGACCAACCCTTTAAGTATATCAGTTCTTAAACCAACATTGCACATGATTTTTGCATGCTTCATCCAGAAACTGCGGGCAACTGACCATCTGTTTTACCAGATTTTTGGTGCTCTGGTTAGACCCCAAACCAAATCATTCTAAAGCGAAGCCGAGAATACATTTGACATTATAGTCCAAGCACACTAGAGGTATTGGTAGCACCTCTTTACCCGCGGATTGCAATAACACCAAGATGGGATCTAACATCAAGGAAACATTCTCTAGATTACTGGGGGTAATTGAAATGACGATTGTCCCCAAGGATGCATTTGACATTATAGTCCCGGCACACTAGAGGTATTGGTAAAACCTCTTTACCCCCCGATTGCAATAAAACCAAGATCGGAACTAACATCACGAAACATTCTTTAGATTACTAGGGGACATTGAAGTGACGATTGTCCCCACACTTGCTTACATAAGGCACACCATAGTGGTGAATACCTTCATTCTCCATAAGATGGGATCTAACATCAAGGAAACATTATCTAGATTACTAGTGGACATTGAAATGACAATTGTCTACACACTTGCTTACATTGGGGTCACCGAAGTAGTGTATATCTTTATTCACCATAATTAGAGACAATCAGGTGATTAAAAGTAAGTGGGGTGGCACGTTTACATTCGTCACTTTCCCATTGTAGTACCACAATCATTTAATTCAATTTTGCCTTCGACAGTTTATAGTCCCAGCAAACTAGAGGTATTGGTAGCACCTATTTATCCCCGAATTGCATTACACTAGGGGACATTGAAATGACGATTGTCTCCACACTCGGTAACATAAGGGACACCAAAGTGGTGAATATCTTCATTCTTGGAGACAATCAGGTTATTAGAAGTGAGTGGAAATGATCGATATATTAAATATTTGTCGAACATTTAGGACGTTTGCTTTCTTCACCTTCCCATTGAAGTACCACAATAATTATTTAGATCAATTTCTATATTTTGGAAAACAACAATAACATTTTGTGGGCAAAATGTTTATAATAAAATATTTGTCTACTTTTCATCTTAACGTCATTCATTCATTCTTTTGATTAATTAAATTTTTTCATCATAAACATGCCCTGGTCTTTTTCCTTACACCAAATTAAGCATCCATAATAATTTCTCATTATAGAAAAAATTTTTTTATATCCTTGTCTCTTTTTAGAATCCTGTATCTCTTTTGAAACTTAATTTTATTTGTTTAATAATTTTGTTAAAACTTCTGAAAAAAATTCAAAAATTCTATGGAATTTTTTTCTTTATTTATTTAATGAACACAAAAAAATGTTTGTTTCCATTCTTTTTAATCCACTTTAATGAATTAAAAGCGTGTTTTTTTTCTAGTTACTTATTTCTGGCTATTTCGTTTGTCTCATCTACCGGCTCATTTAGAAGCTGACACTCATCCATCATTGTGTTGAAATTTAAGATACCAAATTAGATTTTCTTTATTTTATTTTCTGTGTGTGTATGTGTGTTTTTGTGAAATATTTTTATAATTTTTATAGAAAAAATCTCCCTTTTAAAATTTAGCTTTTTATATAATTTTTGTGTTTTATGCTTTGATACCTGTAGTCGTCCCTGAGCTTTTATCCTTCATTTGTATTTTAAAATTGTTTTAACACTCATCCTACACTTAGTAGTGTCGCAGCTATCCTTGTGTCTTTTTGAAGATAATTTTGTTTACTTTTAAATATTTTTTTTGTGTTAATTCGTTTTCTGTTTGACAAAATGACTTTGTCCACAATTGATAATTTGATATTCACTCATTTTGCTTGTTTAGGGGGAGAGAGTCCTTTTTCATTTCAACTTTTTAATGATAATAAATTCAATATTTGATTATTTGTAGAACAAAAGGAAACTGTTTTTTTTAGAAAAAGTGGTTGATTTGTTATATGTTTAAAGTTTTAAAGGTAGATTTTCGTTTACAATTACCCATTTAAAGATCCCGAATAGAAACCGATTTACTGTTGCATAATAATAATAATTCAATAAGTGGCTTTTCATATCATTGTACTGATATGTAAGACGTACTTGAATCTAAATCTAGTAAATATTAATTCTGATGAGTCCTGGCATATTAGATATTGAAAAAGTCCGATAATGATGTTTTAATGACTGGAAGAACTAACCGAATCAAGTATAAAATGATATTTCTTAAATGTCGGATGTCTAAGTCCTCCGGGGGCACGTTACCTTGGTGAGATTGCGAACAACAGAGCACCAGACCAGTTACCCGCAGGACTTGTGTTGGATGGTCAGTTGGTTGAGGTTTCTTCGGCATTCAAGTAGTGGCTTTATTTAATACCCCAAATCGGGGAGAATGTTGGTTTAAAAACTGATATATTCAATACCTAATGGGGTGGATAATTCTCTCTTCGAATAGGTCTGTGTACACAGCAGCATATACTGGATTCATGAACCCGTTCGGTATTTCTTACCGTTAGTGTGGTGGGACGCCTGCATATACTAAAGAATTGTTAGGTTAGCATTCAATGGTTGCCTGTCATGCCGTAGAGTTCTCTTTATAATCACGTTATAATCTCCATATAATGGATATTAGTACTGATTTAGTATGAGTTTTTACGCTTCCGGAAAATTTCTGGGTGCTGTTTTAATTTCTACATGATATAATGATTAATTCTACGCGACAAATTGCCGGCGCAATTATTGGGTTTAGTTGCCTTGGGAAATTCCTACATCCTTTGTCACATTAATCAATTCATAACAGTGGATCATTATCCATTTTGTTGGGTATTTCGGACTACCAAATATGTCTCTAGTTGCGGTTGCCGAAGCAACAGTGTCTCTTTATAATCACTTTATAATCTCCATATAATGGATATTAGTACTGATTTAGTATGAGTTTTTACGCTTCCGGAAAATTTCTGGGTGCTGTTTTAATCTCTACATGATATAATGATTAATCCTACGCGACAAATTGCCGGCGCAATTATTGGGTTTAGTTGCCTTGGGAAATTCCTACATCCTTTGTCACATTAATCAATTCATAACAGTGGATCATTATCCATTTTGTTGGGTATTTCGGACTACCAAATATGTCTCTAGTTGCGGTTGCCGAAGCAACAGTGTCATCTAAGTTCTTTGGTTGCACTTGCTTAAAGAGGTTAAATAATGCACTGAAATGGGTCAATCTTTCATTTAATATAAGGGTGGTCACCTTTCGGTATATGTATCCGGAAAATTGATTTTACCTGATATTGCGGTTAGATAGCTCGAGTACTTCAGCAAAGTGCTTGTACATGGACCGGCTTATCCATATATAAAAATTTCTACCTGAGTTCTTCATTGAAGGATTAAGGGGAGCGTGGTATACCGTTATCAAATCTACCCAGTGGATGAAAAAGACCACCATGAATAAGGCACTCGACATTCGTGTCGGATGTGTTCAGATTCAGAAAGTGTTTAATTTTAAGCATGAATTTAAGCATTTCGAAAGTTAAGCAACGGGACAGCAATTAGATAACTAAAGTATTAGAGTCAAAGTGCTTGCACATTGACCAGTCACAAAGGGATCACAACATGGACCCAAGTGTGCCCCTAATGCGAACAGCAAGGGGCAGCCTGCTAACCTAACCTTGACCAGAAGAAAAATGGGTAAGTCATCCCTAGTTCATCCTTTGTTTAAAAAGGACCACCATAAAGCACCATAAAATAGATCTTTTTGCAGGTGTTCACTTAAATGGCTCGACTTCTGTTCGTCAGTGTGTCGTCGTATTATGAAGTACGCAATTTCTAAAATTCGGGTACTGTGTTATATGGGTTATATCAAAGGTCAGACAAATTATTCCAAAAAGTCGAAAACTGTTTGGCCAAAGTAAGTAAGCCATGCAATTTACTAAGCATAGCAACTAACATGATGGACTTGAGTTCTAGAAGAAGAAAAAACATAATAATAAATTGGATATACTTCTAAAACTTAACATATATCGCCTTCCATGATCACACGAACTTTCGGTCTAAGTGTTTTTAAATGTTTCTCTATTTGACTAGAACTAGACATTTTTAACACCGATTAAAAAGATTTGCAATATGATCTAAAAATCTTAAATGTGATACAATTCTTGCTTGCAATGATATATTCATTTACTGCTGAATTTGAATCAGATATAGGAACAGTATTAAATCATATTCCAGCAATGTATTCAAAAGTAAATACTTTCTACAAAATAATGTTTTCAAGCAACACTACAAAACCATTAAGATATTCCTCCTAGTTTGAGTTCCTTTAAAATAACTTCCGCATAAATACCCCCGTTAACTCATTGCTCTTCAACTTCATCATCATACCCCACTGATACCTGATCTTTACAAAACAAATAAATGAAATCCAAACTATTTGACTAACAAGCTCATTACAATTAAACAAAACAAAACTAAATGTAAAAGACACCCAAATAATCACTGCTGCCGCTGCTAAAGCAACTAAATGTTAAGAAGGATAATATTAAGAAACTAAGGCAGGATAATGTAAACACAAAACAAATCTTAAGTTTCATTGTTAGTAGTGATAGGGGAGTAGCAATATTTTTTAGTTATACACAAAAATTTTAGCACTAAGAAAGACAAAACCTTTATTTACTCTTACAATTCAGTTGTTGGCCTATTTTTTTGCGAGATTAGAAAGATTTATACGGTTGGATTGTTAGTTTGAGTGTGTGAAATTTAATGGATGTATCTATGAGTCATGAGAATTACATACATAACAGAAGTCGAATAAAGAATACAAATGATGACAATGCTTTATTATTTAAAGGACTTAGTTTGTTCTAAATATATTTTGATGTATGAATATATGTGTAAATAAACGGTACACATGGGCAAAAAATTTAACCAAATATTATGAGGACTAGAGTAGTTCACAAGCTAGCCCGTTGGATAGTCAATAGTCAAGTCAAAACGCTAGTCAATTGTTGAGTCTCTAGACTACTTTATAGACTAGTTAATAAATTCCAAAGTCCAATGACTATTCCGTAGACTTGAACTAGAGTAGTTAACAGACTAGTATATAGACTTGTGTATAGTAAAGTCCATAGTAGAGTAGTAAATACTCGAGTCTACAGTTTGTAGAATACATAGTAGAGTCCAAGGTCCAAAGACTAGTTAATAGACTTAACAATAGACTAGACTTGTTAATTGATTAGAATAGTCGGTAGACTATATAAATCAATAGGTTAAACTAATCAATACACCAGATTAGTCAATAGACTAAACTATTGCTAAGGCAAGTCCATAGATTTGTACGGTTGATTTGCTAGTCATTGAATTAGTCAATATACTAGTCGATATAGATATAGTTAATAGACTAGTCCCTCAATAGTCAATGGACTAGTTTATTGAATTGTCAATAAACTGGACTGACTAGACAATAGACTATAAAAGTCAATATATTGACTATATACCAGATTAGTCAATGTCTAGTTGTCTAGTCTACATATATGCGAACCCCGACAAGAAAAAATCAATCACTGGTCTAAAGTCAATAGAAGGGGGTGACAATTCCCAACATCAGGTGAAATCAATCTTCCGACAAAGCGGAAGGTGACCACCCTTATGATGTCATGAAAGATTGCAAATGCAATCCCCATCATCTAATGAATCATTATAGTGCATTCCTTAACCTCTTTAAGCCCGCGCAACCACACTACTGAGATGGCATTGCTTGATTTGGCAACAGCACCTAGAGACATATTTGGTAGTCCGAAATACCCAACAAAATGGATCAGGATCCCTCTTTTATGAACCGATCAATGTAACAAAGGAAATAGGAATTTCCAAATTGATTGGAATTAATTCAATAATTGCCCCGACAAATATTCGCGCAGCATGTATCAATATTTCCTGTTGAGATGGCAACACCACCGAAGAACTTCCCCGAAGCGTATAAAGGCATACTAAATCAGTACTAATCTCCAATATATGGAGACTTTCCCGATCTTTCACCAATTTTCGCATCAGTTCCATTCTCATGATCATAAAGATCGCTCCACGGGATGACAGACAACCATTGAATAATGGCCTGACAATTCCCCAGCATATACCGGCGTCCCACTACACGAACGTTAAGAGATACTGATCGGGTTTAGGAGTCCAGCATATGCTGCTTTGTACACAGGCCTGTTCAAAGAGAGAATTATCCAACCCATTAGGTATAGGATTTATCAGTCCTTAAACCAACATTCTCTCCCCGCGATTATGGGTATTAAACCACAGCCACTACGTGGATCCCGAAGGAACCTCAACCAACTGACCAGCCAGGACATAGTCCTGCGTGCAACTGACCACCCGTAGTGCCAGTTAATATGGTACTCTGATTAGACCTCATGCTAAAGGTATTGGAGCACCTCTTTACCCCGGGATTGCAATACACCATAATGGACATTTCATCATGGAAACATGCCCCGGGGGAATCAATAAGCTAGACAGTAAACTAGTCTAAATATGGACTAGTGTATAGACGAGTCCATAGTCTAATCAGTAGACTAGTCATACACCAATCAACTTACTAGTCCATGGTTGTTCTGTAGTTTACATTTCATTAGCTTTCTACAAATGGCAATATTCTTACTTCCCAAGAATACCGACTATCTCGTAAACAATACAAGTGTTTGCCTCCAAATTATTTATAAGAAATATTTAAACAATACCAGAGTCATTCAAATGTAATTCATACAAAATACTCTGCTGTAATTAAATAAGGAATAAGAAAATACTCAGCCGTATTTTTTGTGTATTTTTGTGTTTGTTTTTCACTAATCTAGTGTTGAATAGCAATACATTTAGATTCTTGACTGTATGTGTTCACAAACCAACTTGTCACACAGATATAAATCAAATAGACAATACACACTTAAGCCAAAAGAAAACAATGCAAAAAAGAAATCTATAACACAATGAACTGATAGACAGTCATATATACATACATATACATATAAAGAAACACATACGCAAAATACATACTAGCACTCAAAGATTTCAAGGATTTGCAAAAAAAATCTGCAGAAAAAGTAAAACTCTATTGAATAGCAAAAGATTCTAGATACAACAGGCAAACAACGATGATTTTACGCTTCGTCGCCATTAGAAGACGTCAACGAAATTAATGCTTTTGTGTATGTGTGTGTTTGAGTAATGGAATCTAGTGGCCATAGATAACAAAAAAACATGTCCTGTTCGTACAAGATGCGTACAAGATGTTATTTAATCCTTATTGTTATATTTTGACTGACTACTATTTATTACTGAAACAAACATACAGATACTCATTATTAGCGTAAAATTGCAAAAGGATAATGGTTACACATATGAATACATGTATGAACAGTATTTAAATTGTTTGAGAGACACAGTGGTTTTCGTTGCTAATTACTTGGAAGAAAAATTGTTTATCTTTTTTGTTAGGAAATATATGGATTGGTTTCGATATTATCAATTAAATGGGTACATCGTGATACACCTTAGGGTGAAATTTTAACGCTTTTAATTAATATATATAAATAAAATATAAACATATCCAGTATAGGACTCTTACTGAGAATGGGCTTAAACCTGGCCTTTTAAGGGGCATGTATCCAAATATGTATGTTCTCTAACATGACCATAGCTACAATCCTGGAAAAGGCAGTTGTAACAGTAACATTAGTCCGCCGAGACATTCCAAGGAAAGGCTTTATTTGACTTGAGGTCGCATCAAAGCACCACGGAAACCAACAGCACTCAGGGAAGATTTTCGGCTTTTGTTTTGTCCCGGTTATGGTAAATGTCCTTTCAGGGTGTTGACTTAACCTAAAATCGATGAAAGGAAATATTGGTTCATGTCTCTTCACTCTTCTTAAGGCTACTCTGGAACAATCGTCAATAAGAGATTTAACATACTTGCTATACAGGGAACGTAATTTGAAAAAGTTAACCTCACTGCAAACTATTAGACACAACTTCCCCGGTGCCTGTTTCCTTGATGAGTGACTCACATCTTGCAATGACGGAGTAAAGACGTGCTACCAGTACCTCTAGTCTGCAGAAACTATAAACTGGTGATGTCAAATGTATCCTCGGTCTTTCCTTGCAATGATTTGACATGGAATCGAACCAAAGCTCCTGATAATCTGGTACTAAGCCGTCATGACCTTTTCCTTCGGGATCCACGTAATATCTGTGGTTTAAACTCAAATTCGCTGGAAAGGGCTGCTTGGTTAAAATATCGTGAGTTGTATCTGTTTGGATGTCGAAAGGAAAAATAGAGTAATGGTTGAAGTGTCAGTGGAGTTAGTTGAGACATTGTGGAGTTGTAATCTTTAATTTATCGACGATTTTCCTTAATGGTTGAGTGTGTTGGAGTTTACTCTAAACATGTATTACAGTAGGTTCTTTTTTAATATATTTCCACATACGTTAATTGCCACCGGCGTGCAAGAAACACAATGGGGTGATAGGAAGTCGCATAGAGAATCACACTGTGGTCGAAAAAGACTACCGGCAAGTGTTCACGTAAAGCACTCGACATTTATTTCTTCAACAGAACTAATTCTGAATTCAAAATATGAGATAAGAGAATCCTATATGACTGCGATCAATGGAACGATTATCATATGGCTGTCTACAAATTGTAGATAACATTGATCGAACAGTAAAAAGGTAGAATACATTTTTACTACTGTCAGTTTTTCCTCGAAATTAGATCCATATATCATGGCTGCGATGTTTAGCAAGAAATTTAATACCTCAAAAACACTAATTTGAAAATTTCAAAAAATCTATGTAAAGAAAATTCAATTTGAGAACATGGATAACAGTTTCCATATTGAATAACGTACATCAAGCTCCAATGTAGGTCCATTTTTATGGATATTTCCTTAAAAAGGATACAAAAAACCTCAAGGAATAACAAAAACTGTGGACGTCGACTTGGATACTTCTTCAAACTGTAAATGTCGATAAACTTGATTGAAGAAACTTGATTTACAGGTATTCTGATTATTTTAAAATCAACACAAACCACTGTGTCTACATTCCACCTTATCCAGGAATGCGTAGTTTTGTTCTATTAAAAACTTTATAATTGCGTTGCTACTCTTTACAACAATTCACTGCAAGAAGTTGCAAAAAGGTTGCCATTATTTGTTGTAGTTGTTTTTATGTGTATATTTCTTTTTTCCTACAAGTACTTGTAGTTTGTCAGTGTAATTGCTTGTTGTGTCATTCTTAATTTTGAAGTATTATTTTTTTAAGGATTTATGGTTGCCGGTAGTTTATAATGTTAGTTTTCTTTTGATTTTGATTCCTTTTTCTCATTTCTAAGATTAAATACAACATATTGCGTAATATTTTCTATAATAGTTTTCCATCTTACTTTTGTTTCATTTGGTTTTTATACAATTTTAAAGAAAACATTCCCATAGAGATTTTGTAACTAGTTCAATAAATCTTTAAGTAGTTTTGTATATTCTACATACATACTTACTTACATACATATTCATATGTATATGAGTGTAAGTAAAGAAAAAGGTGAAAAATGTCAATTAAAACTATGCCGAGATAAAGAACAAGGCATTTTACTATTATAATGGCAGTATTTGCAAGTACAATACATATGTATGTAGTTGTGGCAAGGAGATTAATATCACAAATGTTCAAACACCCAAAACACAGCAGGTGATTGTAGTAAGAAGTTTATTTATAAGAAATAGAAAGAACAAGAAGTTTGTTAATTAACTGGATACATATGTAGTTATTATACACGTATATTATAATTCGCTTCATTTATTTTATTAGAAGAGTTGTAAATATACAAAAGAGGAACTGATGCATATTCCTTAAGCGTATCGATGCAATATATATTACGTTTTAAAATTCTATACATATTATAAAGTGCTTTAAATTTCGAAGGATTTTTTGTTCAATCACTGAATAGTTAATACTAGGTTCTTCGTGAAAAGCATAGCTTATGTGGTCGTTTACTTCATGATTGATGTTCTATGTGAATACTCGAAATAAAAGGAATTTAGATCAAATGCTCCTATGAAATTGTCGAATTCGAAAAATTTAAGACATAACAAGAACAATGTTCTAATAGGATTATGAACCAGAAAAGTGTCAATATTTTGATACAAAGAAGACTAGACTATACACTAGACTATAGACTAGACTAAAGACTAGACTATAGACCAGACCATAGACTAGACTATAGACTATAGGCTAGACTATAGACTAGACTATAGACTAAACTATAGGCTAGACTATAGACTAGACTATAGACTAGACTATAGACTAGACTATAGACTAGACTATAGACTAGACTATAGACTAGACTATAGACTAGACTATAGACTAGACTATAGACTAGACTATAGACTAGACTATAGACTAGACTATAGACTAGACTATAGACTCTTTTGCTCTTTTCAAGCACCTTTGATATTGTCTATCAGTTTAATTTCTGTTTGCGATTTCAAGCAACAAGAAAGAAGGAATCCTTGTATCAAACCGGAGAGAACACTGCTGTAAAATTTTAAATCTGAATTCATATTGTCTTGTGTCTTAACTTTTTCTGTTATCATGATATCAGCTAATTTCGTGATAAGTTGAGTTCAACTATTCTTTAACATGGTAAAGGGAATATGCAAAGTTTTTAATCCGAAGATTCTTTGCGCTAAGTATTACAGAAATTTATATTTTTTGTATTTTATTATTTAGAAAATTTCCGTTTGAAGTCGCAACAAAGTCCTGCGACTTAATTCAGGAGCAAGAAAACTCAGGAACTTAAAACTGCAAATGTCCATCATATCCAATTTTTACTTAAGCAAATATGGAATCTGTTTTGAAGTGCAGGAACGAACATATGTGTACAATATCGTATATTGTACTAATACTTCGTTGTTTAGCACCACGAAATTGTTTTGTAATATATATGAAATTGTTTCGTAATATAAACGAAATATTTTAGTATAATGCAAAGTAATTATTGATTGTTTTCAGTGTATATTAAAATTATAAAAAAATTTTGTCATCCGCTCCAACAAGGTTTAAAGTTCATTTATTTTGTCATTAGCTCTTTTTTCATTTTTATTATTTTCCTGTTTATCTCTTAAATTATCTTCCTTATTGTCTAAATGTATAAATATAAAACATAAACCACCACATTAAAATTATTAAGAAAAAATATGCTTAATTGAAATTATTACTTACAAATGTGGTGCGAAGGGAGGAAAATTATAAAGCAATGGGGTTGTAACTGGAAAAAAACATAAGATAAAAATTTATTTAACACCGTTTGCAACAAAATACACCTGAGTCCTTAACTCAGAAATACTTTATCGTCTTGGTTTCTGTATTATTTCTTTGAAAACAATACTTGAAAACAACAATTGCTGCTGAAGATGATGTTGCGTGCCGCGCACATTATTCTGTACAAAACATTAGAAAGAAAAACTTAAATTATTAAAATAAATTAAACAAAATCTTGCCAAAGTGGGGAACAGAGGAGTCAGACACAAGTGTTGCAAAGTCCATAATACCACACCAGCAAGTAACAATACAAAGGGGTCTTAGAAAATGTCAGAATAACAAGAGAAACTTCTAATGGAAGTTATTGAGTTACTAAGGAATTAAATAAACTTTAAAATGAAATATTTGGAAAATTATAATTAGAAAATTAATAGAATTGGAAAAGAAAAAATAAAAACATTGAAAATGATGTTTACAGTTAAATTTGAATTTACCTATAAAAAATATATGTATGTATATTGTATTTTTTAATAAACTTCTAAATATTCAATTAATTTTTCATTAAACATTAAATTTATAATTGCCAACAGCAAAACCAAACTTAGTGGTCACTTTAAACAGGTAAAGTCCTGAATTGGTAGCAACTAAAATTTTTTTAAAAAAATTTCCTAAAGTTTTTTCCTTACACATTCATTGAACAACAATTGTTCAATTCTTTTGATTGTAATAATTTTGCATTTATTTCTTATCAGTCTCTTTGTATCTAAACTACATTATTAAGTTTGTACAAGTTGTAACTTTAACAAAATTACAGCAATATTTTATATACAAGAAAAAATTATAACATATAGTATGTGCGGATTGTAGATGCAAAACTACGCCTAAAAGGCAATTTATTTAAATAAGCAACAGAAGCTGCTGCTACCAACTAAAAATCGAGTAAAAACAACTGCAACAACAGCAAACAAAATACAACAACTGAACTACCAAAATAAACTGCCAACTTGCCACAAGTAAGAAAATACTTTAACTAGACTTTATTTTTTTATATTAAATAACAACAAATGTAATAATAGCTACAACAACAACAACAGCTGCTGCAATAATAGCATTCTATAGCAAAAGAAGAAAAATATCAAAAACTACACCTAATAAGCCACGGAATAGTATGATTATTCTAATACAACTACAGTGGCCCAAAATTGGGAATAATATAAAGGATTCCATCTTTCAAAGGCTCTGAAACCCTACTGAACTAGAAATGAACTAAAACGAAACTATAACTGAACTAGAACTGAACTAGAACTGAACTAGAACTGAACTAGAACTGAACTGGAACTGAACTAGAACTGAACTAGAACTGAACTAGAACTGAACTAGAACTGAACTAGAACTGAACTAGAACTGAACTAGAACTGAACTAGAACTGAACTAGAACTGAACTAGAACTGAACTAGAACTGAACTAGAACTGAACTAGAACTGAACTAGAACTGAACTAGAACTGAACTAGAACTGAACTAGAACTGAACTAGAACTGAACTAGAACTGAACTAGAACTGAACTAGAACTGAACTAGAACTAAACTAGAACTGAACTAGAACTGAACTGAACTAGAACTGAACTAGAAATGAACTATCACTAAACTAGAACTGAACTAGAACAGAACTAGAACTGAACTAGAACTGAACTAGAACTGAATTAGAACTGAATTAGAACTGAACTAGAACTGAACAAGAACTGAACAAGAACTGAACTAGAACTGAACTAGTACTGAACTAGAACTGAACTAGAACTGAACTAGAACTAGAACTGAACTAGACCTGAACTAGAACTGAACTAGAACTGAACTAGAACTGAACTCGAACTGAACTCGAACTGAACTCGAACTGAACTAGAACTGAACTAGAACTGAACTAGAACTAAACTAAAACTGAACTAGAACTGAACTAGAACTGAACTAGAACTAAACTAGAACTGAACTAGATTTGAACCAGAACTGAACTAGAACTGAACTAGGTACACGAAAGAGGACTCCATATATATTTTACTGACATTGATGTGTAAATTCCACTGTTCTATAGGAAAAAAATGTGTATGTTCGTATGTATATGTAGTGTAGAATGTTACAAGTTTTTAACAACAAAACATTCCTTAAGTATGAAAAATAAGCAGTAGAAACGTCGACACACAGAATCCACTGAAGCCACAGCAACAATACCAACAACTGGAGGTATAAGACGAAATCCTAAGAAAAATGGTGGTAATAATGAACTTGCAAGCGCTAAACTTTGATTGACTGTTGATGATATTTGCGCAAGTTGCTGTTATGAAAACTATTGATTATATTGACTAGAGAATGTGGATGATTGTTGTTGTATTTTACAAATATCATAATGATGTTAGCAATGTGGACTGGAGGAAGAAGAATAAATATTTTATATAATATATTTTGAATTGCAATTATAGCTGCAAGTTAGAAGACGCCATATTGAACGCCATGAAGAATATAAGACTGTCTGGGTGTAAGTTGTTTTTAAATGAAAAACGATTAGGGTAAGAGTCAAAGAAATAATAAGACACACTCCATTTAATATTCTGAAATTAAAATTTCAAACTTCGGAATATTAAAAAATTTAAAAATCCAACTTTAAAAACTCTTTAAAAAAATGTTCTCTACTACACCCACTTAAAGTAACTGACCTATAAAATAAAGTTTATGTGTGTGTGCGTGGATATAAATCTGTGTTTGGGTATTTTAAAGCAAATTAACTGATCCTTTTGGCCTGTGGTTATTTAAATTTATCTTATGAATAATTGTTTTTCTGACCATTCATTTATGAAAATGTGTATAAACAAATTTGCACAAACTCATTTATAGCAAAAAAAAATATATATATTTTAACACATTCATACAACAACAAAAAAAATGTGTTCAACTTAATTCATTTCACTGTAAATAATTAAAACACACATAATAATGAAGTATGAAAATAAAATTTCACAAAAAAAAAACGACAAATTTGCTCATTGAAAGTCTATTGTTATTTTTGTACAAATAAGATCTAAAAAGAAATACGGATTCATAAAAATTGTCCTTTTTTGGTCGTTCTACTCAGACACACACTCACACGTTGTTGGACGCTGCACCCATTTAAACCTCAAATAAATAATGGGGTTTATTTTTAACAAAATTCATTGAGTGTAAAATTTCATATATGTAAACACTTGTTTTGCCATAAACAATGTCCAGTTAAATTTTTTGTTTTTTTATGGTTTTATAAAATATGCACTTTGAGGAATTTTTAGGATAATTTATGATCACAGTATACAATGTGAAAAGAGTTTCGAATTTTGGTCTAAAAGTTTCCGAGAAGGACATAATTATAACTTCGGAGAAAGATAAAGCAAAATTGTAACTATTAGTTAAATATTGTCACTCAAGATGTTGTAGACCTGTAACCCTCATTTTCTTAATGTCTGATATCAGTTTTTATACAAACATTATTTTAAACGGCAGTATATCTACCGGTTAAACGATAATCGGAGGTTAAGATAATGGTAAGGGCCATGGGCTCCATTATCACAATGCCTGGTTATTTTCTATCTCTCTATTAAATTGATAGTTTTTACACAAAAAATATTTTAATCGACAGAATAACTTTCGGTTAAACGGTAACCGTAGGTGGAGTTAACGGGGCTAAGTCTAGAAACTAATGTTGGGTTTTAGACTCCTGTATGTGGGCTGTTCACACCACATACAGGGGTAAATTAAATATTATAATATTTTTTAAGGACTTAACAGAAATTACCAATTTTAGCCAAAGTCCCGATCAGAAGTTCTTAAAGTATGTGCCTTTAAGAGTTCACAACTATATACACGCCCAGAATTCGACTGACTTCCGTTTAGCTGATTAGATCCGAAGATCAACCACATGTGATCTGATGTTAATTTTAATATACATATGTAGCGCTCGTAGTTTATGGTGATTTCCTCAATAATATACGTATTATAAAAGAAACACAAACTTAGTGCTAATAAGGATATCAGGGTTAATCGAAGAATACCGGGTACCGCTAAGATATTCCAGGATAGGGCCTATATCGGTCTATATAAATTATAATCGTTAAGGTATCTTTATAGCTGACTTACTCGCCAGGTATCGGGGGTGAAAAGTAAATCTACGCCTTTGCATTTACTTATTGTAAGGCATTTGTCCAAATTCAATTATATAACCTGAACATTGATCAGGCTCGTATACACGGAGAAAAGGGAAATCATACCACTATGATAAACTACCTTCCAAAAACACTCGAGTTTTTAAGCGTTCGTAGTAATGGGTAACTGGGTTATTGGCAATCATGTTAGGAAATTGGGCAGTATTATTTTGTAGGAGTTGTCAAAACGAAATGGAAGAGAATATTGTATCTGACCGCATCTGCCTACAACTACCTTAAAGTATACTAAACGGCAACAGGTCGCAATGAAAAATGATTAAAACCTAATCATCAGCCCTCGTTTGACCACAGCCCCCATACAAACTTCAATTCAGAAAATGACTTAGTGCGGGTTTCATACTACTCAGTTAAACTAGGCTTAACTTCCTGTTAGATTAAACTCTTAACAAATTTAGGCGGACTTTAACCGATGATTGCGTTTTTCAGTTATGGATTGAAGTTCAACATTTCCAATCTTTCAACAATAATAATAAGTTACGTTACTGTTTACTGAAAAACACTACATATATATTAAACAAAGAATATAGATAATCTTTTTCTTTAAAGGTCAAAATAACTCGATTAAATTTTACATAAATAATTTGAAATAGACGCTTTACTGTAAAAATTAACTACATATGGTCGGCCATGCCCGACTATACTTTCATACTTATTATACCTTACACCACTTTAGTGGGGAGGGTATATTGGGTTTATGCTGCTGTTTGTAACTTACAAAAATATTCGTCCTATATCCACCTTAAAGAATACCAATCGGATTAGAAACGTTTTCTGAGTCGGTTAAGCTATGTCCGTCCGTCCGTCTGGCATATAAACCTTGTGCGCAAGTTACTGGTCACAATTTTCAAGGTTCAAGATAATTTGATGAAAGAACGAAGCGTATTGAAAATGGTTAAAATCGGTCCATACAACTCCTGAATAGGGCCTTTCAGCTCATAATTATGTTATATTATGTCAACAATTTAGTCAATACAACTTTAAATGACAGTACCGAATTTCGTAATGATCGGGTCACGTTTGTAGCCCCCATACAAACTCCCCTTCTAATAAAACCTTTAATTTCTACATGAATGACTTTAAAGAATACGTAAATTTCTCTACCAACATCTATAAGGACAGGTCTATATTTATAGACAGCTGAGAAGGATAAAAGTGATAATTCCAATTTTGGCATATTATGATATTAGAACATCGGTGATGTGTTTAGTTCAAATAATGCTCTATAAGTCTATAGTTAGTCTTTATTCAAACTGTCCTTTATAATTCCAGGAAATAATTGTATTTCACTTCTGTTCATTTCATCATTTGCTCAAAGTGTCTTAAATCAAAATTATTATTACTATTATTTCAAAGGCTTAAACATAAAGAAAACAAGAAAATAAATTTAAATGAATTATTGAATCCATTAGTAAATCCACTTAAGCCAAAACAACAACAACAAGAAAAAGGTACTAAATACTTTTGCAGTTTATGTAGAACAAATGTACTTTTCTCTATATAAGTACTATATAATATTCGTATTATTGTTGCTGTATTTTTTTTTTTGCTGATGTTAATGTTATTTTTAAGATTTTCGAAAAAGAAAATCTCTAAGGAAAATTATACACTTGGTTAAACTTTATTTTAAAACAATAACAATAACTCTACAACAACCAAATAAAAAAAATGAATCTTAAATTAAATAAAAGTATAAAAGGACCAGAGACTCATGCATTCTAACTCAACTCTTTATGTAATCGACTTACCAAAGTTTGTGGAAAATTTTACACAGAACTTAGAACAACAATTAAAAATCATTATAAATTAATGTATTGCTAATGTGGCATCAACACAAATGCAAAAAGACTTGCCGCGCGCCATCAATGAGATACAATTGCAAAAGTTCGTTTTTAGAGTTTAGAAAAACAAAATTATATTTACAACTTGTAATTGTAAAAGAGGGTTAAAAGTAAAATAGAACAACAATTGTAATAAAAATGTTAAAGGGTTGTCTGTGTTAGGAAGGTCTATAATTTTCCTTTTAGCATTAGCAGAGCAAAAAAAAAAGCAAGAAAAACATTATTTGCATAGAAAAATACTAGCAGAGTTTAGAAGATACAAATGAATTATACTTTTACCTTTTTATTTGTTATTTTGAGAAAAGAATTTCTTCTACTTTGTGTAACATTAGACAACTACACAGAGGAAGTATATAAGTACTGTTCAAGGAATATTGAATTGTTAAGAGTTTTAAGTGGTAATTCAATTCAACTACCATTCAACAATTATTCATTTGAAATGATTTAAATGACAAGTGACGTTTTGGTCGACTAAATGGGCTCCTAATTCTAATTACTTTCAGAAATATGAAATTTATTAGAAAATTGCCAAAAGAAAATTAAAATACAATTTAAGAAATTGTTATTAAAATAAAATTTTTGAAAAATTTTAAAAATTTCTAAATTTTCTATAAAGAAAAAATTTATCAAAAAATTTTTTATAAAAAGGATATTTATAAAACAAAAGGGGATATTTATTAAACATTTCCTATAAAAGGAAAATTTATCAAAAATTTTCAATAAAAAACATTTTCTATAAAAGAGAAATTTATAAACAGTTTTCTATAAAAAGGGAAATTTATAAAAATATTTCTATGAAAAGGAAAATTTGTCCTATCAAAAATAAAAATTATCAAAAATGTACTATAAAATGGAAATTTTTCAAAATTTCCTATAAAAGGAAAATATGTAGTAAATTTTTTATTAAAGGTAAATTAACGAAAAATCTTCTGCAGAAAGGAAATTTATGGAAAATTTTTTATAAAAAGGTAATTTATTATACATACTTTTCTAAAAGAAATTTTCTTTAAAATGAATATTTATCAAAAATTTTCTATTTAAATGGAAATTTATCAAAAATTTTCTATTAAAAAGAAATTTATCAAAAATTTTCTATTAAAAGGGAAATTTATCAAAAGTTTTTTATGAAAATAAAATTTATCAAAAATATCCTATCAAAAACAAATTTATCAAAAATGTACAATAAAATTTAAAATTTTCAAAAATTTCCTATAAAGGAAAATTTTATGAAAAAATCCCAATAAAAGGAATATATGTGGTAAATTTTGTATAAAAAGAAAATTAAAGAAAAATCTTATGTAAAAAGAAAATTTATAGAAATTTTTTATAAAAAGGTAATTTATTATATATGTTTATAAAAAAATAAATATGTGGGAAATTTCCTTTAATGGAATTTATGAATATGAATATTTATTAAACATTTCTTATTAAAGGGAAATTTATCAAAAATTTTCTATAAAAAGATAATTTATCAAAAATATCCTATCAAAAGGAAATTTATCAAAAAAGTACTGTAAAATGGAAATTTTTCAAAAAAGTACTGTAAAATGGATATTTTTTAAAAGTTTTCTATAAAAGGAAAATTTATGAAAAATTCCCTTTAAAAGGAAAATATGTGGTAAATTTTCTACAAAAAGAAAATTAATGGATAATCTTTATATATATTTTAATAAAAGATAAATGTGTGGGAAATTTCCCATAATGAAGAAATTAACTACAAATTTATTGAAAATTTCCTATAAAAAGGAAATTATTGAAATTTCAAATAAAATGGAAATTTATTGAAAATTTCCTATAAAAAGGAAATTATTGAAATTTCACATAAAATGGAAATTCATGAAAAATTTCCTATTAAAAAGTATATATATGAAAAATTTTCTTAAAAAAGGAAATTTATTTAAAATTTCCTAAAAAAGAAAATTTTTCTAAAAGGAAATTTATTTTAAATTCCCTATAAAAAGGAAATTAAATTTCATATAAAAAGGATATTTGTTGAAATTTTTCTATACAAAGAAATTTATGGAAAATTTCCTATACAAAGGAAATTTATGGAAAATTTTGTATAAAAAGCAAATTTTAAGAAGAATTTATTGAAAATTAAGAAATTTTTTAAAAATTTTCTTTAAAAAGGAATTCTATTGAAAATTACCTAAAAAAATAAATTTTTGAAAATATCCTATAATAGCTAATTATTTGAAATTCCCTATAAAAAGCAATGTTACTGAAAACTTAAAAAGCTTATTGATCGTAAGCATCTTACAAACAAGTAGGTATTTTATGAAAAATTTCCTATCACAAGGAAATTTGTTGAACATTTTCTATCAAAAGCAAATTTCACGCAAATTTTCTATCAGAAGGAAATTTTACAGAAATTTCTCAAAAATGGAAAATAATTTACATTCAATATTTTGTATGTAAAAAGAAGTTTAAGATACCAGACACAGAATATGTCAGAATGTCTCGGTCAAGCGAAATATCAGACTGGCTCTAAATTTGGGGATAAAGGCCCACTTTATCTCAGTTGTCAGAAACAGAAATATACCACTGTTTACCTAATCAAAACACAAGCTTCCTGGCAGAAGGTCTTAATATATTTACCGACAGCCAGTAGACAATTAGGGCGATATCTAAGACCGTATTGGAATATAAGCTTTCACTGAATATTCTCCCAGACATAAGATTTACATCATATGAGAACTAGGAACGAATATAACAGCTTTAAAAGGAAGGAAACTCGATGTAGTTAGGCTAACGAACCATTCGACGCAACTAAAGCTGAATTATAACAATGGACGAGACAGAACACCTTTTGGGATAATGAAACGGTGGGCAGAACTATAAAGATCTTATGCTGTGACCCTGATAAGAGAAATACGAGAAATCTTCTCAAAATAAGCAAATCTTAGCTAAGTATGATGAATTCTGAATGGACACATAGGATTACAAACGAATGTAGAGCATGTGGAAAGGGTAGTTAAATTATGGAGTCCTTTCTTTGCCATTGTCAGGCATTCATCGAAATTAGATCCAAGTATCTTGCAAGTAATGTTATTCTGGAAATACTATTTCTCACTAGCACTGGTTAGAATGGTGTCTACGGAATGATGTCCTATTGGGCAACTTCATCGATAGCAAGATGATTTTCTTTCCATTATTCCACGTGTCCGAATAGGATTATTAAAATTTTATTTTATAAAAAAATTAGATCAGATACACAGTACTAATAGGTACTTTTTATGGAACTACGCATCTGAGTTTCTGGATATTGGACTATCTTTATACAAAGTTTTTCCACCAACATTTTCCACAAAAAAAAAACAGGCCCAGTCGAGAATATATATATTATCGAAAAAAATTGTCTACCAATAGAAGTTTTATAGAATTATTGAAAATTCTGAAACTGTAGTCTCATAATAGTTTGATGTAGCGAACACTCGTTTACTGACAAAACTTTCCTACTCACACTGTTTATAAAGCATACAGTACAATTTACGATTTTCAAATGAATGCAATTTTAATGAAAATATTATTTTAACTTTTCAGAATTAAATAGTAACAACAAAAGGACAGGGTAATAAACGGCTACACAATAAGAAGATTCCCCAGAAATATGACTAGAAGATAGACTTGTAGTCATGTTTGCTGAAAAGAACATTTGTAAAAATTTACATACAACTTACAACACAAAAAAGAGTTCATTTGAGAATGTCTAAAAAATAAACAAAAATAAAAAAAGTTCACAACGAAATTCTCAAACCTTAAGGCTTTTTTCCTGTTTATGGCAAAGAAGAGCATAAAGGGGTTTGATTGGATTGGATTTTATACGGCTACTTTTACTACTCAGTCTGCTTTTTGTTACTGAGAGTTTGAGATTTAAAACAGGTGTTGGGTTTTTCTTTCTAAGTAGATTTAAGTTTTTAATTAATGCTTGTAAAAATTTAATTATTTTTGTTAATTCTTTTTTTTTATTCAGCTAGAAAAAAAAACTTTATTAAAAAATTTTACAAAAAAATTGTGTTATTTGTGAAAAAATATATTTAATATTTTCATATAATTTATTTACAAACCACTTTATTTGTTTTTATTTAATCAGATTCTGTGTTAATTGTGCAATTTTTTAACGGTTGGAATTTTTTTTGCATAAATAAAAGTATGTTTTTAGCAGGTTCGTAACCAGAGGAATATGTTCAAAATGGAGCGTTATAGAGGTCTTACTCCTCGCACTTGATAAATCTCTAGAGTCCTCACAGTTATAAGGACTGTAGTAAGCTGAGTGTCGGAATTGAATTCGGAATTAGTCCAGAATATAAATTAGACTACTTACTATTTAATTGCGGCAAAATTACGAATATGTCTCTAGAAGCAAAAAAGATTGGGTATAGATATCCCATAGTCATGATGTGTTAAGTCTAGTGTCACTGCAACCGGAATTAGTTCATAATCTATATTAGACCTTTGTGCAAAAGTACGAATACGTCGCTATAAGTAAAAATCGCATAGTTGAAATTACTATAGGCACTTTGAGGTGACCCTTGTTAAAGATCTGTATTAAGTCGAATGTGGCCTCCGGTAGGTTAGTGGTTAGTGTTCTAGCCTGGTAGACCGGAGGTGGTTGGTTCGATTCCCACCCGTGGCACCGATTAAGGAGCGCACAACAGGCCCGATAGAGGCCTAGGTAGGTGTATTTCTTCGGATTGGATGTGTATACATCCTCCTTTCAAACTAACTAACTAAGTCGAATGTCACTGTAATCCGAATTAGTTCCTAAGTTGTATTACACCTTTTGCGGCTAACGCGAGGTCGTACTCCTCGCACTTGATGGATTTCTAAAGACCATACAGTCATACTAAGTCTAATGACATTGCATTACTTAGTATGACTATTTAATTGCTACAAAATAACGAATACGTCTCTATAAGCAAAATAGATTAGGTATCGCAAAGTTTAAATCATAACAGACATTTGTAGGTGACCCTTGGATTTGGTCTGTAATTATCTCGCAGTCTTCCTAAGAGCTGTTGAGTGTCACTATAATCCTAATTAGTTCAAACTTTGTACTACACATCTTGCGACTGTAGCCAGGTCCTACTCCTCGCACTTCATGGATCTCTGGAGAACTTACAGTCATACTAAAGAACTGTAGTAGGTTGAGTATCATTAAATTTGGAGTAAGTCCAGAATTTCAATTAGACTAGTTCTATTTCTAATTGCGGCAATACGTTTCCATAAGTAAAAGATTGAGTAATCACAAGAGTCTTTCTGAAGAGCTGTATTAAGTCGAGTGCCACCGTAATCCTAATTAGTCTAGTTAGTTGTGGCAAGACTATGAATATGTTTCAATAAGTCCAATATTGAATATTACAAAGTTGAAATCTCTACAAACACTTCAAGGTTACTGCAATCGGCTCTTCGAACTGCAAAAGCAAGGTTCTCGGCTATCTACTATAGGCGAACACTGGTCCAACTCAATCCAAACTGCTAACCAAGAGATATTGCGCAAATATTGTCATCAGAGAAACACTGTTAGACCAAGAGATGTCATAACTGAAAAAATGCTACATACAAATCAAGACTGTAGACAAGATGAGATAAATGTTACAAAACAGCGATATAGGAAGATAAAGGATGAGAGAAGTATGAAATTAGAGTTAGAAAGGCTTTAGTGCGAACAGAAATGAGGACTGGAGGTATTTTAATAAAATAAAACGCCAAGTTGAAGGATATAGTGATAGACGCTCAGGTTACATTTTGGCTATCAAAGGAATACTTTGGTAAGTATTTCCCTGAAATGGAGAAGCACTTTTTCAATAGAGACTTTCTTCCGAAACCCCAACACCTAACCATAAAGAAGTGCGAAGTGAAATTTCGGCTAAAGAATAACGAACCCGAGGAGGCGGGTCTGCACCAATTTCTATGAAAATTATTGTCTGGAAAAGTAATGCCTGTGATGAGCTCATTTAAGAAAGAGAGTCAACGTTTGTATTTTGATAACTTGAAATCAAAAATACAAATCTATTGTTTTCGCCATCTTATTTAAGGAAGCCCGTTTGACACTACAGCCCTTAGGTTCTCGTGCTATCGGTATATATATAAAATATCAACCTAGCTCATTTTATAGCTGATAATTTAACCTGAAGAAAGCTGAAAGTTCAGCATAAAGAAAGGCACTTGATAAGATCTATTATACATTCGTGACAAGTGACCCAATTTTTATAAATCCGTGTCTTCCGATTTGGATGAAATTTGTACCAAGGATTGCAAAGGATTCCAGGTCATAGTTCAAAATAATCACTTCAATTAGCTTAGAGTACCGTTTATACATATGGAAAATTTCATGTCAAGTTACCGAATCCAAAAAAATCGATTTTGACGAAATTTGCCCAAACGTTAGTATTATAGGATAGTAGTTAGACACATATCTTCAGGTCTATCGGTCAAGAACTACTGGATTTAGAATGAGTCAAAATTGGACATTTTGGTCATACAGAGTTGTATTCACATGAATGTAACTTTTCATCTAATGCTCCTAGCAAAAATTGTCCAAAGGGCTTCAGATAGGTATTTATTCATTATTTTCCAAAAAAAATTTTCTTGACATATAGAGCCAAAATTTTGTGTCTGACCTACTATCTCCTAGTACTAACGTTTGTGAAAATTTCTTCAAAATTGACATGAAATTCGCCATATGTATAAACGGTACTATAAACTAATTAAAGTGATTATCTTGAACTAATGACCTGGAAGCCAATACAATCCAAAGCTGATAATTTAGCCTAACAAAAGGGAATGGATAAGTTCCATTCTATAAACTGTAATCAAATTGAATTGATTACCAGTTAACCAGTTATCTTGAGCTGTAGGCCCAAGATCCTTTCGTACTTTAAGATTTTAAAAAAATTTCGTTTTAGCTTTTGCGTAAACTATATAATGGAGTTGGTTCCTACCATAAGCAACCTTTCTCTTTAAAAAGAAATCTGATCCCACAAAAAAGATTTCGAATAGTCGCGCCCCTGTTAAAATATCTTATTAATATTTTTCATATAAACATTTTTTTGTATTAATGTTAATATTAATTTATTTTTTGTACATTTTGCTATTAAATAATTCGTTTTGTTTTTTTCGTTAATACTTAATTCTTTTACACAATTTTTTAATGTAATTAAAAAACAATTGTTTAACATCAAAAATTCATAGCTTTAAGTTAAAGGGTTTTTATGAACGTTCGCGGTGTGTTTTTATACCCTACACCACTATAGTGGGGAGGCTATTATACGTTTGTGCTGATGTTTGTAACATACAAAAATATTGGTCCAATACCCACCTTAAAGTATACCGATCGA